>NC_018395.1:4407876-4707876 GCF_000208865.1 Neospora caninum Liverpool
CTACAGAATTCTTCTATGGAAGAAACTAGAATGCAGAGGCAGAATCTTCTGTCTCGCTTGCTCGCCTCTTTCTTTGGATGAAAGACTGTCCCCGTTGCCTCCTGCTCAATTCTGCTGTGTACCTTGACATACTGACGGAAAAAAATAGATGCATCTCTCCTTGTCACCTACACCCGTCTTAGACGTGCAAAAACGCCCTCAGGCAATGATTTTCGCCAACATGCATCTAAAAACAGCAGCAAAAGTGCGGAGTCACCGTCCGCGCCAGGACTAGCGGTCTCTTTTTACCGCAAAAATTTCCACGCAGCACCCCACAGACGACAACCAGGGTTCTAAAACCTCCCCGAGCCTCAACTGAGAAACAGTGAGACTCCCTGAAAACTGCTGAATCCTAGAACAACAAACAAGCAACCAGGAAAGGTTTCGAGGAAAGACCGGAGAGCTATCAACTTCGTCACTCTCGCTGGTCGTGCACTGGTTTCTTTTTTGCATGCATGCATGCATGCATGCTGTTGCTGTTGAAATCAGTCACGACTTCCGAACCAGGGACCGGTGCGGGGCGTTTTTCTTTCCTTGCATCTCCGTCTCAACGCGTCTGTTTTTAAGTTTTCGTTTCAAATCGCTCGCTTTTTTTCGACTGCATTCAACGCTTTGACGCTCAAAGGCGAAGAGCACAGCCGGCACAGGAAACCTGCTGTGTGCCCCGCATCGTATCCGCGGTTGGTCTTTGCTGGCGTTTTCGTCCTGTTTCCGCTTTTCCCTTGAGCTTCCTTTTCTCCTTTTCCTGTCCGCCGTCCCTTTTTCTATTCTCCCTCTTCAATCCTCTCGCAGAGGCTCGTTTTCGGGCAACTCTGTTTCTGGAGAGAACGCGGTGTCTGTCTGTCTGTCCTAGCGTCAATCTTTGCGAGCGCAGCCAGCGTCATTTGCAACGACGCTGCTTCTCGTCGTGGTAAAACAAGTTTGAAACAACTCTGGTCTGCTCTTTCACCAGGAAACATCTTTTCGGGAATTTGTGGGTACAACGCGATTGGCAACAGCTCTGAGGTCCTCGACCTCTCGAACGACAGGATCATGGAAATCTAGACCGGCAAAGCGATATCCACCGTCCGGACAGTGACCCCGATCTCGACGCACGCGCCGCTACATGCATATTTAGGCAGCCTCTTGTTTGTGTGAAGCTGTTTGACGAGTCGTGTTCTTCGGCCCAGACAATGCGGCAACTCACGGAAGAGGAAGTCAAGCTCGTCTTCGAGAAACTTTCCAAGTTGTAGGCTTTTGCTCTGCGTGTTTCTTCCGTCTTTTGTTTCCTCTTTTTCCCTTGCCTTTTCTTCTCTTCACGGAACGCGTAGCAAGATTTCTTCCTCGGACCCGTCCCCTCGAGAAATTGTGCCGCTTGCCGTGCTCCTCCTCTCTTCTCATTTGAGTGCCTGCCTTTCTCCCTCTTCTGCTTTTCTACTCTGTAGTGTCTTCGGCGTCCAGTCGAATCGTCTCTGTTCTTCACCCCCAACAGCCGTTACATCACCAGCTTGGGCAAACGATGTGTGGATCTCCCCAGGTGTCGGTCTTTGGATCTGGACTGTTTTTCTTGCTCCTGAGTCTGTGCAAATAAGCTCGTATTTAGCCACGCTTCCCTCCTCACGGTGACGAAGTTAATACACATTTGTATATATATATATATATTCAATAGGTTGCATGCGTGATGCGTCTATTTCTGCACGCCGTTAATCTTCCCCAGCTTTACGGAGCGGGAATGAGCAGAAAGCTTTGTACTTTTCGGCCTTTCTGGAAGAGCTTGGAGCCGGATACTGGTCCGCGTCTGACTCCGAGTCATTGTTTTTGCCGTCTCTACAAATCTATATATTATATATAGATGCACATGTTTATACATAAAAATATGTCCGTTTCTGAGTGTTCATCTCCGGGAACAGCACACAGTGCGTACCTACCGATTTTACATATGAATGCGTATCGGCATTTGCGTTCGAAGGTGCTCTGTTAGGGTCAAGTGAACATGCAAGTCGCGCCCGCAGCGCTCGAAAGACGTAGGCATTGGAAAGGCATGCAAGAAAACCAACACAGCCGCTTTTCACGCGTCCATCCATAAGCAACCTTTCTCTTTTTTTCCTGCAGTGTCGGAACAAATTTAATGCAGATCGTGGATAACCAGGAAGACCCGCATGTCTTCCGGCTTCACCACGACCGTGTCTTCTACATGAGGTGAGAACCTCCGGAACATGACGACTTTCAGGCAAGAAGAGGCGCGTCGAAATGCAATATCTGCTCGCATCCCTGTGCGCTTAGGTTATTCCACATCGGTTATGTTCTAGGCGTTTTACAAGCACCAGTTATATATAAATATAGCGTATGACACATCACATCTTCAGGTATATATATATATATATATATATATATATATATATATATATACGCGTGAGCCCATGCGCGCGTCATACATTAACTATATATATATATATATATATATATATATATATATATACTCGCAAGGTATAGAGAGCGAGACGATGCCTTGAGAAACAGCTTTGCTGCGTGACAGGCGGAGACGAGGCCAGAGCTGCAGAGAAGAACAGCGGGGTTTCGTCGTGGATGTGCATACCGTACGAGAAAAGGCGGCGTTAGATATCTGTTCAGGCATGCGGCGCCGAGCTGGTCTAGGGAGACGCTTCTTCAGAGTCGGTCCGCATGAGTCGTAGACAAGATTGGCACGAATTGCATTGAGAAGAGCTTTGCGTTTCGGTATGTGGATGTACAGCGAGAAAGTGTTGAAGATGGCGGGCTGCATTCCTCGAAAGAGTCTGGTGAGTCGCGTACGAGTCAAGTCCCGTGAAACCAGGGGAGTGTTTCACGTCCTGCAGACTGTAAGGCCTCCCTCCTTGACCTCGCCTTTTCTGTGGACGGATCCCCTGCGTCTGTTCCCTTTTCGTCCATGACCTCGCCGCGTTCGGGCTCTTCTTTCGATCCGTCACTTCGAGTGTCCTCTCTGTCTACTCCACATTTCGCCGTGGATCTCTGTTCGTTGCTGTCCCCCGGCGCGGGTAGCGCGGCCTCTTCCCGAGCGAGTTCTGCCCCTCTGTGTCGACATCTCGTGTGCGTTCGTGTCGCTGTTTCCTGGTCTCTCAGCTTTTGGCGGGCGTGTGCCTGGGGAAGTTCACAAAGAGTCGGAAGTTCCGGTTGCAAGTCACAGCCCTCGATCTGATCGCCCGGTACGCCAAGTACCGGATTTGGGTCAAACCCGGAGGCGAGCAGTCGTACGTCTACGGCAACCACGTCATCAAGGTGAGAGAGGACCACACGTCCCCGAGCGATGCAAGGCGTCCACAGGCCTTTTGTGTGTCTGTGTGGGGCTCTATTACCGGAGTGCCGTGTGTGCTTGTCTTTGCGTCCAGCGGCACATCGGGCGAATCACAGCGGACATGCCACAGAACGCCGGAGTGTGCATTTGCTCTCTGAACAACGACTTGCCGCTCGGATTCGGCGTCGCAGCCAGAGCGACGCAAGACATTCACGCCGCTGACACAGAGGCCATCGCCGTTTACCATGTTGCAGACGTAGGCGAGTATCTTCGGGAAGAGGCGGATCTCGTGTAACGCGCAACCTAGTTCCCGAGGCCTCGCCAATTTCAAGACTCTCTGCCTGCCATGTTGAAACGTGAAAGGCCCTCAAACATACTCAGCTACTGGTATCTTCTTCCTGACAGCGTATGCGCGCCTACTTGTTCTCTGCCTACACATATCTTTCTGTTTCTCTGGTCTACTTCTAGCTCGTCTTCGCTTTTCCCGGCATCCAGTCTCTCGTAGAGCCGGAGTCTCGTGCATCTGAAAGCTGGTCACTTTTGAAGGGCGTCAGCGCCGTGCGTGGCTGTGTCTTTGCCTCAGTGGCGCGCAAGAACCTACGAGATGCCCTCCGTACATTTTCCGTTTTCTGTCACCTGCGCTCTTTTTGGGGCGGAGCCCCGCTTTCTGAACCTGCTCGGCGGGGGAGACGTGTGGAATCTATGCCTGACGTGAGACGGTCAATATCCATTTAAGGGTCCAGTGTTGACCGCGACTCTTCCCGAGAGAGTGGACAACCTACGGCAACGCGGGCATGTGCCGGTCTACGGCGGGGGCGGGGGAGCGTCTCGAGTCTCGCGGTTCCCTGTGAAGCGGGGCGTTCTGTGGGATGGTTTTTAGAGGACACACAAACAACGCCCAGTGCGTCTTCGGTACCTACAGTTCCTCTCACATGCGTCCTTAGACTGGTCGCTTCACCGGCTTTTGAGCAGGAACATCATGCGGCACATACACAGACAGGCAAGCAGGCCGATGATCATGGCCACCGCAATGGTGACCTGTACGATGACGTTCAGCTTCAAGAGACTCGTGAGGAAAACGCTCTCTGCCTCTGGAAAGTCCGTCAGAAGGACCACGGCCACGCGACGCGTCTCGTTCCTGAGAAAAACGCGAAACACAAAACATCAAACGGCAGTGATTTCCCGCGTCACCCCTTGATCGCGGTGACGCGCACGATGGGTCTTTTCGCTCCCGGTGAAGTCTCAGCAGCGAAAAAAAAGGGGGCGTTGGCGAGATTCCTTGCATTCGCGCGAGGCGAAAAAACGAGAGCACTGCGCAAAGGTGTGGTTCCCTCCATTGGGTCTGAGAGGAATCAAAAAGGCACCTGGCCTGCTACCACGCCACGCGCCTGACAGACCTTAGCAGATGAGTGTGCTCGGTCGTGGGAGATTTCTCCAATGCCAAGTGCAAAGCTATGGCACAAGAACAGGGTATGCACAACCCCACGTGTCTAGATTTCATTCCCTCTCGGTCTCGAAAAAATGTGAGACTGCAGGCATCCGTTTCTCCAGTTGCGCGCAGAAAGACGCCGTCACAAAACGCTCGTTTTTCTCAGAGAAAAGTCTCGGGTTCCGCTTTTCGCCGCGCCATCGCCCCCAGCCGGTTTCCACTGACTTGTAGAAGAAGGTGATGGGGACGTGTCGGAGTTCCTGCGTGAGCGCCTCGGCGTAACCCGCGACGTTGTCGACTTCCGTGTAGTTGAAGCGCATGAGAAATTCGGTGAATGGATTCAGAATTAAGAAATTGTCAGAGGCCGGAGGCGCCTCGTCACTCAAAAGTGCTGAATTCTGCTTCTTCTCGCCACCTGGGGCAGTCTGCTTCGGCTCGGTTTCCTCGGCCGGCGCTGCTGCAGAAGCGTCGCTGTGGCGCTGGACAAAAGCGTCGATATCCGCTGGCCTCGGCACTCGAAGAACAGCCCGGTCGAGGAAAGCTGCGTTGAGAGGAAGTTGGCCATATCTCCCCACTCCGAAGACTACAAAATGGCTGTAGACCCAATAGCACACAGAAAACACGTTCCACTCTGAGGCAGCCATGTAGCTCTGCTCTTATTTCCGGGGGAGGGGGGGGGGAGGGGGAGAGTAGGACACCGACAGCTGTCCCTTGGACAGGCGCATTTTCACGCCCTCACCCCAGATTTTTGTGCCCGTAGAAAAAGAGTTGAGAGGCCCGTCGAACGCTGCGGTCGCACGCTTTTGGCTAAAAGCATGGCCATTCTACCGGATATATCTTGAGCGATCCTATTACACCTATCTAGCAACGGGCGCAGAACAGCGTCTTTTGATCGGTGGATGAGGCCGTCCTGTGTGTTGCCTCACGCAAACGCCTCTAGTTCGCGACCTCGCGGGTCTCCTTGCCAGCGTATTTAGAAACGGAGCACACGCGCACCCGCCACGTGTTCGCTTATCCCTTTTTTGACTTACATTCTTTCGCCTGCGCGACTCAGCAAGCGAATACGTGGCAGGATGGCCTCGGGCGCGAAAGCCTCCGAGTCCGTGACGATCACTGGCGTTCCAGATGGGCTGAAAAATCAAATCCGCACGACTCGGATACGCAGGCTTTCTACTGGGATGCAGCATTGAGCAAGCGGCTTTTCCCCGGCTTTTTGCCGTCTAGATTTTGTTTGAGGGTGGGTCCAGCTGGCGCAGTTTCTGAAGGAGTCAAGGTCAACTCAGTTCTTTTCTTCAGAAAAACAGTGACGACCGCATGGCACAGGAAAAGAGGGCGTGGGCCACCCGAGAATTCAAAGCTTCACCAGGTCATCGCCTGTCCATTCGGTGGGAGGGACCGGCAGCAGATCAGCACACGGTTTTTGCCCTCATGCAATAACCGGTTTTCTCCTTGACGTTCAAGAACTAAACACCCGCAAACGTTTCTCAGCACGTCCACAGAGAACAACCTCGAGTTAGTCGAGGCGCCGCTACACTGCCCAGAAATTTCTATCTACCTACATATACATATATATTTACATATGTATTTGTATATATATATGCATGCAGTGAGAGTCGCAGGAACACTGGCGCGTTGCTGGAGCTCAGAAACGAGTAGAAGCAGAAAGACGGACCGTTGCGCTCGCTAGCAGTGCGGGTGGCTTCACGAGAAAGGGGAACTCACGCAAAATCCATCGCCCTTCCAAGAAGGAGCTCAAGTTCAGGACGCCGGTCGTTGACCACAACGACGACCTCTCTTCTGCAAGCGACAACGCAAGGATTCGGCACAAGAGGAAACGTCCACTGCGGATTTTTGTTTTTGCCCGACAAAAACCCATGAACGGTTGGCGGACTGCTGGGGGGTCACGACCCATAGCAAACGGAAGCGCAGAACAGGTTCATTGGATTCTGAGCTCTTGGCAGGATTCGATTATGTCTGGCCACCGCCATCTGATGCTTGCGCGTCTACCACGCGCCGTCGCATCCACTTGGCAAGTTTTCCACTGCGACTCGCGCGTACCCGTCGACTGTCTTCACAGGATGGTTGGGCATCTTCCGCTGCAGCGCCGTGACGAAATCGCGCACCGATTGAATGACCTGCGCTTTGTTTCTCCCGTAGGAAAGTCCGTCTGCTTGAGCGCCAGGCTCGACAATCCGGGTGAGGCCATACGGAATCCACCGGAGCATTAGCGTTTCCCTTTCTCTTCTCTCCGGGTGTTCCTTCGCTTCTGTGTCTGTTTCCGCGCGTGTGATTGCGACGGCGCTTGTGATGTTCAGAGAGCTGTCAATCAGTTGGTCTAGACGGGGGAGAAAGAAGGGAGACTCGCGAAGATCCGCGTTTTCGCCCGTCGGAATGGGCCAATGGAGCGGTCCGAGCGAAGTGACTGAACTCGACTGGAAAAAGCCCATCCGCCGGACCGGTGTCTGCGTGCTGGAATGACAAAGCAGCCGAAAACAGTGGACCACATTCGAGACTGTATCGCGGGGCGCAGAAAAAACTGAACGTCATGTAGTAGTGAATAACAAAGGTAAAACCAGGGGGATCTGGGATCCTTCTCGGCGTGACATCGGTGGTTCAGCAGATTTCCACAAAAGCACACACCGACCAAGTGAGCGGACTGCAGCCTTGTTGGAACCGGAGAGATACAGGCAACAAAGGGAAGAAAACTGCATGCTCCCACACGTTCTGCAAGTCTAGCGGAGCCTCCGGCTTGGCAGTCAGATTCAACCACGTCGATGTCCTCGAAAGATCCGGAGTTGGGGATATGCAGGCTTCCAGATGAAGCAAACGAAAAGGCAGGCGCGTCGCCCCAGACTCCCTGTCTAGATGTGAAGCTAGCAGTGTGCCACCATGCTGTTTCAGGGCTGGGACGGAGCGGCCAGCGCTCGGGACACACGCGTGGAGGACTTACTATTCGCCAGCTACAACGTAAAAGTAGGGTTTCCCCCTGGCACGCAGGCAGCACAAGGGAGACAAGAAATATTCGGATCAACCCTCGAGGCGGCGAAACATTCAGCACCTCTTTCGCCGATATGACGGGGCGGAGGGCCAAAAAGGCCGACGATGCTCGAGTGTGCCGACAGCTCGGCAACCGTTTCACACGATCGCTCCTGCCACAACCGCGACGCAGCTTATCGTCAGATGCACTTACTCTTCGTTGAGAATCTGCGCTGCCGATTCCACGAAAGATTCTTGAGAATGCCACCGGAGATGAATCACTGGCAGCCGGCCCCTGCGGGTGAAGCACATCCGAGCAAAAGGCCCACAAGCACCTAGGTTCACATAAACGGTCATCCCGTTGAACTCTTGAACTCACATACCTCCCACACTTCACCCCTGTCAGTTTCGGCGTGCACACACTTCTCACGAGAGCACCCCAAACTCCTCTAGATCCCACGCAGACATCGGGAAGTTGCTGCCGCTCCTCTCTTCGAGAACACCCGCCGTTACGGCCGTTCAGTCGAAGCCGGTCGGGAGTGAGCAGCGTCGCCTCCCACCGCCCGAGTCAAGTTTTGGAAAAAAGCTCCGCGCCTAACCGACTGGTGAGACTCTACAGGGCGGACCCCAGTTTTGCGGCGAAGCTTCGCCGATTAGGTGGTTCGGAGGGGTCTGCGCGACGCGAGCCTCAAAGAGGACCGGGATTCCGACGGGACAATGAGGCGCACAGGAAACATTGCCGGGCATAAGGTGATGAACTACAGACGAACGTGCCCAAAGGTGCCATGTCGGTTCGTCTATGGATCTCACCCGTTTGTGCGCCGTGAAGTCTCGATCGACTTCGATAGCGCCTCGTGGTAAAGCGGTACCGTCATATTTCCGGGAACTGGTAGAAGCCACAGAAAGCATACGCAAATAGAGGCCAGAGGATAAAAGGCTCCGTTGAATCAACTTCAAACCCGAAGAGGCCAGACCACGAGCGGCGACCGGAAAATGTAGTCCGCATACCCGCAGCCTCTTTCGAGAGCTAGCGTCTCAACTTTTGGTGTCTGAAAACAGTGCCTCTTTCATCCAAACGGCAATGGAACGCAGTGGCCGACGCGCCGACTCGCTGTGCGTGCGCCGGGAGGGGGGAAAGACTCGCCTACGACGTATCGCAAGGGGGCTTTGCATCTGACACAGCCTGCAACGTCCTTCGTTCCTCCCTGTCTCTTCAGTGAACCGGAAAACGGCCCGCAGTGAAACCCCGCAACTCCCGCGCGAATCGCAGACTGCGCGGACTCAGGTCCCAGCGACGCGAGAGGATGCTCTCACCGACGAAGTCGTCTGTCTCCAAGTTTGGCAGGTCGGTATCTTGTGGGAGCGGAACAGGCAGAGCTCCCAACGAGGTGTCGTCCTCGGCAAAGATGCCTTGGTTTACGTGCCGTGTGTCCCTTGTCAACTCACGTCCTACAGGCCGCGTCGCTGAGTCCTCGCCCGATGGGTCTTCGTTGCTCCCGGCTGTCCCCTCTACCGGGCTCACTACAAAGGACTCGTCTGTGTCACTCGAAGCGGCAGCCCGTTGACCCTCGTCAGAGCTTGGGTCCACTCCGTTCAGTTCTTCTTCGGAGGCGCCAGCCTGTCCGGCGTAAGCCGAGGAACCTCGAGACGCTTCTCCCTTGGCATCCGCCGACTCCGCGTCCAACTCGGGGACTCCAAAAGGGAGAGCGCCTGCCTGCTCAGAACGCGGACTCTCTGGATCAGAAGGTGTCTCACGTTCACTTTGCTGAGACTGTGCTCCGGCGAGGTTTTCTGCCGAGACAGACGCGTCACCAGCTTCCCGCACTGGCGACTCTCTGGTTCTCTCCGACAGGGGTATATTCACGTCTGGTTTGACGTCGCCGCTCGCCTGCCGGAGGGGAGGTTCTTCGTCGACGCCAGCTTCCGGCTGCACGCCATCCGGTTCGTCTGAAGACGTGGCCACCGGTTGTGTCTCCGGTGTCAGATCTCCCTCGTTTTCGTTCTGCTCGGATGCGAAGCCCGTCGCACGAAATGCGTCCTCACGGCCCAGCGGATCGACCGTCTCGGGAACGTCGGTTTGCCCGTCTTCAGATTCGTCTCGGAGGTTGAAGAACGAGGGAAACGAACTTCCGCTCCCGCGGCCTGCAGGTGTACTAGGCGTTGCCCAGGATGCCGCCGCCGTTCGAAGTCGCGGATCGTGGGTGCGGCGCATGCTCCGAAGGCGTGAAGAAACGTGCGATCGGGTCCCTTCAAACGGGTCAGCCAAAGACCAAGTCTGAGGCGCTGCCACTGGCCAGTGTGTGCTCGGGTGTCTGTCGCCATGCTGGCCGAAAGATCGGCGCTCAGCGCGGCTGTCCAGGAGCAAGCTCCGGGAAAGGGTCCAGTCATCTTCGTGGGCCCTATACGCTGCAGGGAGACACGCAAGAGGAGACAACGCAGCATGCACGAACCAATGAAAAGAGTGTGTAGCCGTTTCTGAACGTGTGATCTCAGTGCCTGTGCCTCGACGTGGCGTGTCCTTCCTCCCGGGCCGCGGCCTGCTCGCGAGACTTTTCGGTGCCGACGCCATCCAGACAATTCCTTCAACAGAACATTCAGGGGGGGAATCAGAGCGACCGAGGAGCGGCGCCGGCACCTTTTCAAGCAATGGGGACTTCCTGCCCCGAAGAAAAGCCGCGCGAGGGGAGTCAGACCTGTGTTCTCCGCCCCTATCAGACACGGGCGACTGGGGCGAAGGGAGAGAATCGCTGCTCATGAGGGTGTTTGCGGCAGAAACAACGGTTTACCAGTCAGGAAACGGTCACTCGTGAGGCAAAGGGAAGAGATGGGGAGGCGGCCGGAGGGCCAAGAGACGCTGTCTAGCATGAGGCAACCTCGAGCAATTGGAGACGCGTCGTCCTCAGTCGCTCCGATGCTGCGGAAAGAGTTGACTCACTGGGAAGGCATGACGCCAGGGGAGGGAATGAGACGATGAAAACGGCGCTGAGTGCAAGGATGACCGGCGACGGTCGACGTCGTTGAAATCTTGAGTCTGTGGCCATTAGGACGTGTCCGTGGTCACAGGACTTGACGCAGACGGTGGATCATCGTTCCTCGAAGCTCGGCCCCCACAGTTCCCGCGTGGAATGTACTAACGCTGATGCAACTGATGAAAACGGCGCGTGACGCAAAACTCCCCGAGCGCTCGCGAGACTCCACACATGATCGCTGAAGCTCTTCGGCCCACTCGGTCAGCTTTGTCGCGCGGCCTGGTTTTAAAACTGTTCGACGCCAGTCGTGTTTGACACTGTCCCTGGTCAGCTCTAGACGCACGCTGTCACTTCAAGCGAGAGCGAAACGACGACTTCTTCCCGGCCGCCTGGAAATATTCAGTGCTAGCACGCGTTTGGACAAGACACGAAACTGCGCTCGACATGGCAAGCGGGTACGAGGCGAGCGCACGAGTGAGAGACGCGTCAGCGCCAATGCAGTTCACAAGATTTCCGTAAATGGAAGATACCGTCTACAGTTACGTTCCAGTCGCGTTTCTCTCAACAAAAGGATCCCGACCAGAGAAAAAAGTCGGACGCGACATCTTTTTCTTGCAAGTCTGGCTAGAGACCATTTGGCAAGAGGCTACATGCCTTGTTCAGTTGGCCAGGGAACCAGCGAAGTGACCGCCGTGCGCGCGCGCGAACAAGACAACAGAGCAAGCGCTGCCCAATCCCATGTGCAAAGGTGATGCAGACTGGTGTCAGCCATCGATGCTTAAAGGCACACGGAAGTCACCACGTGTTTCTGTTTTACCTTTTTGTAACGAAGCGAATTTTTGCATGGCGAAGCTGTGGTAACGAACGGGACAGGGCACAACTTTTTCCCCTCGTGATCAGTTGCCTGGAAGTTGTGTTCCTCCGGTCGGCGATTGCGGGACCGCACCAGACTGGTTTCTTTCAGCATTTTATTTTGGGCAGATTCCACACGAAATATGCACTTGCGCCACCGAGTTTCAACGAACTGAGGCCAGGTCTCGGGCGTTTTTCTTACCAAGACTGGAGCCGTATGTACACCTCTCGTTTCTTCCAGGCATGAAGCCATTTCATTCGAAGTAGCCTCCTTTCAAATGCAGCCTCTCTAAAAAAACGCGCACAAAGGGTTGGAAAGACGAAAAAAGGGTCCTACTGCGGCGAACGGTTGCGTAAACGTCAGAAAGTGGCCCGTTTTGCGAGCGTTGTGTTGGTGTCTTTTGCGCCGAGCCGGCTCGTCGCTTCCCCTGCGTCACCGTTTTGCGAAAACGCCGGAAACTCAAAGGTAGGATCTCTAGGAGCTGAAGGCGCCTTCTTGTCGACGCAGATCAAAGACCTGAGTGAGTACGCACATCTCTTGTTGCTGACACAGGCCAGAGCTTTTTCCAAGGGATCGCCACGCCGTGTGTGCCGGCGCATAATGAGCAGGCATCGTCTTGTTTGTTTCTGATCGAACCGAAGGGAAGAATACATCCCAAAGTGGTCAGGCGTCTGTATTCTGTTGCGTACCTGGCGTGAGGGCACCTGACTGCCGTTGCGTCAGAGATCTGTGTGTCGCCTAGAAGTCTGGATTTACATGTAAACCTAATCATAACTCATCCACCGGTCTTGTCGGGTGTGCTCCTACCAGGACCGCCGCTCTGGACCACTCCTCGTGACGCATCCGCTGTGTTGAGACGGCGAGCGGCAGGCGACCAGGCCGCTCGCTTTCTTCTATCGGTTCGGCTAAACCTGCAAACTTCACGTCGCTCTCTGGAGAAGCGCGTCACCGCTGTGCACGAAGCCGAAGGCCGCCCACTATCGATGCCTCGTCGAGTGAAAACCGCGGCCGTAAGATGTGTGCACGTTTTTTCTCAGCTTCTCCCTGGGGACGATTTTTCAGCCGCTACGCTGTCCGCTCTCTCGCGAGGGTTTCTGTCTCTGCGAAACGCACCACTGTGAACGAGAGAGAACCCTTAGACTCGGTTGCTTCGCCAAGCTGCTACGAGTTTTGCTCACGGAAAGGATGCTGTGTCGCAAGGGAGTAAACCATGCGGCCAGTTTGCACATTGGTTCGTCCGCTCTAAGTTGGTGCACCCTCTCGAAAAATCCCCAGGTTAACGCGGATGTGCTGCGCGCAGGCGCTGGCTGTGAACGCTCGCTCGGACAAAGATGTTAGCAGCTTTGCGGGTCTAACCGGCCTCTCGCCGCCAAGCGAACACAAGCAACGGAGGTCGACTGCCCAGGGCGAGGATCTGGAGAACGAACAAACCGAGATGCCGATTGAGGCTCGCCTTCCTCACTTGTGGGGGGTAAAACGGGGCCGCGACGTCCCCGCGCGCGGTGCGGTGCTCAAGGTGATTGACGAGGACCAACTTTCCAAGCGTCGGTCTGTTTCCGGAACGGCAGTCGAGCGGGAAGTGTCAGTCTCAAACCATGCGCGGAGCGAACCCTTCCCGGCAGCTGTCCAGGTCAGGGGAGAACGGCTCCAGTGCCGAGAGGCGTCGTGCCATCCATTCAGCCAAGAACAGAGACCGGGCGTGCCTCCAGTCGCTCCAACCTCGCGTTTTGAGTCGCCGCGCAGCTCTCTTGCCGCGGCGGCTCTCGCTGACGACTGTGTCTTCACGGTCGGTGGCGAAGAGACGTTGGCCGATCACTTTTGCAGTGCGCAGCTGTTCGTCACTCCCCGGTGGTCTGATAACGGCCTGGGCCTCGACGCTTCTCAGCTGGAAGCTGCGCATGCGATGCAAATGTCACCATTTCCGGACAGCCACAGTCCGGTGGGCGCAGGGACAGCTGGAGAAGCCTGTGCCGCGACACCGTGGGTGTCTACGTCTCGGGATGTCTTGACGCCGACACTCACGGGAGAGGACGATGCGACGGCGGCTGTCGACGCGGCGAGGGCGGCGACGGCTGCTCTCTTCTCCGACTTTCATACGGGGCTTACGCCTCGCACTCCCACTGCGTGTGGAGTGGACGTGGAGCCGCTCAGAGTCTGCATGCGAGACACGTCTCCCGTCAGTTCCCCGTTTGTCTCGGGCGCGGCGCGTTCCGTGCGGGGCTCTCGGAAGTCCCGGGAGGGAGGCAGCAAGGGCGACTTCCCTGCGGCAGCGGGTTCGCAGTCCGTCCGCGGTGTTTCTCTTGGGGCGAGCGCATGCGAGACGTACTACCTGCACAGCCCAGCATTCTGCAGTTTCCAGGTCGGCCGCCTGTCCACCGGGAGCGCCAGCAGTGTAGACAGTGTCGCGTCAGAGGGATGCGATTGCCGTTCGCGGTGCGTCCACGGCCAGAGCTGCTCGGCGTGTCTCGGTGACTGCGAGATGAATCAGTACCCGATCGTCGTTCAGCAGGCGTACCTGGCGTCGGAGGTGGCGGCTGGAGAGGCGCGCGGGGCGCGTTCCCACACACACCGGAAGAGGGGCCGCGTCAAAGAGGACCCGGCGGCAAAGGCGTCTGCAGAGCTGGAAAACCGGGGACGGAACGGAGGGACGAAACTGGCGAACAAAAAGATTCCACGTCATTTCCTGGGCGAGCCTGAAAAGGCGGGCAGAGGCATGCGCGGCCGACCGTCCCAGCGGAGTGTCGCGGGGAGTAAAGATGAAGGTGCGCGATTGGTCGCCGAGAAGCTGGCGAGCGTCAAAAACCAAAAGGCGCAGCAAGACCGGTGGAAAGTCGTGGAGCGAATCCTGGTGACCGCTGAGGAAGAAAAAAGAGCCAGCTGGTAAGGCGTCTCTTCAAGCCCCCGCGGGGCGATGTCCAGAAACGGACCATGTACGGTGTCTCTGGACGTTTATAAAAAAGACAGATACCTGCATGTATGCAGGGGGAAGTCTCCACGTTCCGACGGCTTTTCCCCTGCAGGCTGTCCCAGTCCTGCGTGATTCCTGTCAACCCGGGGGGGGATGGGAATGGGGGGTTCGAAACAGCCGCCCGGGGCTTAGTCACGCTTGGGGCGATGAAGACAGGCCCCATGTGTAGGAAGAAAGGCCGTCGGGTTATTGGTCTTTTGGTGTGTGATTTCGGATGTTTGGGTGTTGGGTGTTTGTGCGGCGGGTTTCGGCGTCGGAAGCCTGTCTTGTGTAGGCACACGGAAGCAAGTGAGAGGCCGCCAGGCACATTCACACGCGTCGCCGCGTGTTCGAGTTTGTGTCTGTGTGCAGGTGGCGCGACGACGAAGCAGGCGACAAGTTGGAAGGAGAGGAAAGTGAAGAGGAAGATGAGAGTTTTTGAGAGTCCTCATGTGCGGGGAAATCGCTGGAGCGCGGTAGTGCGCACAGTTCATTTGATGTGTGTAGAGTGTGTCGGGGCACTGCCCGGCTGTTGACTCTCCATGAGCCTCGTTGTATCGGTCGAAGCGCCGCTCGCGAGAGACTCCCGCCTCGGGCCACTAGAAGCGAGGAGATAGCCAGATGTCACCTTGGAGACACTTTGGCAGGGAAAGCGTTTGCGGGATATATGTATAGTTGCGCACTGACGTTAATCCTTTTGTCAATCACAAGAAACATAGATATTCATGTGTATTTGATCTCTGATTTGGCATAGAGCACACCGTCCATAGGGATGTTCTTCCTGTAGCCTTTCGGTTTGGTCAGAAAAGTTTTACAGACCGATAACCATCGATACATACACTTTGTGCATGCAGAAAGTTATATTCCATTTCTTACTTTAACAGACAGCGCGCGCCGCGCATGTTCAGTGCAAACTCTTATTTCCGTCTCGGTGTATATGGGCCGCGGAGCTGGGACTCGACCATCAAACGACGCACGACGAATCTCGTCGGAGGCCGCGATGGCTCTTCCCTCTCCTAGCTGAGCGTTTCCCTTGTGAGATCGGGATTTTTTGTCTGAGGCAAGTCCTCAACAATGTAGTGTGTTTTTGTCGCCTCACGAACCTTTAAATGCTTTGACTTCAAAAGCTAGAGTTTCGAGCGGGGCGTGTGCACGTAACAGCCCCCACATGGACCGTTTTCGGGATCTAGCCCTCTCTCGCCGTTCAGGCGAAGACGAGCGCAGACGCGACTGGGAAACAGCGGCGCGTGTTACCGCACGAGCAAAATCTGCTGAGACGCCGCCTCGCTCGCTGCGACCTTGTCCTGGCAGAGAACGTAATTCCTAGAAAACAGGAGCGTTCCAGCTGTCACACTGCGCGCAGCAACTCTCCTGACGATGCGTAACGCAACCGACTGTGGCACGAGACGGTTTGGAGGTCAGATAAATGTCGGGACCCTTTACAATTATTAATGTCTACATTTTGCCGAAGCAGTGCGGATAATGATCCACGTGTGTTATACCCCTCTATGGAAGTCGCACCGAGGCGACAGTTCGGTAGAAACCTCCCTGTTCTTCGCTGCCAGTCAGACTGCACAGACTGACGCAAGTCGCTTGGGCATTGAGGAAATCAAAGAGACGGAAATCTCTGAGCAACTGAGTGGCATCGAAGCCTCCACGGGCGTGTCGAATGGCCTCGCGTCGCCTCTCCAGCGCCGAAGAAGAATCTTCGTTTTCGGCGTCGGGGCGGGAGCGCCTGGCCTTCCGGATCTGGTAAGTCGTGTTCATGACTGTCGCATGCAGTTTGACGGAGCATTTCTTGCCTTCACTGTCGACGAGGCGCTGGCGACGAAGTTCCTCGTCCGTGACGATTCCCGCTTCTTTAAATGCGACGATAACCGCCTCGCAGAGACGGTTCAGCCTGTCGAGCGTCTCCTGGTCGGCGTCGTTCCTGAACGAGGCAGTGTCGCGCAAGTCCACACCCAAAGTCCGGTGTGCGCAGGGGCAGTTTAATCGGGAAAAAAAGAGTGCGGAGCGCAGACGGTAGACACTGTCGCTACGTAAAAGTGTCTGCATGCAGAGAGTCACGTTTCGAGAAGCACGGAGATATGTGTGCCGTGCTGGAGACGCGAGCGAAAAACGTACCCACTATACTGCGTGGTGTACACCACATGGGCTGACGAGGGGTCATCGTTCAGGATTTCCAGACCCTTAAGGTGTAGCCGCATGCATCGTGTGTCGACGGCGTCGTAGATTCGCGGTCCAAGAGACTCCAGGAAATGCCGGCACGTCTCTTCACTCTCCTTGGTGGGAAGGTTTAGCATAAGAATGGTGAAATGCAGGCGGTTCGGTTGAGCAAAGAGCGCCTCGTCGAGGTCAGGATAGGCGGCTTTTAACTGCGCTTTGAAGATGTTAAATCTTTCCCCTAATCGGGGGTCGGTAAGGGGGATGCAGATGAAATGGGAGTAGCGTCTCGCGGGCTTCTGCTGTTCGAGCAGGAGTTCGATTTCTGCCTTCACCGAGAGAAGCGAATCGCGCTGAGACCCCTGTATGGTTACCTCCTCTTCATTCGCAGACGGCATTTGAATGGACACGTGAAAATCCCTCTCCAGTTCACGCAACTTCTGTCCTCTTTTCCCGACAACCGCATGGTGCAAAGCGCGCGGAATGCTCATGTGCAGCGTCCAAGAACTGGACGAGTCATCAAACGTCAACAGACTCGCTTCCTCGTCGAGATAGTCGTCCTCCGCTTCCCAGTGTCTGACGTGCGCTTCGTTGTCTCCACCGTCTCCAGTGTCACCTCCTTTTTTCCTTTGCCACTTATGCAGATTGTCGTTCTGATCCCAGAGGGGCAGGTCAAACAAGTCCCGAGAGCCGTCGTCAACCTCAATTTGCCGGTACGTACACCCGGCGACTTTGGCCTGGCGAAACTGAGGCCTCAAGAAGGCCTCAGGCAACCCCTCAAATGCGCTCATTGTGCACGGAAAAACGGAAACGAAAAAGGGGCAGCATATGGCAGAGTGGGTCTCCTGTGATACGACGCATCCGCACGCGCTTGACAGACGTACGCACTTGACAGACGTACGCGCTTGACAGACGTACGCGCTTGACAGACGTACGCGCTTGACAGACGTACGCGCTTGACAGACGTGTCGCCACGACCCTGCTCCAAAAACAGCCTCCCGTCTTTGGTCGGCACTTGGACATACACTTCCCCACCTAAAGAACCATCCGATGTTTTCAGAGAGATCGAGGTGTGTCGATGCAGATGTGAATACTCTGTAGGTCTTGTCTTTGGACGAAGCACAGGTTTTTCAAATTCGAGTCGTGCACGGTTCTCTGTGTAGGCGTGCGTGGCACGCAGCGTACCGTTGTTTGGAACCGAGCTCCCGTTGAGTTTGCGTGCAAGTGCCCAGTCAGCTGGGCAAACATCCCGTAAATATATCCGTAGTGGCGCCTCCAAGACTGTTTTCACCGGGCCGACGCGTTCGAACTGAGTCGGCGCGTCTCCGCAGCTGCGCGAGTCCGTCGCCGGGAACTTTTAGGACTCCGGTGATTGTTCGTGCAAAGGAGTGAAAACGGCGAAAGCGTGACAAGGAGAGAGACGGAAAGCAGCGGGATTCTCTCCTCTTCTCAACAGGGGCTTTTGCCCTTCACTGGCCCGCCGGTAATAGCGTGTGTCTCGCGAGTGCATGCATGCACAGGAGTCTCATAATGAGTCCCGCCACGTTTATTTTCGAGACAGCAGTGCTTTCAGTCTGAAACTGACGTGGCTAATACGAAGCAACGCTCCGGTTGGAGTACATCTCGGTGCATCTCAAAGAAAGAGAAAAGAAAAACTCTTTCGCAGGCGGAACACATCGGCGCGCTAGACAGCCTCGCCTGCCGCTCTCGTCTCCGGCTGTCCCCCGTTGATAGTTGTACACACATTCTGCCGAGGATCGATCTTGCCCCGTTGCGAACTCCACGACGGAGAAATTCTGAAAGGTTTGCGGGATTTGCCACTACGAAAGAGAGGATTGGGGGAGAACCCTTCTGTTTGAAAACTGACAATTGGCGTTTGGCGAAACATCTTAGGCGAATCTCACTGTCTTGCTCCAGGCTGTCGAGTTTGGCAGCGTGCCGGCGAACAGAGTGAGAGAAAGGAACGTCTGTCGTTTTTCTGGATCGAACAAGCAATTGGATCGCCTTTCCTACAACCGCCCAGAATGACTTGCTGGCGTTCGACGCTGGCCGAGTGCAAGCGTTCGGGTCAGAGTAAACGAAAGAGCGTCTGATTTAGAACATAAACAGACTGATGGCCTTGTGTTTCTTGGACGATCGCAAATGCAATGAATCAGTTTAGAACGGACGTCCAGAGTCGTGCAGAAACGATAAGAGACGAAGTCGGCTAGACGTGGTTTCGACAGCGAGCATTCATTTCTCCAGGAGACAGTGAAACCTCGGAGTGTGGGTCGGCAGTGCAGCCAGGAGCGATTTTTTCAGACAAAAGGTGTTCAGCGAACAGCAACGATTTGACGCTGAACCGGAAGAGAAGCGAAGCAGGGCTGCCCCTAAGAAAGTCCAGATTCCAGAAGGTTTTTCCTCGATTCTACCCCTGCGCGTTGAGGATCTCTGGAAACCGCACTTACTCGTACGCCTCCTCGCGTGAATAGACACGTGCCTCGCCTACGGCTGCGTCCAGTAAGTGTATTGCTACTATTCCAACTCTTCGTGGCGAGTGTATCCGGCTCCCGCGCCTGAAGGCCTGTCCTCCGTGTTCTCCCACCGCCCAACGACGAGCAAAGCATGGAGTTCAGACACTGCCTGCATTTCCGAGAGAAAAGAAACGGAGTGGGTCGCCGCCTCCCTACTGGGAATGTCCTGTGGACCAAATGCGTTTCTTTCCCTGCGGTTTCCCCTCGGTCTTCTCCCTGTGTCTCAACCGGACAAACTGTCGAAAAAGAAAACCGGAGGCAACGGAAACCGGAATTCCGCACGCCGCCAGTGAGCGACAGCCACATTGGCAAGAAGCATGACGGTGTAGAAGACAACAACTAGACTACAAAAAACGGACAAGTCTCGAAAAGATGGAGAAGGAAAGAAGCGTTTCGCTGCAAAAAGGTCACCAGACGCTGAGAGGCTCCAGTCTCTCGTGGAACCGCGCGCAAAACTCTGACGGCATTCCGCCAGAGAGAGACTCGACGAGAAAGTTGAGCAACTGACTGCGGTTCAGTGTGCGGTGTGTTGACAAGCAGTGTAGACGCATACGCATGTATAAATATACCTATTCATTTGTCTATGTAATGACCAGGGCTCTCCACCTAGAAATCTGCGTCACGTATATATATATATATATATATATATATATATATACATATCTAAGTTTGCAAATATAGATATATACGCATATAGGTGGAGGTTGCGTCTCTTCTAAGAATGTGGCGAGCGTCTCGCGTGTGTGTCACGGCCTCGCAGCAGATGCTTTACGTGGCCGTGACGCAGCTGCATTCCCTCGGTTTTGTTTCTCCACTCGATTCACGATATCCTGATCCAGTTCGTCTTCCAACTTTGGTAGTTCCGAGTCCTTTGGCAGTTCCACCGCGCCCAAGCTCTCGTCATCTTCTTCGCCCAACGCATCTGCAATCGAGGCTGTGCGTGCCTGTTGTGGACGCCATAACAAAGAGGCAACCACGCGACCGCATGAGATGGTGAAACGGAGAACCAAACCACAAGCGCTCCTGCGGCATAAAAGAGAGTTAGCTTCTTAGTCCCTCGCGGTCAACAGTTCGTCTTTCGCCCTCGAAACGCTCTCGATATGCTCGACCTTCCGAGAGGTGCCGGGAAAAAAACAGCTCTTCTCGCTTGTTTGGAGACAAGTGAAACGGCCTCACGTCTACAGCGGCAGCAGAGTGGAGCGAACTACAAAAACACGAGAACGAAAAACGAAACGGAAGAGCGCCGGAATCAACGCGGTAGAGATCTTACCCCGCGCTCTTTCCCTGAACCGCCTTCGCTCGTCGGTAGACCATCCTCCAAGTCCACGCCCAACCGAGAGCACAGAAACTGCACACGAAGCAAACAAGAGAAACCACAAATCGGAGAGGAGGCTGTCGATGGGGTTTCGCAAACACATGCGCGTACGCAGAACCACCGAGGCGCCTACTGTCCACGGCAAATAGCAGAAGCGCGTGCGATAGACGGGATACTTAAATCAGCACGTGCACGGATACACAGTACAAAAAAACATATCTGCGCAGATGCAGAGGAAAATCTTTTCCACGGTCCTTCCATATTTTTGGCGCGGGATCGCGTTTGCCGTTTTGCTATACTACGTACAAAATATATATATTCATGTATATTTGAAAGCATCGGCCACTTCGTCAGCGTGCACGCCTTGGTCAACTCGCTCCGTCTCTACCTCACCTCCAGCTCTCTCATTTTCCTCCAGCTTTTGATCTGGGACTTGCGAAGGCTGAGACCCAACGCGAGGTGCGTGGCGACGGGCTCTTCGCAGCATCCCAAGGCCGCAAAAGTGCGAAGAACAGTGAAAAGGTCTGGCGACGAGAGGAGACCTATGCGACGAGCAAGTTCGCTGAATCCACGGGGTGTACAGACACACACGGACACTCGGCGGTCGATGTGGAGAGGACGGGAGAACCTCAGGACGTCCGGTACGATCTGTTCTTGCGCCCGCTATCTGACACAGAGCAGCGCTTTTGGCATTCTGGAAATCAACGGATCCTGAAGCCTCCTCCTTTCCCCGCACAGCCACCCTGACCGGACAGCGAACGTGCTATACAGAGCGTCTATACGTCCCCGTCCCCAGCTGGCGGGAGAAAAAAAGCACTGAGCAGACCCGTCCTAAATCGCTCCGAGCCTAAGCCGTTTTGCATCTCCTTGTCGTGCGCCTTCTTGCTTGCGCCAAACACATCCAAAGTTCACTTATAAATGAACTGACGGGCGCCTTATGCAAAAATATGCATGACCACGCGAAACCAAAAACGTAAGGTGAAAACAGCGACAAGCAGAGCCAGGACACCTTGCACACTTCCCGTGAGCAGAGCCCACAGCGGTTGCCTCTCCGAGGAAGCGTATGGACAACCAAGAAAGAAATCCTGACAGGCTTACATGCAGAGACGCCGTGAAGGCAAGACGTCGAGAGCAACGAGAGAGTGGAAAATCCTCGCCAGTTGCTTCGCCGTCGCTGGTTCCAGGGTGCCGGGCGTTCGTGTGTCTTCCGCCGCTCGCTCCCGGCCTTCGTGTGTCTCATTGAGAGTCTGCATGCGGTCGTTCTGAACCGTTTTCACACGAATCAGCAAGAAAGATCCGTTTGCACGCGCAGCGGGATACGAGCGCCCTGCAGGCGTATCTACACGGGCGGGACCCACGAGCTGGCGGGAACCACACAGCTCACTCTCGTGAGAAAGATCTGCCTGTTCTCGCCGGGCACCCACGCCCTGCCTCCAGTTCGCATTCTCTCCTCGGCGCACACAGCACGCACATTTCAAAACGCCGACCCAGCGTCTCGCGCGCGCTTCGTTCTCTTTCTCCACAAGAAGAGACGACGCGCGGCGTCGAACGCCGAGCCAGAGAGGCATGCAGGCAACGAGGCAGTGACCCACCGAGACGCTCGGCAGGGCCGGTTCTGTCCTTTCTCGACCTGATACAAGACCGAATGCGCACCTCTTGCGAGGACCCGGCGCAGAGAGGTAACACCGAGTTGCAAGGCTGTGTTCTTCCAGGCGAAGCCGTCTTCCCGTCGACCAGCGTGGGCTGCCATCGGGCGTCGGGGCGAAGGCCTCAGAAAGAGTTTCAACGCACACTGGCCACGGCCGGTGAGTCCCCTCCGCTGGCAAGCTCGCTAGACGTGCACTGGCGAGTCGACTGGGGTGAGCTCCGCAGTTTATGAGGGAGACTCTGTTGTCGCTTTGCGGTTCCTTGGCGCTGCGCAGAACGACCGATTTGAACTTACAGAAGCCGCGGAGAGTCGCCGAAGCAAAAGCGACGCGCATGCAACTGCATGTCGCTGAGCCGCCTCTCGATCCGAGTAGACCTCCAGCATCTTCACGCAAACGGCAAGGGCGGAATTTGACAGCGCATCCAGGCAGGGATAGTCCGTCTGTCGCCGTGTCTCCGGGGAACTCGTGTCTCCCTCTTTGGCGGTATCGCTAGTTGCTGCCGAAGAACAGAAGAGCCGGTCAAACACCCGAAACATGTACGCTTCAGCTTCTTCCGGAGACGGGAGGGGATGACGGTTCCGCGCCTGGTCGCGATCTGCTTCTACCTGGGCAAAAACGGCACGCCGAAAACACAAAGGCCACAAGCCTGAAGCGGGAAACATCTCCTACCTAACGTGACCCGGTTCCCGTGTGCCTATGAGGACATGCACAGTCGTGTAACCGCAGTGAGCGGCTGCCTGTCTTCGTGCTTGGAAGTTCACGCTCCTCTCCGCCCGGGTCCTTTGCCGCTGAGGGCCCTTTCCCGGGAAACACAAAAGCAGACGCCCACACTCACTTCTTTACGTTTTGTCTCGAAATCTTCATCCCGCTTCAAGTGTGTCGCCAGCTCCAGCAGTACGCCCGGCAAATACTCCGGATCGAGAGCTGCTCAGCAAGGGAAAAACAGAAAACGCGCGAACTGCAGAGAAACTGTCGCTCAACCCTCTTCCACACTTTCGGCAGTTCACCTTCCGTAAACAGCGAAGCATTCGCCGAGAACGCCGATACTTCCTTCTCCGTCTCGTGGTTCGGACCGAATTGGAAAACGCGTAGAGACACATGACGATCTACACACATCTACAGCCCCATACATTTCACGTGGAGACAGGTAAGCAAGTCCACCATGTCGCCAACCCGCGGGGAGCTTGGAGGGCCCGCAGCTGCTTGGGTGCCTTGTTTTTCGAACGCGTGTTTTCCTACAGACCAGCGTTGTCCATCTGCAGATTAAGGATTCCGGAGTGTATCAACCAGTTGCGTCAGCGGCTCTCACCTTCGATCTTCGTGGTGACTAGCTCCCGGATCCAGAGACCTCGCGCAGGGTCTTGTGGAAAGCGCACCAGTGCGGCAACGAGGTCGTGCGGTTCCGCGCCTGCCAGCGCGTGGTTTAACGCGTTGTAGACCTCCACATTCATGACGTTCGGGTTCAACCGGAGCCTCCCCGCGACCGGAAGTCTCTCGGTGCGAGGTGTCGAGGGCTTTCGCGCGTCTCGCCCGCTGTCGCCGCTTGGAGAGTCGCGCCGCGGGTTGGCCGCATTTGCGTGGCTGCTGTGGAGTGCGCTCGAAGCGTCAGGCTCCTGTTCAGGAAGTGTTTCCGCGTCGGTTGAAGACGACAACACCGGACACATGGCAGGGGCGGCTTTCTCAGCGCCTTCTGCAAGCAGCGCATCTCGAGGTAGCACTGACGAATCTTGTCTGTCGTCCCCGGCAGCGAGTTGTTTCGCCTCTTTCGTGGCCGGAAGGTTCCAGAAGCTCTGCTGAGGCGCCGTTGCTTCGTTATTGCAAGCGCCACCGGTGTGCTGAGCAGCTGCCCAGAGGGCCTCATCTGCAACAGCCGCGTTCGCCCGTTGCACCGTTCGGCCCATGTAGTGGAAACAGGATGTGGCGTTGGGGAGTCTCCGAGCCGCGTCGCCTGCTTGTGTGAGCTGCGCGAAAGAGCCTAGATGCGCAGCAAACGGAGCGCCAGCCTCCTGGGCCTCCTCACGAACACCGCTGGAAGAACTGCGTGGAGACCAAGGCTCAGCCGGTGAGTCGCCCCTGGAATCTGGAAGAAATCAAAACAGGCCTCACGATGTTCTGGTCCAGTTCTTGAGCACGACCTCCAACCCTGTGTTCGAACCCTCCGTAGGTGTGAAGAGGCGCCCTCCGCGGGCGTGGCGGGATCTCAGATGTGTCTCGCCACACGCCCCGGGGGATCTCTTCGACACCCCGAGCAGGCCCATTTTTTGCCTCAGAGTGCCCTTGGCTACGCGTGCATGCCCTTGTCACAGCCGCTCAGTCAAGCGATACACGGCACTAGGTTCCAAACGTCTACGATTCTTTCTCAAGCAGACCCGATCGTCCTGCGTAGACTTCATTAGCTGTAGGCTGCATCGCGTAAAACACCAAGAACCCGAGATTGGAGGATTGACAGCACCTTTTCCACAACATCTTGGCCAACCGCTCCACGGCGTGAATCGAGGAATGTGCTGACTGCGCGCGCATCCAGCTTCGACTTACCTTCTAGTCGCCGACTGACAGCTGGGCCGGTTTCGTCGACAGGCAGGGCGCTGGCGCGGTCAGCGCAGGATTCCTCCAAAATCGTTATGAACTCAGCTGCAGCGTAGCGCCCACGAGGCACAGAAAGACCCCGACTTTCGCTCTGAATGCTGAGAAAAACTGCGACGGGAACGTGTTATACTCAAATGGACCTTGGCCGGCAGGCGTCCGTCGTCTTAGTTCACGGCACTTCATGAATTCGAATCCACTGAAGCGCCATGCTACCGGCCTTCTGTGACGTGTGACCAGGAGCGACGCACAGACAACTGCCCCAAGTAAAGGTTCATCAACGGCAGGTTTCACCTTCGTCTGGTTTTGGGGAAGAGGAAGTTAGATGAAGCTAAAACTGGGATCTGGGCATGTAAAAATGCGTGATGAGGGCCCCTAGGAAACGTACCTTCAGTCGGAATCAGTTGGCAAAGGAGACGCTGGACGACGAGCGAAACGGCGCCCGTCATAAACCGCTTTGGGAGCGACGCATGCGCTGAAGCTCTATGGTCTGCATCCGGGGCACAACTCGAAACCGGCCTTGTGTTGATGGGGGGACGGTTTGCGTCATCCGCCTCTTTCAAGGCTTGTAAAACGTACAGAACCCCTTCTCTGTATTGGATTGCGGCCAGTGCTTCAAGACACCGAAGCGCCTGCTCCTCAGAGGTGTGCACCTGGCACCAGTCTCCCAGTCGAGGGGGGGGTGAAGGGAATAGCTCCGCGACAATATCTGCTATGGCGCTCCAATTTGGAGCGGCCGAGAATCTGTAGAACTCCAGGAGAGCAACCTTGTCATCGACTGTCATCGCGCGTATTTGAGAGGGCAGCACGAAAGAGGCCACATCGTCTAGGAAGTCGTCTGCCAGCTCGGCGGCCGCTAAGGACGCCCTTGCTCGTTCAATGTCTGTTGGCCGGTAGAAAGAGACGTTGTTCAAAATCGCCTTCACAAGAAGCCGATGGAGTCGGGTGGAGGGCGGAGGCCGCTCGTGTGGAGCACACTGCCGATCCAGCCTGACGAAGGTGTGTAGAAGCAGAGGCAATTCGGCTAGGGGAAGTTCTCGCAGTCTCTGCACATAGAGGCTGCGAAGCTCTGACAGTACCTCATGGTCAAAGAACAGGATCTTAGATAATGCATGAGTACAAATCAGTGACTCTGAAAGCGTCTGCTGAGAGAGGTGTGATCTCAGTTTATCGCATATTCGCGAGAGAACTGCAACATCCCTGATATTCAGTTCGCCGAAAGCCCATATGACCTGCGTCAAGTCGAGGCTGGCAAACGCGTCAACATTCTCTAGAATCTCATGGAAGATCCCCGCAAGCAACGCCTCGTGAGAAATCCCTAATCTCCCGTAAGACCAGGCGAGCATCGCAATGCCGCGCGGTCCCATCTCGTGAAGTCTCCGCGACGCCTCCCCACCGACAACGTCCATAAAGGCACATTCTTTGATATTCATCCTCGCAAATGCCTGAGCGGCGACAGCAATGTCGGAAGGGCGGCATTGGGAGGCCTGTCGAGCGATCGCTTTTGCAAGGCAACTGAACAAATGCTCGTCGCGGTATCTGGCCTTCGCGTAGGCATTCAAGATGGCAACCAGCTCCCTGACCCGGAAGCCGCACACCAAGTCGGTCACCGCCGTCGTGCATCTTCGCCAAAAATTCGGGTTCTTCAGTCGAAGTTGGCCTGCGACAACTACAGTGTCCACTAGCTCACTAGCCGACTGGTGGTGAATGGGCACATTCACGAACGTAAGGGGAACACGGCTTGGATGAGTGCTGTTTTCATACTCATCATACTCGCTCAAGCGCATGCGTTTCTTTGCGAAACATCGGAAAGGCGACAGTAAGTGGTGCACATGTATTTGCGGTACGACAGCTGGCCGGTCAAAAGGAGACCTTGGAACTTGGCTTGAAAACAACTGCGCGTGAAGTCTTTGTCCGCGTTCTTCCAAGACAGTCCGCGCAGCACGATGGTTCAGCAGAGCCTGGCCTCCCCGACAGCGGAGACCGAGGACTGTCGGTAGCAAGATCATCCTCGTTGGGCACGAGGACCTCACTGCAAAAAAAACATTTTGCAACACATTCCGTGCGTAAATTCGGGACAAAACAATGCCGGGTTCCCTGATGAATTCGACGCTAACTGCTGCGTTTTTCAGTTCTGCATCTCGTGTAAAAACGAAATAAGTGTCGACGAATGCATGCGTTGGTGGCCTCTCGCTGCCAGGAGGCACTTGTCGATGAAAGTGACCAACGCAATTCTCAACAGGTTTTCCCAGTTTCACGCAGTTGTGACGCGGCCACAGAGCTCTGTGTTCAATGTGGTCAAGGAACGACACGACAGGACGGGTCTGGATTGTCTGATTGTGAATCGCCGCGACAGCAGTGTGCCGCGGAAAAATGCCGACTCATCGTCCGCGCAGCAGCTCTCACGAGGTTGCGCACAGTGAGGTAGCGCGGGTGCAAAGCTGCGTGGCAAACTGTTGTAGTTATTTTTTGCTAGACGGATCCAGATAGCTCAGCGATGTCACAGTGCATGCCTCGCTACACAGCTGCGAAATCTATTCATTTCATTAGCGTTTGCAGCGCCGCGGAGATTCAGTCGCATTTGACTGCCACAGCAGCCGACTACGGAGCTCCCCAGAATCCAGTTCGTTCACACTAATGGTAGCGCGGCCCGCGAGAAGTCGGTTTTCCATAATAGGCTACTTCAGAAATAGAACTTTAGATTATGCAGCCTGGAGAGGCCAGAAACTTTCTTGGACTGCAATTCGGTCAAACTCCATGAATTCACTGTTATTTTGGCAATCTCGCAGAAGTGGTGTGCCTAATGGCTGGGAAAGTCCCGACAGGGAGTTTCATATCTGTATTACAGTCTACAACCTCTTCAACCGCTCTTAACCATCGAATGTCGCGGGAGGATAGAGCTCCTCTGCATTTGAATCTGGTAGAGGGTGTCTCCTGATGCGTGGTGTCGGGGAGGCACCAAAGGATTCGAGGGCTTGTTCAGGAACAGCACTTCCGAGCGCCGCGAGTGCAAACCCCGGCAGTAGCTGTGATGAGGCTGCGGCGGAAGGTGATCTGGGACCGGAGGCAAGGCCTGGTAGAAAATATTATGGTATAAGTAGCGAAGCGGCTGTGGCAGCACTGGCAGCCTACCAGAGCGCTCGCCTCCTGTGGAAGTCGCGGCGGGGTAGTAGTTCTTGGGCACAAGCACCGAAACCTTCCACACGGCTCCGGTAAAATCTCCTAGCAAACGGGACGATACACTGAAAGGAGATACTCCAAGAATCTGTATTACCTTCTAGCCTTTCAGCCTCAATTGGAGGCTTGAGTGTTATGTCATCAGGAATTGGCTGTCAGCCGCACAGTGCAGCAACATCACGTCTCAGCAAAAGAGTGGCAACATACATCTGCAAGCTTAAAGAACCAGTCGTAGTCTGTGCCTCCGACAATGACCTGCAGAATTCGACAGATGTTCACAATGTTGAAAAACGTATATCGACGGTTGCCGCGTTACCTTTAGTACACTGTTGCCTATGACGCTATGTTCCCACAGGCCATGCAGATTAGGAGGGCGAGGCATTGAGACTGCAAGCTTACTGGGCACCAAAGTCATCGCCTGTCACGTACAGTGGCAAGTGTGCAAATGTGACCGTATACATGGTCGCTGAGCCACGGGGTGCATGATATCGAGAGAAAAAACTTGAGATATCAGTGCCTACCCTTGTCGCGGGGTTCAATGCTGGTCCTCGCTTCGTGAACGCTTTCCTCATGAGACACTGGAGGCGGCGCGGTCACGCAAAGATTTGCCTCAAGAAGTAGGCTGCCCAAGCAGCATAGCAAAAATAGAGAGCGACTCATTGTCTCGTACAGGCAGCAAAACTGTTCATGTTCGATTTTAGGGACCTTCAGGAAGCCTCAGAGCAGTGGTGCTGATTGCAGACCTGGGCATTCAGCGAAGTGTCCGTACACCTCATCGTTTCCGTGGTGTCAGCAACGCAGAAGCAGCTCAATTACCGTTTTTATCTATGGCCACAAAGCCGGTGCCAATCGGACGAGCCGGGGACCGCGCGCATAAGATCCAGAATGACGCTCACTGAAGTTGCTGGTGTTGTTTCCGATACCGTATCGGCTGTGAATACTCGTGTGGAAAAAGAAATTCCTAGAGCGTTATTTGCAGTTTTATTACCTGTCAAGGATTTTCGTTTTGTGGATGCCAATCGGTCAGTGTTTTGTCGGGCTCTGATCCCCTGCTCGTCTAACAAGGTCTAGCACCTGCATTGTGGCACCTTGGAGTGCCTTTTCCGTCCCGATGACAACAGGTAAGAAGATAGCAGATGTTTCTTTGCGGGGAGAAACCATCATTCTCGCACAGAGGTGTGTAGTGCCGAAAATGCAGAGTGTGCCAGTTCCCAGTAAGAGTCCAGCATGTCGTGTGAGAGTCGAGCTCCTTCCCTAGGCATGAGTTCGAGCTCTTGGAAGGCCGAATCGGCCCGTGTGTTGGGCTGTTTCACAACGAAAGTGGTATGAACTGCCCTTAGCAAACTAAGCATCGGAACGCATCTGCAGGCGAAACACAGAGTGGTACGCACGACATTGAAATCCCGGTTTTTTTCGTGAAACTTGCAGACGGCTCCTCTTCGATATGATACCATCAATCCTAACGCCAGACATTCCAAAAAAAAAGTCTCTTTGTCCTCAGTGGTCATTTGGGGAAAGAATCGTTGAGAGCCTTGACTCGACCAGACGTCTCTAACAGCTTCACAAATCTGTCGAAGATGGGGGGGTTGTAGAGCTCATCCAAACTTTCTAGCTGCCATGACCAGTTGGCCGGAGAATCGCTTCCTGGCTGGTTGAATCGTGCCTCACTGCCGTACCCAATGACGTCCTGCACCGGTATCACAACCAGGTGAGCCACCGATTCCATAGCAAGTCGAACCAAGTGCCAGTGAGCCTCCTCCGGAGTGGGCTCCTTGTCAAGTCCTGAGAACAACACATACAAATACAGGACAATTTTCGTTGTACGCCCTGACGCAATCCCTTTCGCTAGTTAGCGCTTCCTTGTGCGTATCTCGTCCTACGTTGAAACTGTATGTCGAAAAAGCCCTGTTCGTCCCCTGTACCTAAATAATTTGTCAGATGAATCTTCTGTTCCGGCGATGCTGTTCTCCACCAGCCCACCAACGTGTCGTTGTCATGGGTGCCGGTGTGGACACAGCAGTTGCGGGTTACATTGTAGGGCAGGTGTTCGCAATTGGGCCCTTTATCGGTATCGCCCCATGCGAATTGCATCACCCTCATGCTGAGAATGTTGAACTTGTCTCGGAGGATGACAATTTCCTCGGTGATGAAGCCTAAATCCTCCGCGACAATCATAGGCGCTGTGCCTCTGTATGTTAACCGGGGCTCATACATATCGGCATCAATGTGAGACTCAGGAGGAGGAACTTGTTGTGCTTGGTGCCCCCCAACCCCCCACAAGTGACGGAGTTTTTTCATCAACGAGCTGTGGCCATGCTTATCCTTCGGTAACTGGGACGGCAGGGCCTTTTTCGGAAGCAGCCACCCCATGTTTTTGTATAATGCGTCAAACAATTTTTCTCCAGGTCCTTCAACCCATTCTCCTTCGCTGGCTGTTCTGTATTTAATTGCGTGCGCATAGGGCACTCGCCAGTATGCCACGAAACCTCTGAAGTGGTCCAACCGCAAAGCGTCAACTTTTTCAAATGTAAGCCTGATACGCTTCGTCCACCAGCGGAACTGTGTTTTTTCGTGGGCCTTCCAGTCATAAACAGGATGACCCCAAAGTTGTCCATCTGCGCAGAAAGGATCTGGAGGTACACCTGAAAACAGCAAAAAAGTAGATCACCGTTTGATAATGAGTCAGCTCCTAAGCGACTCTCCTGCCCTCCGAGGCCTTCTCCTATCTGCCCCTCTGTGGGGGGCAGCGCCCTGATGTCTTACCTGACACGTAAAGAGGTTCACTGGTTTCTGGATTCATCTGAAACATTTCAGGGTAGCTCCACACATCGCTGCTATGCAAGTTGACATAGAAAGCGACATCTCCAAATATTTTGATATCTCTCTCATTCGCATATTGACGCAAGTCCTTCCAGTTCGTGCAAACTTTATACTGCACAAATTTGTGGAATTCAGGTGTCGTCTGAGGGATAGTCTTGCCATTGGTAATGGCTGCTGAGTTTAACGCTTCCATCAGCGCCGAATCTTTTCGTAGTAAACGGTAGTTCCTGTACTCTTGGGGCCAGTCCAACCAGCTTGCGGCATCAGGGAACCTCGCTTGCAGCGCCTCAAAGCAAGCGTATCCCTGGAGCCAGAAGTGATTTTTTGCACAGAAATCTTTATAATCATCGGATTCTTTTTTGTCCTTAAATCTCTCGTAGCACAGTGCCAAAACATCCTCTTTGAACTTCATTGCTCGAGTATAATCCACATGTCGAGAGCCTTTCGTTGGTGATTCACCCTTTTCCTCACTCTCTGAATCTTTCAGAAACCGCGCCACCTCTTCCTCGGAGATGAGGCTCTCCTCAACCAGGGCTTCCACAGCCACGAACAGTGGGTTCATTGCAAAGGTACTGGTGGCTAAATACGGGCAACCGGGCTGCTCCCCACTGTACCGGCACGGTCCCAAAGGCAGCACTTGCCAATAGTTTAGCTTTGCGGCAACAAGATAGTCCACAAAGTCATAGGCGCTCTTCCCGAAGTCTCCTGGGAGTCCATTTCGATTCGGAAGGGATGAAGGATGCATGATGAGACCGGCGAACCGGCCTTCATGAAGAATTTCTTCCATCGCAAAACCAGAAGCAATCAAACTACTTAACTACTGACTTTTACTATTGGAAATCACTGAGAGAGAAACACTGTCGAGTAGCCACCAGAGTCTTAACGGAAATGGCCTCTCATATGTTACCTCCAGTCAAACTGTACATCAACGTCCTAAAAATTCTTCTTCGCTGTCATCTCCCCCAGGGAGTGGCCTCTCCACAGGCAAGCGTAGTCGACCGCTTAAATGATTCGATTCACGAAAGGTCTGGTAGGTTAGCCAAGTGTGCGACAGTGTTCTTGTCAAAGAAAGCGCCAGAATGCAAAAATAATCAGCAATCGATGGCATGCCGAAGACGTAGCGCAGTGAGGCTCAAAGACACCCATCTTGTCAGATGGTGGAGGAGCTTGTCAGGGGCTGATTGACGTTCAGCAATTCACAAAAATGGCGTGTCATAGTGCCTCCCCTGCTGAACAAGCGGGCCCCCCACCATGAGGGCATGTCAGATCGTTTTTCCTGTTGCTGAGCTGCCCCATGCAGAGAGGGTTTAAAAACGGTGACACCAGAGATGCTATGCCTGATACCCCTCTCTGCAACAGCGATACCACCTCGGCGAATTTCTATTGCACGAGCTACCGGGATTGCTTCCTCACATGAAGCCAGTCACAGTTTTCACGGGAGCGATTACCACAGGAAGTAGCAGCTTTGCGCAAGCATTACTGGCACTAGCTAGCTAAATCCTTGCCTAAATTCTGCTTGATGGTCCTTTGAGACTGCGTTCACCAAATAAGACGTTTCCAATTTTGAGACTGCCACGAAGTCTTTGAAGATGTCTGGGGGGTGTCGTTCCCTCTCACCTTCGTCAGTCGCTGGACTCGCCGCAACACTCACATTCATTGTACCAATCCTTTTTCTCCACTGCGTTGTACAGCGACTGGGGGCTTAGCTGGGCCATCCCATTACTGATCTTTCGGTGCTGCCTGATACTCTCTCTGCGATAAAGCAGCTAGGGCAATTCAGTGCCTTGAACACATCAGGTCAGACATGAACAACAGCGGCTTCTTGTTCCTCCACGCGTGAGCCACTCGGTTCCTCCTGATCGACACAGCACTTGTATATGCATATGCCCTTGCGCTGGTGGATGCGTTGTTTCAATATGATAGAATGGAAACAGTTCACACCTCCGCAGGTTGCTGTACGCATGCACGAACGCGCAAGATCGCAGAGCCGCTAACGAAGCCAGACTTGCTCGTCGGAGCTGACGGTGTAGAATGTCAAAGGGGAGCGCTTGCCGTGGTCATAACACCACTATGTTGAGTTCTCTCCGTGACGGAGTGAACGAGTGACAGGCGGCAACCGTAAACAAACTCTGTAACAGAAAATGCCTTCGACACTACAAGCTCCCACGGTTGTCACACATGTTCACACTCGTAGCCCCCTGTTTTCTTTGCGGCCTTCATCGAAGCAAGTCCACTACTGGGTGTGGTCATGTAACAGTCAAAACGGCGGCCATCTTGGGGAAGAACACCTCTGCTGAGAAGTGCTGCTCTATAGCTGCCATTTTTGGGACAGTGCGCTAATGCTGTTACTGCCAGATTACCACTGCCATGCCCGGAACCCGTATATAATGTGGACACTCATATTGGCGAATCAGTTGATCTCTCCCCCGTGGGCCTTCACATCCCATGCCTTAGAGATCCTCGAACTGTTTATACTGCTACACTCATTCCCGGAGTGCCGATGCGCTCCTCGAAAACACACCGTAGAAGGGTAGACCATAACAAAAAGTGTAGCACTATCTAGTGTTGATGTACAACAGACGCTCTCCTTCTCCCACTACCTAATCATAATCTTCTGTTCCAGATATTAAGAATAATCTCGGATACGACACAGTGAGGGAGGACGGGCACTTCCCTAGTTGATCATGTGTTCGTTCCATGTGGGCGGCAGCCTCTTGTTCGAGTAAGGGTGAATACCGCACTGTAATCGGGCGGTGTCGGAGGCAAGATGACTCGAATTTTAAGTTAAGTGATAAGTTTCGAACTTGACACAGGAGAGATACGCTGCCTTCATTGAAACAATTGGCAAATATATAAAGTCAGCGCGACATCTTGGTCAAACGCAGACCAACGCCACAGCATTAGGAAGCGCAAACGCCCAGAGACATGCAGACCCTTGTCGAAACGTGACAAAAAATGACTCGCGGTGCATAGAGTGTCAGTGAAAGCTATGCCCTTCAGAGGTACACATCCAGACATTCAACGCTGGAACCCCTGAAATCTAATGCGATAAAAATGGCGGTAGCATCCCTGACGTCCAGCTCCTCATTTGCTACCGGCAAATCCCAGCGAAATCGTCGCATGTCTTGCTATTTGGGAAAGAAACGGACGTGAAAGCGTTAGAGAAGCAAACGCCTGTGTTCATTCATCGGATCTACGCCCTCCCACTGAACGCTCTGTCCTATCATGTATACGGAACTGAAAAACTGACGATCCCGTGCAAAAAACCACGATGTACACGCCTTGAACAGCGCACAATAGCCAGATGGAAGAGAATCACACAGGAGCAAAACTGGAAAATGCTCGCCGACTTCCCACGTTTTCTTCACTGGCGCATGCAGAGTGGACTGAGTCTTGAAGCCATTTCGTGCGATCCCCAATTTCACTGAGGGCGCGCATGGCGTCACGTTCAGCTGAAACGGCACTTCCTGCGGAAGCGGGAACAGAACTCGTCGCTATACCACAGAACATTCGTCCTCGCTTCGTGTCTCCTTCCCATATTTCGCCGGGGGAATCAAGTCGGCCCTTTCGCTTCCGGTGACCCCTCTCCCCCATTTCTCGGTCATGTAGGATGTCACTCTGGAGGTTCTCTGGCGCTTGATGGAGCGGAAAAGTCGCCCTCCCCTCACCCCCCCTTCCAGTCAGACAACCCTGAGCTTCCAGGAGCGCAAGCGCAGCCCCTTCTGTGTCCCCTTGGACTCCTCCCAAGCAACTGTCTGCTGCGCGGCCACCCGGAAGGTCTCTCAGCAGATCTGTGCGGTTCCCGTTCGATGGCAGTCCTCGTCGAAGTGCGTCTTGAGCATCCAGAGTGTTTGGGCACATCTGCTCATGCAGATAATCTCGTGGCGGGTTCCGCGGGCTGCTGCGTCCATGACTCCTCGTTGCCACCCCAGAGGAAGAGGGAATTTCCTCGTTGCCTAGGACATCTAGTCTCGAGCTTCCCAAGTCACACGGCACTGCGTCAACCCCTTCCGAAGGTAGGCACAGCGCGTCTGGGCTTTGTGCCCCGCCGAACGGAGAGGGGTGGCCTGGAAGAGAAATAGGGGATAGCAGCTTCATGGCTGATGGATGATCTGAGGCATCACCGCTCGTTCTTGTCGAGCACTCGCCAGCGACATCCTCACGGTCACTGTCCGCCAGAAGCGAATCTCGGCCCAAAGCAACCAAACTATCAGGTACGCTGTTCAAAGATGTCGTCGTCGGTTCGCTCGCGACCGATAGTGGCCCGGAGTCTCCTTCTAGAGACACAGGACTGGCACCTATGGGTCCCCGCCCGCTGCTCTTTTTACACGCCGCGTCGAGCGAGGAAAGCCTCCAGAACATTGCGAGATGGGACGGAACACCCTGTGCCGCCTCCCGGTCCTGTGCCGCTTCTCGCGGACGCGTCACACTGCTCTGTGAAGGATTGCCACGCCCGTCACTGACTCGTTTCTGCTCGGGCTTCCCCATGCCAGACTGCTGGGGCAATAGAGACGCCAAGGACCGAAGGTTGAAGAAGCTTTCTGAATGCTCATGGGCATGTGGTGCGACGCTTCCGTCTCCCCCGTTCTGCTGGCTAGCCGCACTACCGCCTGCCAACTCCTGTTGCCGCTGAAGACTAGCGGCGAGAAGATTGCGAAGCGTGTCGCTCATGTTTACTGCATCAATATCTTCATTCGTTGCCTGGCCCTGAAGCTCTCCACCTCTCGGCCCCTGAGGAAGCAGAGGGGACGAAAAAATGGGTCCGGCATTCTGCGTCAACTTCAGTCTCGCAGATTCTTCGTTTTCCTCGTCCGGCGATATGCACTTTTTCAGCCTGCTCGGATTTTCATCGGTGTCCGTTTCGCGGTGGTTGGCAGAGGTTGGCATGTTGCTGAGGGTCAATTGTGAACGAGTGCACCCATGCGCACCAGCTGTGGAACCCTCGTCAGAGAGATGATGCACTTCTGACAGGTCGCCAGCGGACGCATGGGTACTTCTCGACGCAGTGGCCAAGCTGTTCTCTTCAGGATTCCCCTGGGCCTCCACACACGGCGACTCACCGCTCTTTCGACATATCCGGTTCTGATGGGACCCCTTTTCCTGCAACAGCTGAAACTGCTGGAGCAAGAGGAACTTCTGCAGAGCGTTCGGCTCGATCTGGTTCTGATCCTTTCGCTGGAGAGCAGCATTCTGCTCGGCCAACTGAAGCAGCGTGAGGGCGGTGGCCGCAGCAGTCGCTGGGCTCACATTCCCCTCGGTTCCCCCGTTCGCCCCCACCGGGACAGTCGGACTCTCCACCCAAGGGCCCGCGCCGTTTCCATCTCCCTGGAGTGTTGCAAAGTGAGGAACTGTCCCGGACAACATCTGCAAGTTAAGCAAATCAGAAGGGACCGGGTTCCCGCAGGCGACAGAAGGGCCGCCTGCGGGGCCGGCCCCTTGGCCTTGAAAGCACGATGGGCCAGAAGGCCCCGCAGCAACCCGTGCAGTCGCTTCCAAAGTCGCCTGCACAGCCGGGGGGTACGCCCATCCCGGGGCAGCTCGTTGGTACCCCGTTTGTGGAGACGGCAAGAAAGGAAAGGGTGCGCCGGCATTGTCAGAGAAAGCCGAAAGCCCTGGGGAAGAAACACGAAGAGACGCAGGTAACAGAAGTTTTCGGAACGAGTCTGACCCACTGAGGGAGGACACCGTTTCTTCTGTGTCGGAAGTGCAGTCCTTTCCTGTATGTTTCGTTGTCGACATTGTGCCTTTCGTCCCACTGGAATGACGCTTCGGCATCGCACCCTTCATTGCAGCACCTTTCACAGGCAGTCCCCCGTATGGTGACGTGGAACCGTTCCTGTCGTTGGGCTCAAAGTTAGCGTGAGTGTCGTCGTAATCGCCACTGCCGATCTGGGATTCGACTTTACACAGAGAAGCCAGGAGGGGAGAAAGGAGTTGCGCGGCGACAGCGACGGCGGATTCAGTGTGTAAGGTGTCGATGAGGGAAGAGGAGCTTGGTGCCGAGTCGCTGCTTGTGCCCAATGGAGAGAGAGGCGCGCTGGTAGTGGAAGAAGACGTGCCAACCGAGTGCTGTCTGTGTCTCAGGTTTACTGGAGACTGTGCAGCACCACTCGTCGCTCGTTGGGCGCGACCCTTGCACTGGGAAGTGGACATCGACGTGCACTCCCCTTCCAAGCGAAACCTGAGGGCGTCCTCTGTGGCCGGTGATTTCTTCGTGTAGCTCTTATCTTCACAATGGAACCCGTGAGGTTGCGTGCGTGTGTGAAGTGAGTTACCCAAGGCCGCGTCGGGCGGCTTCGTAGTGGCCGAGAAAGCGGCTAGGGAAGGGAAGAGCGCTGAAGCGCCGCTGCCATCCAAGTCCATTGGACCCAGGAAACCCTCAACCCCCGGAACTCCCGGCGGCCGCACGGGCTTTACGATTGCGTTCGCAGAAGCATTCGTCAGCTTGCTTCTCGAGTAGGGCGACGCAAACGACGGAGGTAGACGACCCGTCTGCAGCATGTACGCTTTCGCCTGCTGAGCGGCATCCCAAGCGCCTGCAACGCCCCATTTCTGCGACAGCACAAAAACAGTCAACGACAGAAACGAAATCTGAAGATGACTTGCTCTGTACCGCACCACACCTTTGGCAGAGACTGATTTTATCCGTGTGCTGAGTAGACCCCACTTGAGCGGGACCTACCGTAAGCGAAAAAGATTTCTGGTGGCGTCCACAGTAAGGCCCCGACAGGATGCGGTAGACCAGACGAACCTCCTGCACGCACATCCACACAAAGAATGCATACGTAAAGTTTGGACGACGTGCACAGGAACAATGAACGCAACGCAAAAGTGCATTCTCAAGCAGATCCATTCCTGTGACAGAGAGGGGTGAGTGTGTGTCGACGACCAAACACACAAGTGCGTTCAACAGTCAAGTAATACGCACGTGTTGCAGATAACTGAGCTCAAACGAAAAAACTGCGGTGCCTCCTGAGAATGCACTGAGCGCCAGTCACACTCGCTGCACACTTAGCTTACCTTTTTATTACCAGGTTGGTAAATGTGGCCCGGTTGAACGTCATGAACTTCATTCATCTTGATTTGGGAATTCGCGTCGTTACTCGCCGAAACAGGGATTGAGGGAAATGGCCCAGCGACTCCGTCGGCGGAAATTCAAAACATACGAAAAGTGACACAGGGCTCTCAACGATGTACGCCTTGACACTGCACTGCTCCCTCAAGTTGAAGCTGCTCGAGTAGAACTTTACTCCCTTCAAAACTGCCGCTTCTTGTGGGCATTCATGCTCAGCAAATTCTGTTGCGGCACCGCAGATACACACATATACATAAAGACCGACAATCGACAGACAACCCGTTCTCAGAAGTGTGACTCGATAAAAGAATGTGTTCCGCGACTATGCGCTCAATTGTCTGGCACAGCACGCACCAGTTGCAACTTCACACCCCGATCTCCTCGCTCCGATTCTTCGTGGAAAGGAAAAACGGATCCTTTAAAGCACCAACTCTTGAGGTGTTCATTCACTGCGACAAAAATACACCGTCTCAATCGTGTCAGGACAGAAACTCGAGATATGGCCACAGTGTTCAGTGGAACGCACACGATGACTGACCGTTGCAGATGCTCAAGAGATGACGAAATAGCATCCGCATGCTGTTTACTCAGTCGCGTGATACGGAATTTGGAGACTGGGCATAGGAACATGCCGGCAACCAACTGGACAAAATAACACGTAGTTGTTGCTGTGTGATGCCTGTCTGTCAAGAGGCCCTCCCGACACTCCCTCACTGCCATGAAGGTATGGCAAAATCTTTGGTCTTTCGTGACGTGGTCAGCGTAGCGCTCGCCTTAAGAAGTGGTAAAACAGATTTGCAGAAACGAAGACGGCACGATGCAAAACACCGGAAAATTCAAATTCAAAAAGATTGACAACGGAGAACAGCGTGGAATTTGGTAGCGCCCGAAAGTCCTTCAAAAGACCTCGTGAGAACAAAAAGTACAGATGACTACCGAAAAACGCCAGATGGCTACAGCATCAGCGCGAAGAACGATTCCTTCATATCTCACTCCAGCAGCCAAAGCCAGGAAAGGGCATGCATTCGTCGCCAAGATGTACCGGTGTTGCTTACAAAATCCAAATTGGATGCCCATAGCTCAAAGGAGCATTTGGAGCTCAAGAGGCACATCCGGCACCTTCGGAATATCTAGGGTGACTTCGGCAGTGGAAGCATGTTTCTCGGTGGCCGGGCAAGCGCGCTGACACAGCGGCGAAGGAAACCGACACTACAAAGATGGTCTCATTGCTTCATACCTCGAGTGCATTTGGCCTCGACAGAAACTTCATCACTCTACCTACTCAACGATAACGCATACCCTTCTGTTTTTATAAGATATACACACACATTTACGAGTACACAGGAAAGACGCGAGACCGGTTGATTTCCCAGATTTTGAATTTACACGAGGAAAGTAGTTCGTACGTAAAACTTTGCACGGTCGCAGGCAGCTTTGGCCTCCACCGTTGTTTGTTGCTTGAAGATTATCCCAACAGAGCGTTGCTTAAGCACATGTGATGCTCCTGTGAAGCATCACTGTATTCTCTCTGCAGGGCGGGGCATCACTGACGGTCGACGTCGCCAGACTGGGAGGAGTGTGGATCGCGCAGGCAGCGGATTGATTTTCCCATCCCGACTGCAGCCCAGTCTCTCTGTCAAACAGAAATGCTGAAGAAGCGCGGATGCTTATCTCACTATGATACATCAACCTGAGATACCGGACCTCTGGAATCTCTCCAACTGCCCTGTCCTCGATGCCGGCGAGAGAACCTCTCACTTCCGGCAGGTCTTCCCGCGTCACAAGAGAGACACTCAGACACGTGAAGAAGACAGGCAGCTGCCGTGGATCTCACACATTCAGCAGCATCGGGCGCCTGTTACGGTCAGATCACTGCGAGCCCCCAAAAGACAGATCGATACTGTGGCAAGTGGTGACTGGGATCTGCCTTTGCGTCGAGACACGCCGCACACACGCATGCATCCATGAAAAATGAATTTTAGAGGCAGAATGCTAGGCCTTTGTGTACCCCCGGACCTTAAGGACATCCGTACCGAGCCACCCCCGGCGTTACTTTCAGACACGGCTGTAAGTTTGCGTGAGACGGGGCAGCGCAGCCGTTCCAGACCAGGGCAATGGCAGTCTGCCGATTTTGTCTGATATCGGCGAAGACTGTTTTTTCCGCTTGATGGCCTGGACCCCCAAATAATCCCTACAACGTTCGTCTCTGCAGTGCAACTTCGGTGCTCCAGCTGCACAGGCGGCGAGGAGAGCCTTAGCCACTTCACGGATGCCCAGAGAAGAGCGACAGGACCGGTGCTCGCAGCAGACACGTGCCACTGAGATTCACACAGATGCTAGATGTTCGGACGGAGAAATGCCCTCGAAAATCCACGGCGTTTCTTAAGGTACAGCAGATGCATATGGGGACGAAAGACTCGAGAGAAATTGCATATTTCCCCAGCTTTCTGAGGAGGAAAAAAGGGGACACAGAAGACTGGAGTGTGGCGCGTGGGTCGGGGAATGTAACTAACGGAGTGAAGAGGGTGGATTCCTAGTGACGTTTCACGTGTACACGAAAAACAGACCTTGGGGGGTCAAGACTCCTCCAGTACATGTGTAAAGCAGAAAAGATAGGAGAGAGGAATCTCGATGATCCGAATAAATGGGAAAGGAATTTTCTCGAGAAACTGATCTGGCAATGGAAAAACGAGGGGCCCTGGGGCGAAATTATGCCGCTGCACTTCCGCCCCCCACCTCCTCTTTTCCGCCCCCCCCCCCCCTTTCCTCACCGACAGGGTTCTGCCTTCGGGGGGGACCAAGAAGGCACCTCTCTCCTTCCCAGTTGGCGGCACACACCAAACGTCGCACCTTTTTTCCTGTCGCGCCCTCGGGACATTCCAGAGGCCTCTAACCCTTGGGCAAACTTTGCACCAAAGCGGGTTATTTAGTACTAAACATCGCAAATTTATGTCTCTTCTCTAACACACATGTCTAATGTGTCTAAACATACACAGTTGCCTTTCTCGTTGCGGAGTCTGGGGAAGAGACTTAGCTGCTTTCTGCTGTGACACACACATCATAGATCCACAAGACGCGGGAGACTCCTTTCTCCTGTCGTGTGTGTGCGTGTCTGAATTTCTGGTCGTAGTGATTCTTTCTTGGTGGGTGGGACCCAACAGTTGATGAGTGGGGCAAAGTAACAGAGCAATGAGAAGGCACTCATCACTCCAACTGCTCCCTTCTTGCTCGTGCGATAAGGGGGATGGCAAGACGAAATTTTCTTTTTGGCCGTACACACGTGCAAATCATTCTCATGCTGAACGAGCTATAGAAATACTGTTTGTTTGCCAGGCTTAGAGATTAGTCGGTAGCTCCAAGAAATAGGCACAAACTAGTAGATGTGCAGGTAGGACAAGTAGGAGAAGAGATGTACGAGACAGGCGATGTGCATGTCTCACGATTAATATGGGAATGGTGAGTTTCCCAGTTGCTGGGCTGCTCGAAACGCAACTACGGAGGAGCGGACAAAGGGAAGTGAAAAAGGATGCGACGATAAATCAAATTGCTCCAGACGCTGAGTGCGAAATGATCCTGCACGCAAAAACTTGCTTTCAGTCGCACTGCTGCACTGGAAGAAAAAAACTCGCGACGGTGTGGAAAATTTTGGCCGCAGTCATTGAAGGAAATCACGTTGCACAATATATGGCTCCCTGGCATGCGTTGCCAAGTGTAGTGTTGTAGCGAATGCAGCGTGTGCGTTCCTTGGGGAAAATGCACGTTTATCGATGCAGTACAATTGTTTCCCAGAGCTTTCTTACTAAACGGGGAATGGACTGAAAATTCCGGTGGACATGGGGATAACAGCTGCTGTCGAGAGGTGGTCTCCGCTCCCTGTATGCGGGCGCTTCCCATCTCCGCTACTTCGTGTGGATGCTTTCCGTGTCGTCAATTTTCTGCAGTATTTTCATTTGCTTTTTGCAATGCATGATGCCACTGAGTGCGTGGCGGAACGCTGCCGCATGGACCAGATAATTTTCTTGAGATCCTCTTCGTGGAACAGAAATAATGCCTCGTCTAGCTGATTCTTACTACTACTCTTAGATACTTCCCGTCAAATATTTCCTCCTATTTCGCTACGTACCGTAGGTGTGAACCCCCTGTCCTCCAGACGCGATGCTTTTTCCGATGAGGGGAAGCGCAGCACTCGCCACTTAAGCGAACATCCTCTGGAGTGGCAAAAATGGCCACAGAGTGACCCATTTGCGCGCTTTGTGTTTCACTTCTGTTTGGAGTGCAGCAAAAGTCACAGGGTCACACCGGGGAAGCAGCCAATGCACTCCACTCTCTGGTGAACTGACTCGAATTGCCCGGAATGCTATGTGCTGGTGACTTGGGAATACGCCTCTCCACCTGCCGAGCGGTGTTGGAAATGCAAGGCGTCAAGGAAGGCAGCGGACGACATCGGTGCTTCGTATTTCTCTGGTTGGTACTAGATTCAGGAAACATCGATTGAATGCGACCTGTCTAACGTGTTGTTTGAATCAGGTTTGCTGTGGAAGGCACCCCTACCGTGCATATCTGCATGCCTGTGATAGTGGAAAAAGACCTGCAAGATATGACTGAGCGGCTCACGAGCTACGGGAAGCCATGCCAACTGCAGGGAATTCCACAGAGCTCCAGGGTGGCCGTGAAGCGCGAGGCAGCGTGGGAAACCCTGTCGAACACGCTCCGAACGGACATGGCTTTCAAAGCAACAAGTTGAGCTCAGACGAATATGGCGAGATTTTCTCTAGCAGGCGTAAGCGAAAATGCCTTCATGGAAACTTTCCGGCTTACTATGCTGGGAGACGTGCATTTGTACGTTCCCATACTCGTAGCCAGCAACGCTCAGTACACATGGACTGGCCAGCAGATGGTGGCTGCGGACTCACTGGGAGATCGTCTTTCGAGCGCCGTATGCGGTCTCCCTCGATGAAACCCGGGGATAACTCTGGAACTGATCCGTCCACCTCGGATTCAAAAACAGGGCATGACCTTATTCGCGGTATTGATCCTCGTCTGGATGCAGTTCTGTCGTCTCATGGGAATCGGTTTTTTGAAGGAAAGGATGTCCTGGATATTGGATGCAATGCGGGTTCCCTTTGCTTAGCCATTGGGGGATTGCTTCGCGCACGGAGCGTCACCGGTATGGATATCGATGGGGACCTAGTTCGGCTGGCTAATTCTGCGGTTGCGGAACTACGTGAAATGGAACTGCGCGCACATTTTCTGCGATCGACACTGACACTGGAAAAAACTCTGGAGTCAGCTGCTGCCTACCGCACAGGCACGGGGACTCCTGCGACTTGTGTTTCAGACCTTTCGCCCCCTTTAGGTAACAAAGACAAACGCGCTAACGCTGATGCAGGGAAACGCTTCACTTGGAGGCATCCGGCGAAACCCGGTAGGGATCTGTCAACAGCCTCAGCGGTACAGGCGCACGCCCCTACAAAGACAGGTCTTGACAATGGGTGTGAGGAAGATAAGGGTGTCGACGGTGTTCCACATGGTTCTCGCGAAATTCCTGAAAGCGCGGGCAACGCGACTTTGAAGCAACCAGGAGCAGGGGGGTTAACGAGAAGTCCAGGGCCCTATTTTTCACGGGTGTTTGGACGAGTGTTGTGGAACGAGCTGGTGGCAGAGGCAACGACACGCGACCTGAGCGACTGCGGTTCGACAAGCATAAGCTTACGTAAGGCCGTGCGGCTAACGAAACAGGCAAATGAAAGTCACGTTGCCTCAAGCTTAGAGAGTGGCTCCACGGAAATAGCTGCGAGTGCTGGAAATTCGAACTGCATCTCCGCGTCTCCCGACCGCAACCCAATTTTCCCATTCAATGTCTATTTCCGCTCAAGTGATATCGTGGAAGGTGTGACCTCGCACTCCTCCACTGCACCAGTAGAGGACGGAAGAGAACTTGCGTCGCCCCTTGAATCCAGGCAGTGTTTTTGCGAAATTCTGAGGCATGTTCGTCGCGCGGCTGGGGTACTGCCAGAGCCGGCGTTGTTGCGTCCTGGCTCCTTTGACGTAGTTCTCTGCTTTTCAGTTACGAAGTGGATTCATCTTCACCATGGGGACAGGGGTATTTTGGTTCTTTTCTCGCGCCTTCATACTCTGTTGAAGCCTGACGGAATCCTTCTCCTCGAGCCACAGGATTGGGCTTCGTATCGACGCGCAAGACGCCTGTCGTGTGCCTTCAAGCAACAGTTGCGCCGTATTCGTCTACCTCCAAAGATGTTTACTGCAATTCTTACCGGAAACAATGGTTGCACGAACTCGCCGTGCTCTTCTTGTTGTTTGGCGTATGGAACTGGTTCATGCGAGGAGACGACGCCGGCTAGCACGGGGTTGTCTGCAGGGCCAAAGAAGCCACGTGAACAAACTGAGACGACGGCCGAGAGAAGGGAGAGCGATTGCAATTCTTTGCGCTGCGACGTAACTCCTGTGTGTCCACAGTATTCCGGGTCACCACAAGGGTCGATGACTGAAAAGGCTGACCAACCGTTTGTTCTTGTGTCTTCATTAGACCCGTGGAACCATGAAGTCCAAATCGACAGAAACTCTCAGATTGGTGGTGACGAGGGGGCGATGTTGCGTGACTCGCGACCTGTCGCGGAACAAACGGAGGAGACCCGTCCCTGCAAGTTCTCAGTCGACGAAGAATTCAAGCTGGGAGATGTTACTTCCAGCAGCAGGGAGGAGGGGTGTTTGGAAGGTGTCTTTAATGATATTCAACGGTGTCCACAGGCGCCTGTTAATGACGTTTCCCAGAAAGATACAGAGCTCCTGGAGTCTCGTGAACTGAACACATCAGAGTCGAGAACTACCCGTGAATCCAAGGGGAGGCTATCGGACAGGCGTATCCTTGTATTACGGAAGAGTAGTAGTATATTTTCATTGTGCTGCTGTACCTTGAAGATGTTGACCACCGGTGCTGTGGAGAGGTACGGGCCCAAACCACTCACCACGCACAGCCAGTCTTGACGGCCACGGCGTGCCCGAGAACGAAATCGGTCCAAAGCGAGTGCTACCGTAAACTTGGTTTTAAATCAGGGGGTTTTTGTTGGTAAATTTATAGGGATGCATTATTCTAAATATGCACATATATGCATGATGTTTTTCCAGCACGTATGATAACCATACGCTGAGTAAGAAACAATGCTAACATTGCCATAAAGGAGAAAACAGAGGAGCAGGCACGACATTCACCCAGCCGATGACTTACCTCGAAATGGTGCCGCTGCCCCATTGCCTACTCCTACACAAGTTGCGGTTTCTCCCTCTGCCGACCTAGCTTGTCCAGTTCATTGTACCTAGTTAGCTCACTGCGTACTGACGCCCAGAACAAACGAAGACACTGCTGAATTGGAGATCGGGCAAGTTCTTAGGAGAACGACTTCCGCACCCCCTCCAAAATATATTCGTACAAAGAAGTTACCACATCCTCCGTACAACGCCAGAATTAAGAACATAAAGGTCATATCACTAATCCTGTCCCCCAAACAGAACTATTTGCCATTCGGTGGGTTTCATTTTCAGCGGAAATGAGGTCCTCATCGAATTAGGAAAGTAGGATGACACTCCCGGGGGCCCACGTTTCCGCACATTTCGCTTCTGTAGGCTCCGTCCATCAGTTGTAGGTACTTCTGCTTTCTGGACAGCCGTGCGCGCTCTCTGGTTAATGAGCAGATGCAGATTGAGACCTGCAACCCAGTTGACTCGGCGAATGAAGTAAACGAGTGAGTAGAATTCTAGCACAGGTGCCACCTCTGCTCGAGATCACATCTTTTTCATTCGGTGGTATATACGGAGTACATTGACCGCGTATTTGTGACGCAAATTCCTTCCTTTTTTACCCAGTAACAGGTTTAGTTGTTTCGTGAAGAACGAATGTGTGCAAGGGGCCACGAGATAAGAGTATGGAGTATTGCCTTGTGGGTCAATGAAAGGCTGGCCTGAGGCTACACCGATCGTGGAAAGGTTCGAAGAGAAACATCCGAAACGGTTGGATCTTGACGTCTACCCTCGGCAGAAACGGAAGACCAAGGATGTGAACGATGAATCTCTCCTTTCCAGCTGTCGGCACCGGTTTTCCTGTCGAGATCCGATTTATATGTGCTAAACCCTGTGTGTTCTTGTCCTCCGATAGTACTAATCAAGAGCGACGACGAGATCCCTTCCGGTGTCTTTTACGGATGAGAATCCCGCACTATAATGCCTTTTTCTATTTTAATTATAACGAAGGGTGGAGGGTTCCAGAGTTGAACGGTAGAATGACCTGTACTGTACTAGCCTACGATATGGCACGTACGGAACAACGCAAGTCAAGTTCTTGGTGCTCATTTCCTGATCGTGTGCCGCGATTCATTGCATGCATGCGTAGCCCAATTGCGTCCGTCGACATCTGAAAGACAGCTGCAGAGTTCGCTAGGAGTCAAAACTGTCCATTAACACTTCCTAAAGAACATACAACGCGGATGCTTTTACATCTGAGAAGTTGAGATACCACCTTTGTACACTCCCTTCTTGTCAATTGGGATTGTCGTGCGACTACCTCTGTGCACGGGCCGGGATGCATGCGCGTTTGCAGGCATATCACGAGGTTTTACACCATTTTCTGTGCTCGCCACCCTTTCCGACGGCCCATAAAAACGCCTCATCTTTGAACTGTGTTCTTGAATCGTTGAGGCGCTGCACACGCAGCATGAGCTGGTGCTTTGGTAACATTTTAACAGACGCCCGACAAAGCAGTTGTGTTCACTGAGGTTTCCTACCTGATGCACTGTCATAAAAACCCTGGGATCCTCGGCTAAGGAATCCTAGCTTAGGGACAAGAGGAGGGAGTGGTGTTGTGTTCTTAATCTGAGTAAACATGGAGAGAAACCGGTCTGACAGGGACAGAGATCGCTCTCGCCCCAGGGATCGCGAGCCGCCACGAGGGCGAGATCGGGTGCGCTCGCGGGAACGGGGACGGTCGCAAGAACAGGGACGGTCGTGCGAAAGAGGACGATCACGAGAAAGACTAATATCGCGGGAAAGAGAGCGTTCAAGAGGGAGAGAAAGGACAAAAGTCAGAGATCGATCCACGGACCGCACACAGTCAACGCATGTTTCCAGACCCGACAGAGACAGGTCTCGCGACAGAAACAGGTCTCGCGGCAGAGACAGGTCTCACGACAGAGACCGGTCACGCGACAGAGACCGGTCTCGCGACCGAGACCGTGCCAAGGAGCGAAGCCACCCCGATCGACAGAAGTGAGTTCAGTACTCCTCTTTAGAATGCTTGGTGTAGGGTTGCCAGCGAGGTTGTATGAACGTTTCACACCACTGATTCGCGCCACTCTAGTTGCTTGTCCTATTTGCTTACCGCCAGCGATTTCCGCGTAAATGTGGCGGTGGATTCTTGTTGTTCATGTGCACAGCCTAAGCAAAGGCAGGTACGGATACAAATCAAGTCGCAGGAGCCGCTCACATCGCGCGCGTGGGTCCAATTCGCCGACTCCAGAATTGCCATCTCGTAGTGCAGAAGGCCGTTCTGGTCGTTATCGCCGAAGTCACAGCCGATCGTCTGACTCTCCTGAAAGGACTTGGAATGGCCCCAGCAGTGCACAGAAAAAGAAAAGCGGATCAAGACAAATGAACGTTGACAAGTTCATTGAAGATGAGGTTGCACGACGGGTGGAAGCAGAGGTTCAGAGACGTGTCGAACAGTTGATAAACTCCCCGCAGTTCCAAAAGGAGATTGATGCCCGGCTTGCACAGGAGCGCGAGAGGCGGGAGAGGACAATGAAAAGTGACATAGAACGAGAGAAATCCCGTATACTTGAAGACTTCAGGCGAAAGGAGGAAGAAGAAAAACGCTCAAAACAAAAACTTGAAGACATTCTGGCGGAAAACGAACGAAAAGTCCGACTGGAGCAGCAGCGCCAAGCGGAGGAACAGGCGAAGGCAGATGAACTTCGCCTTATGGAGCTGCATAGGTTGCAGGTTGCTAGGGAAGAAGAGAGACGGAAAAAAACGTTGGAGGAGAAGGAGGAGGCAGGAGCCTCAAGTCAGCCACTTCCTCGACAGAAGCTGGCCTTCAAGATGAAAACAACTTCTTTATTCTAGGGGCGTCTTCACCATGCGCAGCCCCCCAGCCTACAACTTGGCAACCAAAAACCCTCCGGACGTGGCAGCAAACCTCATCTCTGCGACAGATTTATGCAACCTCTTGTTCAGATAAAATCTTTTGTGATTCATGCGATACTCCGTTTTGTCTTTTGCTGTGCTACACAACAGTTTTCCAATTGTTTCCTTGTAGTATCGTCTGATCATCAATGCAAGGCAAGCGGAATCTCTGTCCACTGTTCTCGACAACTGATCCACTTCCGTGTGAGTGGCCTGCTGGCCGGTCACTCGGTCACTTCTAAAATATCGTTGTGAAGCGTGACGAATTAGCTAAGTCGCAGTGGCGAGGCCACATTCGCACGGGGAGCGATTTGGGTGTTCCTGTTTTTAGCAGCCGGCGATGCCAACTCGTGTTGATGTTGTAGACCACAGAAACGTCGTGGGCAGCGATCGAGGTCTACTGTTTGAGAGTTTTAAGGTCTCAGACAAACAATCTGACAAGGAATTTTGCTTTCGGCTCCTAATAGGTTCACTTCTCAGCACAGAGACAGGCGAAAACGCACTGTAGGTTAGGAAGAAATTCAATAGGAACTCCAATCCTGGCAGTCACATGCCGCCGCCTGGCCACCACTTTATCCGGAGGCACCCAGATTTACGGCTTTGCTATGAACCGCCCAGGAGCCCGATTAGCCCGTGGCTGTATCAACACTATGGGCAGCTTCTCGGGGAGTCACGCTTGAACTGTGTGGTCGCCAGGTGCCCATCTCTGAGTAGAGCTGTATATACACCTCTGTGATATATTGACTGGAACTGTCTTCCTGGAGAATTGAGGCATACCCTCGTTCCCCGACCAGCTACTTTGAGTCCTCACCAAGTGCTCACCTCATTTAACCTTGTCTTTCAGTTAACCGAAGCGATAAAATATGGACGAACGCCTGTTTCTTTTACTAATCGTTGGCGTCTCGGCATCGGTGGTGGTGCAGGCACGTCGGGATGATGTCGGGGGGGGCGGGGTGGCGCAGTTCCAGCACGTGCTCCAGCCCCTAGAGCCCTCTGCGGAGATTGTCACAACCAGCACACAAGCTCCCGTGTCTTTACCATCCGCGATTCCTAGTTCAGTTCCTGAGACACTTGAGATTTTGGGTCTGCAGTACACAAATGCTGTGTATATTTACGTTCTTCTGGGGATGTCTATCCCATTTGGCCTGCTTTATCTTTGGTTTGCAGTAAGGATAAACTCAAAACGCACCCCACGGAATGCCTTTACAAATTTCACTGCAGTTTGCTGGCAACGCGAAACAGGTATGCGGCTGCCTTTCTGTGGCCTCAACAGTTTCTCCATAGGCCTGCAGTTGCAAGCTGTATTTGCTGCGGTAACGGCTGCGCTATTCGCCTTCTATTTATCCATTGGCCTTTTAATAAACCTGCGACTTCCGTAAGAGACGAGCCAGTCAATCGCAAACTGTATACAGTGGCATACATTTTCCGCAGGCCGGAGATCGGAATTTCTGTTGCCTGTCCTCTTTTCACAGCTGCATTGGGTAAACGGGACAGCAGGAAAATTCCGTGGTGTCCCTCAGACGCATCGCGCCCCTTTTTCAGTTCTGGGTCTGTTTTTCCCAGAGTACTTCGGTGAGTGAAGCCCTGAAGAACTCCTCATTGCTGTACAACAGTGATGGCTAACGTGTTTTCAGGATGGTGAGGTTCTGCAACAGTAGATTGCCTGCAGACACTGGCACGCTCTGTTTTCTTTACCAGGACAAATACTATATTGGCAGCGGATGTTTTACTCGTTGCCCTCGTCTGTAAGATGAGCCACGCATTACATCCGACCCTGCGCTAAATACACCGTTATGCCCCTTTAGATAACTTGACGGTACTGTCCTCGTTCGGAACCTGCCTGGCCTTCTACAGGCCGTGACGTACACCCTCGTAGGCGCCTCTGTTCTTGTCAAATTTTGGGCTTCTTGCTGGGCTAGCCGGATTCACTTCCTCACCTCCAGCAGTTCAGCTGATATCGTGTTAGTCAAACATATCGTCGAGACTGGCTCGCTGTTACCGGAAGAGGAACTCTCGGATTTCAGATTTTACCTCGATTATCTTCGTGGCTTGTCTCTTATATGTGATTCAGATATATACTGGCCAAGTACGCTTGACAAAAATCTACCACACGTTATTTGTACGGGAGCCCTATCCAACAACAGATACGAAACTGTCCACCTGTTGTTAACCGAAACCTGGTCTCTTCGTTCATCTCCGGCTTTGTAGTAACTGCGTCAGTAGCGTACATCGCCGCTGTCGGCGGATTGATGGCGCAGACTCCGTTGGAGGTGAGGTAGAGATAATTCCGCATATCGCATTAGGGAGACTCATCCTTGTTTTCAGCCTGTTGGTTTCTTTGACATGCCCAGTAAACCGCTTCCTTTGCTATAGAATATTCGATAATGGGTTAAAAGTTGCCTCATTGGCAGGTCTCTTCTCGTACGGAGAGACACCCACCTACGTGTTTTTGGTGAGCCACCATGAGCATTATCCGAAGTCAGTAAAATACAGTCGTTCCGTTTAGGTCCTCTGGACGGCTCTAACGATGGGAGGTTATGCAGTGCAGCAAGCACGTGACAAGCAAACCATTTTGCTCGACTAGACTACTGGAGCCATTGCGAGATCAGCTGTAACACGAACCAGTAACCACAAATTACGGAAGGCCGACAGCAAGTCGTCTATGTTATTCCTCTTTTTTCGTCGTATTGGCCCTGCAAGGTGGATGACGCTTACACGACGCAGCAGCTCATTGCTCAAACACAGGCCAGCAATTCGTACGAGCCATCAGCAAACTGATCCTGTTCTTACGTCTGGACGTAGCTTGCGGGTACATCCTTCTGCACCGACGTTCCCGCCAGCTCCAGCTGTAACCCAACTGTCATTTTCTAATCCGGATAGAGCCGCTCTGTGGATCGGAACTGTCTTTCATGTAAATAACACCGTTGTTTTGACAAAACATTCGATCTAAACACTGACGCACTGCCGAGCAGCTGGCCATAGATATGAATCCCGATCAGAGGATGTCGAACGCTACGTAACCTTTTTGTCGTAACACTGCTATTGCAGACCCCACACATACAACAGGGCATGCTTGACTTGTCGTCCGCGTCTGACAGTTCCGATAGCAATGGCAAATGGGTTTGTCACCGTATGCGTCGAAGCACCTCAGACACGTTGTCGTAGACAATAACTCCAAAAAGCGGAAGGGTTAAATTATCAATATCCGACGTGTAAGCCTGTGGGAATCGGACATGACACACAAAAAGATAGAGCCAGATCGTCACACAAAGAACCTGATAAGCCAATCCTACGCTAGGGGACGAATCTCAAATACAACTCCAGCTTTTATTATGACATTCTCTCACCTCGAACAGTGCACCGAATGCGATTGCGCCGAATGCCGCTCCGTACGATACGCCTGATTCCTACAAGAGAGCCACAGAAACAAACAACGGGATCACCCATCGTCTGCTCTCGTCCAAAAGCATCGATCTTTCTCCGTGTCGGGCCTCTCTCTTTTGTGTTGTGCGTAAGTGTCTTCCTCTCTACCATCCAGGTCGTCGCATCGAAAGTGCATACACATTGGTATTTGAAACCGAGGCCACCGGGCCCAATCGAGCTTACCCAGCCATGTTGCTGGACTCCAATTAAGCCCAGTGGCTCTAGCGTTGCCACTGTCAAGGAACCGGCAATGAAACCCATGACGCCGGCAATCGTTTTGCTGCCGCTCAGCGGTAAACGTCGTTTTCCAAATAGAGCTCCGGTAACAGCTGCGGCAGCGTCTCCGATTCCAACTAGAAACAATCCTAGGAGATGCCGCGAAGAAACCGGTAAGCCTCTGATCACCGGCGTCGAAACAAACGGCAACGCCAGTCCGAGTGCTAGGTAAATATGCGTCAGGAAAAGCCCGTTCTGGTCACGGCCGTCTGCGAATTGACTATATATGGACGCAATCTGCTGTGACAAAGGCGAAGCAACATCAGAGGTCCTCAAAAATTCGCAGAAGACGGTAGCCCACACGACTCCACAGAGAGCGACAGCCACAAGCTCGTCTACTCCGAGCATCAGACCGACAAAAACGTTTGCAACAAAAAGAAAATGATACAATTTTCGGACGACGATCAAATGAGCACTGCGTTTACCAGACGTGCAATCTTGTTGATTTGCAGCGGTTCTGTGGGACCAAAAAACTGTAATAGATGCGACACCGGCAATAGATGAAGCAAGCCAGAATACGAATAGCCTTGCATTAATATTCTCACCAAAAACAAGGAATAATATCCACCCGAGAGGAGTACCACGTGGTGACCAGTCTCTGTCCATTACATTGCCATCACTAGCATCAACAGCCGGGCTGCAACCTGCGAACAGGTATATTCCCACTGAAGTTATGAAGCCGAGCAAGAGAAGTGTTCTTCCCCTGCTTTCCGATGCAGCGCCGGTGGGTTGCGTGCTATGCGAGACACGACTGGAGACAAAGACGGCGCAGGAGAGACCAGCAATCAACAGCAGAAACATGCGCGAAACGAAAACTAGCCATGCTGGCGTCTGCGACACGGTCATGCAGACACCCGCAGCCCGCGTCATAAGCAAGGAATCCAAACAGTCACATACAGTCAGAACAACAATGACGCTGATCAGCTGACTCAGGACGACACTCTCGACAAAAGTAAAACAATGATTCCCATTAAAAGAGCACGCGTGCAGCACCAGCATTTGTAAGCAAATGAACAAAAAAAAACCAATTCCGATAGAGATACAGAACGACAATGGTATTGGATCGATTGCAGGTGTTCCGAAGGGGATCGATCTTACGCATGCAGCAGTGTATGTGGCCGCTAGCACTGCAATACCACCCACCGAGAGTGCGTGCGTCCACAAGATACGGCCAAGAAGTGACCCTCCGAGCAGACCAGGGACAAGAATGGCGGATGCCGCATGCAACAGTGATTTGTCTGTGATTACCACTCTGTCAGAGAAGTATGGGCCGCGTCTTTGTATCTCTAGGAGGCAAGTACAAACAAAACCTGGAAAAAGCAGCATGGCCACGATGGTTGAGCTGTTACTAACTCGACGACTGTTCTCGGGCACGGCACGCCGAGAGGGAGAGGCGTCTTTAGAAGAATCAGGCACCTTGACGGCATGCAAACGAAGCGAAGCCATCTCTCCTGTGGTCTTCCAATGCATGGACGTTTGTAGATCATTGCACGTAGAACGCTCTTCACGACAGCAATCCCTATTGTTCCCGCCGTCGGCCGAAGACATATCGCCCACAAGCTCGGTTTCACTCGCACAGTCTGACGTCGAGGAGCCGTGGAACGAAAAGGCGTGTTCCGCCAAGCCGTATGCTCCGACCCTCTTTTTCCAAAAAGAAAGAAAACGAGCGGAGAGCAGCGCGTCGTCGTTACATGATGTGCAAGGGGATCCGCGGCAAGCAGTAAGCGAAACCTCCGAGACACGTCCATTGCCCTGTAGGGTCTCTTTGCAGTCCGCACTCGCACAAGGGCCTCGTGCCTTCGGTATGTGCACGACTGAAGCGGTTTTCCTGCGATCGCGCATACCTTTCCTCTCATGTTGAGATGCAGTACGTCGCACGGGTCGGTCCTCCTTGTCAGACGATTTCGAGACGAGTTGCCGACTTATATCCAACCAGAAGCCATGGGCTCGTTCCCTCATACACTCGAAAACAGCAGTAATGGCAAGAAGAAGAAGAGGCAGGAACGGGTTGAAGAGAGCGCAACAGAAATCTGGGTTCAGTGAGAAGACGACGATGACAAGCAGGCCATCAAGTTGGCAAGAATCCCAAAACGAGCGAAAAAATCTGGTCAACTGATCACTCTCAGTGACTTTCGCCACTGCAGCAAGAAACATTCGATCCAGGTGAACAAGAAATAGGCTTGAGAAAGGCCCCGAGCCTTCTGCTGGATGCCCCGCGGACCGCGTCATAGTGCATGTCGGACCGGGTTGGCAAAACTGTCTTCTCTCCTCCCATTTGGATGCAGCGTGTAGGTGAGTACAGCGCAAGAGAACCGAGTGCCAAGAGCATCTGCAGCGCTTCAAACATGTGTGTTTCCAAAAGGTATCCGAGGGCTCACAAGAAATCAAGTGGTTGGAAGCCCTGCGCTGCCAAGCGCTTACACAAAGAAAAGTCGCAGAATGAATGCGAGGCGGGAGAGAACACGTGGATGTACACTGGCCATGAAAACAGGTCGTCGTTGACATTGGTTTTCTGGCGCCTTTCTAAATCGCAGGAACTTTGGGCCAGGACGGGATTGCTCTGGTCTGAATAATTCCTAGGTACGACACCCGCCGTTACAAAGTCCGCCATGCGGCTGTTCAGATGTGGTGACTTCATGCGGCTGAGAATTTTCTTGCATGCCGGCAACCCTCCAGTGCCACATTCAACAGACTGTCCAGGGGCAGCTCTGCTACCCTACACCGACGTCGTCACTTGTAGCAACGGGATTCAAGTGCAGACGAAGGCTGTCCCAGCTGGTTTGGTCGCATTTTGTATTCAAGACAGTCTCGGGCGTTGCCGGCCCGTGCACACAGCGCAGAAAGCCTTGGATCATCGATGAGAGCTGTCGATTTCCACTGCCAGGACGAACGCGGCCGGCATTGAAACGAGAAATGACATCCTAGCTTGCTTGGCGTCCGAGTTTTTCTTTCTTCAGTCCAACGTCTGACATCCGCCGTGCCCTGTAATCGTTTTTTGCCACGGGATGGTCACGGAGAAAAGGGAATGGTGCCTCCCCTGCTGCGCATGTCGAGTAAAAAGATTCGATCCACTTGGTGTGGCATCAGCCCCGTCGCCCACTTTTCCGTTGGAGAACGGCATAGAATTGGATCAGAACGCCAAACCCTTTGCAGTGTCAGCACGGCTGTGTCTGCTGCTTCTAGGGAAACCGCGTGGGTTCATTGTTCCCGCAAATCCCGCCACAAATCGGTCCTTGCTGCCGCCGTTCGCCTCTTTCTTTTTTTTTCATACTTGGATATGCCTCAGCTCGTCATTCCAGAACAGCGAAGCATCCTGATTTCGATTACCCTGGCTATTGCCTTTTCTCCACCACGGCTTCGGTCGCAGGGGACGGGCTCTTCCTGACTTTCCAGAACCGACGTGAAAAGAATGGGGAAACAGCAAGGGTCGGTGCTGTCGCTCGTCTCCAGGTGCCGATCAGATTTTTTTGCGTCTTCCCCCTCTCCTTTCAAGGATCTTCAGGTTTTCCGTGCTTCACTGCTTGCCGTTCCGTCGCGCCTTCCCGCTCCCGTCCCCCTCATCGCGTCCTCGATTCTTCGGTCCCCCAGTGCCTCTTCCCGCCTTGTTCCTTTTCCAGCGTACAGTTTCTCTGTCCCTGTCATCTCCGACGCCGGTCACATTCCTTCGCGCCTCTCCATTCTCTCAGTCGACTCCGTCTCTGCACGCAGTCCACGATGTTGTTCAAGCAGACAGTGCTCGGCCCAGAACGTTCGCGGGAAGTCGTTTCCGGAAATTTTTTCGGGGAGGTGGTTTGCGCGTTGCCTGAGAATGCATGCAGCGACGCAGAGACAGAGTCTCGCTCGGGCAGCGCAGAGAAGGGACAGGGCGGGTCGAAGGTCTTCAAACGCTTTTCTGGTGCTTCGGGTACGCAGAAAAATGAAGCCGGTGTTAGAACGAGGATCCCGAGTGTCTGTCCACCCCAGGGCGTCCAGCTCATCTGGCACCGGGGCAGCCGCCTTTGCATCAAAGACCTCGCTTCGTTCCTGCGCGAGCAAGACTGCGGATGGCTGGGGGAGATGCTGACGCCGACATGCGGAGCGAAGGCGGCAGAGGAAAAGGTGACGGACCGGAGTAAGCTGTGGCGTCGACCTTCTCCCACAACCGCTGTACAGACACCGGATGCAGCAGCAGCTGCGGGCCGAAGCGTCGGGAGCAAGGAAGACGCAGGGCCTTCACGAGAGGACGGCGAACGGGTGGCGATCTTTTTTCCGTCGTCGCAGGCCTCTTCACTCGCCTGTGCTGACAGACAGATCGTTCCGGAAATTCTGTCCAAACGGGGACGCCTGCGTGTGGAGCAGCCCACCTTCGGTGCGATTCGGGCCATTCGTCGGCTTCGTTTCCCGTCCTTTTCAGGGTTCCAAAGACTGGTGCATCCTTCGTGCTCCTCGGCGTCTGCTTCATTCTCCTCTGCTTCGTCGCCGCCTGCAGCTTCTTCCTCGACCTCTGATTTCCCTCGCTCCTGTCGCAGTGCTTGCCTTGCTGGTGACGCTGGGCGCACAGGCGCGAGCCCGGATCGTCTTCTTCTTCTCTCCCGAGATGGCGGCCTCCACCTTTTGCGTCTCTCCCCTGAGACAAGCCGCTTCTTCGTCGAGCAAAAGGTGGTGCTTCCTTCGCCTTCGAGGTACCCCGCCACGCCTTGTGCCGCCTGTGATCTGGGGGGCCGATCCGCCTTCTCCGTGCCTCAGAACGCTGCTTCCGCCTTCGCGGCAGAGGCGGGAAGGCCGCCGAAGACAGCGCCTTTCCGCGAACTGACAACAGACCTGCCGAGACAGCCGACCAACTGCGCTCTGCGGCGCCCCACAAACGCTGAACCGCCTGACGAAAGGCCGCGAAACTCGGCTTTTCCTTTATTTTCTTCAGCCGTTTCTTCGTCTTCCGCTTCTGCTCTCGCTGCGTCTGGGGCGTCTGCGCATGCCCCTGGGTCGTCTACGATGGGGAAATTGCCTGCATGTCTCGCCGTCCTCGAGGGCGGGATCTTTGCGGTCGTCCGGAACCCTTCCAGCGGCGAAATTGTGGTCGGTTCGCTGGCGGCGGGGGCCGCAGAAAAGGCGGCGGAGGAGACCGCCACGGGAGAAAGCCGAAATGCGGCATGCGATGGCGGTTGCAAAGGCGAGAGAAGGAAAGACAGCGCGCGTTGCGTGGAGAGCACTCCGAGACGTGGAGACGGCGGTCGAGCCGCAGAGACGCAGGCCGAGGCAGCTGAGCCTGGCTCTAGTCGGAGCGCGGGACACGATCTCAGAGGCCCTTGGAACCAAAGAAGTACCGGGCTGTTGACTCTTCGTCTCGTCGGCACCATCCGCCACATCGACCTGGTGAAAGTCGAAGGGGAAGAGGAGGGAGAAGAAGAGGAAGAAGAAGGAGAAGATGAGGGAGACGAAGAGGGAGAGGAAGATGGAGAAGAAGAGGGAGAAGAAGAGGGAGAAGAAGAGGGAGAAGATGGTCATTCAGGGAAGCCGCACTGTGGAAATGAAAGCATGGGTCCACGAGTCGGCGTTCGAGTGAGTGAACAGACGATCCAGAGGAAGAGAAAGCGGCTACCTCCTCGTCCCGCCTCACCCTCACCTGCTCGTGCTTCGTCCTCTTCCTTTTCGCCTTCCTCCTCGCGCGCGTCTTCTCCTTCCTCGCCTGCCTCGCTTGCCGCTGCGTCTTCCCCTCGGTGTTTCCCCCGTCGAATCGCGGGCAGCTCCAGAAGAGGAAGAGACGGGAATGCGAGCAGGCGTTCCCCCGACGCCAGACGCTGCGCCGCCGCAGTGCTTCTCGTCGTCGTGGAGAGCAAGTACGCTTCGTTCCACAGGAAAATAAACGACGCAAAAAAACCGTTTGCCTGCGTGCGCGCGAATGTGTTGCCGACTTCCCTCTTTCAGTGCATCCCCTTGTTACTTCTTGTCTCGTCGTGAGGAGCTGGTTGTTCGGCTTGCGCATCTTTGTCTGGCCGGGGTTAGGGGAGGACAAGGCATGCCCCGAGGGATCCTTCGCGGCGGTTTCGCCACGCTCGCCGACGTGTGCTTGGGCGGCAACGTTGACAAAACGCCGCGTTTCGTGTGCGCCGTGTCGGGGGAGTTTAGTCTGCACTTTTGTGAGGTATCCCGCTCTCCCGCGGGTTGGGATTGCGCGCGTTTCTCGTCTCTGATCCCGCTCGGTTCCTGACGACAGCACGGTTTGTTTCTGATTCTTCGTCATGGTCTCCGTCTCTTGCGCATTTCTCCCTTTTTGCCTTCAGAGACCAGCTGGTGCTTCTGCGCAAGAAACCGACTCTCTCCCTTCGTCCTGTGGAGGCATCGCTTCGGCACTCGCTGCTCCTCGTGCGTCTTCCTTTCTCTCTCCCTCCTTCGAACGCGCATCGTCCCTCTCATGTAAACCAAAGAACCCCGCCGGGTCCCCTTCGCCCTTCTCGCTCCGCTTCCTTTTCGTCGAATTATTCGCCCCCGTCTGCGCCAGTGGTTCTTTCTTCATCTTCGTCGCCTTCGTCGTCGTCGCCTTCTTCCTCTTCATCTCCTTCCTCTGGTTCGCCTTCTTCGCCCGCTTCTGCATTCTCTTATCCTCCTCGCTGCTCTGATCTAATTCTTCTTCCGGTGAGGCTGATGGAAGGAACTCCAATAGCGGGAGCGCGCCCAAGACATCATTGCGAGGTTGGCGTTTGTTTTTGAAACCGTTTCTCGTTCGACAACTCGCATTCTTCGGGTTCAGACTAACTGTGTTAAACGCAGAGGTGAACGGTGGTTTCGCCGTGCAAGACAGACATCGGTTCCAGCAGACATCTCTGCGTTGCTGCAACCGCTTTAAAGCGTTTTGAAATCGACGCAAAACTGTGAATGTGTGTGTCATTCGATCTCTGTGTCCGTCAACGCATGCACCGCTTTCGTCACCCCGCAAACGCCCCTGGTGTGTGCTTCAACATACACTGGCGCGCGCTTCCCTCTGCCGACGACTCTGCCGACGACTCTGCCGACGACTCTGCCGACGACTCTGCCGACGACTCTGCCGACGACTCTGTACATATCTATTCCTTGTGCGGCCTAACGCACACGCCCTCTCTGCGTCTGCGTATTTATGTACATGCGTTTGCACCAGGTTTACTTCGTTTTCAGTTTTCTGCGTGTCCCCCCAAGTCGGCAGCGGAGGGTCCGTTCGTTTTTTCTTCTGCCGTCCGTTTCCCTCCTCTCGTTTTCCCACTGCATGGGCATCACGCTCTCACAAGCGGCTCGTCTTCTCCCGTTGCGTCGTCTGGCACCGCTTTCGTCGAGATAGCCTCCGTTCGGACTCGCGGGCTGTGTGTGATGTGCGCTGGCGGATCTCCAGGGCGCGTGCGTTGAGTTCCTGTCAGCGGCGGAGCCTCCTCGCGCAGCGCACATGCGGCATCCGGACGTGTTCACTGCCATCGTTTCCACGACCGCCTCTGACGGCGCTGGCCTGCTTCTTCTCTCCTCGCGCTACGGATTAACTGCCTTGAGAATCGTCCTGCCGTCTCCATGCTCTGCGCGCTGCCGCTTCGCTCACGCGCCTTTGTCGCCTGCTGACTTCGGAGAGACTGGAAGCCCCCGAGACAGCGACGGCGTATGCGCGCACCGCGGGCTTTGCTGCGAGGTTCGTTTCGTCTCTCTTCGGACCTTCTGCATGTATCTGTCCATTCACGTCAGACGTCTTCGCCTTTCGTCTGTTCCCGTTTGCGTACACCCTTCGTTTTCCGGACCGGAGCGCCATCGCTCTTGCAGTTTGGTGCCATCTTAGCATTTTTACCGTTCGCGGTTCGCGTGCCTTAGATGCCCCGCGTGGCGCATAGACCTCTCTGCCTCTCTGCCTGTCAGCACATTTACTCGGCCGTCTCCGCCGTGTTCAGGTGATCGCGCACGCGCCTTGGCCCGCCCCGGGGTGGGACGCTTCGTTGACTTCACCGCCTGCTTCTTTCCGCTCGCCCTTTCGAATCCTCCTCCGCCGTTGCGACGAGTGGTGTCACCTAACTTCTACCTTTTTTTCTCCTTCTTCTCCTCCGTCTTCTTCTCCCTCTTCTTCTCGCTCCTTTGCTCCCTCTTCCTCCGTCCCTTCGTCGGGCTCATCCGCGGCTTCTTCGGCTTCTGCCGCCTGGTCCATCTGTCCTGAGAAGGAGAGAAGGCGAGGAACCTGTAGGAACATGCCGTGTCCCCAATGCGGGTGGGGACTCCGCTGGCAAGAAATTCCAGTTTCCGCGTCTCCAAATCTGGTCTCTTTCTCAGCTCCATCCACATCTCCTCGTGGGTGTCCAGGCGCCTCTTCGGCGATACTACGGTTTCTGCCCTACGCACCTCCTCCGTCTTGCTCTTCCCCCTTGTCGCCGGCCTCCTTCCCCCCTGGGGTGTGCTGTCTCCTGCCGTCTCCTGTCTCTTCTCCAGGTTCAGATCGCGCCGTGCTTCTTCTGCATGATCGGCGGTCGTCCGCCTTCCTCCTCGCCTCCGTGGAGTACGTACACCCGGCGGCGCAGAAGTCGCGCGTCCGGAGAGACGGAAGCAACGCGTTCCTTGTGCCCCAGCCAGGCGAGAACAAGCGGGCCGGAAGGAAGAAGGTGAAACGTCATGGACCTCCAAGCAGCGACAGTATGCAGGGAAAGCAGGAACTCTCTGCCAGGCACCGCATCGACACGGAAAATGGTTGTTCGTCGTCGCAGGCTGCGCGCGCCCACCCGCCAGATCGACGCACCCCCCCTCGCGCGTCCGGAGCGCGCTGCGCATGCACGATCCATTCACTCCGTCTGTCGTGGGGTGGAGAGGAACCTGCAGAAAGGGGGAGAGCGGAAAGAAGCTCGGCGGAAAGGACGCGTGTGCAGTCTGCACAGGATAAAGCGAACAGCCGAGAGAGCCCACGCGACGTGCCCCGTCCCGGCGTGCCTCTTGGCAGGAAGGATGGAGGGTGCCTGCTCTTCACCTCGTTCACGCCGCTTCTGGTTGTTTCCAAGTCGTCTCAGTCGGCATCGTCGTTTCCGTCTTCGTCCACGCATCGTCCCGCGTCTTCTGTGTCGTATTCCAAGGATGCGGAGACCGCTGCGGTTGCCGGCGTCAGAGAGCGAAGGGAGAACTGTCTCCCTGCGGACTCCTCGCGTCCGTCGTCCGCCTCACCGCAGCAGCTGGGTGTATGTCCGCCGGACGCGGGAAACAGAGGAGACGAAGAGGCGAATGTGCACGCGAACGCGAAGCAGAACGATCTTCCAGAGGCGAGAAGAAACCTGCCTCAAAGGAGGCTCACCTGGCTTCTCCTTGGCCTCGCCGAACGATCGAGTGACTGGCTGCTAGCCTTGACGTGTGAATGCTATGGGACGGACGACGAACGGTGGAGTCTCGTGCCGCTGCAGTGTCTGTACACCCGAACCCACCTGACTGACGCGGCTTTTGTTCCCAATGCAGGGCTGCCGCACAACCCGAACCACTTCGAAGTTCCTCGCACCTTGTCGCTCGCCTCCTTTCCTCCTTGCCCTCCCGTCTGTTCAAAAGAGTTCTTGTCTTCCCCTTCCGCTTCCTTGTTTCCCCGGTGCTCGTCTGTCACTTGCCTGTTGCCGTTTTGGAGCGCCTTTGGACGTTCGCTGGCGGGCGAGAACGCAGACGGCGCAGAAGGCGGAACGCTGTACATGATTGGAGGCCGCTGGCCGCATTCGGTTCTCTTTGGGCTGCGCGTCGGTAAGAGAAAAATGCAGGCCAGAGATGAAAAGAGGAGGAAGGGAGGAGCGGAAGAACTGCGGCACGGCGTACCAAAACGCCGGAGAAAGCCGAGAGGAGATGGAGAGCGGAAACTCAGTAGGGGTGAGGACGAAGGAGCTGGTTTTCACAGGTGTGCATCGACACCAGGCGCTCGTCGCCCGGGAGCGAGGACGCGGAAGAAGCTAGAAAAAGAAACGAGACAGAACTCTGAGAGAGCAATCCAGAAATTCTGTTTTTGATGTGCACCACTTAAACATCAATCATGCTATGTTTCGTTTACGAAACCGTCGTCGAGGTTCGTCTTTCTATGTCGATTTTGGCATGCGTTTTCTGCAGGTCACCGTCTTTCACTCTGCGGTCGAATCGCCTCAGACTGGCGGCCGCTGCAAACGGCCGTGTCGTCTGTTTCAAACGTCGACACACATCGTTCTTCACTCGTCTCGGAGGCCTTTCGTTTGCGTGCGTTAAACGCGTTGCCGTCATCTTCCTCTCATTCTGCTCCCCGTTCCGCGTCTGGTCGCCGTTCCCAGTCGCTTGCGCGCTGGCTATATTCTGCGTCTTCGCCTTCGTCTGCGTCTTCGCCTTCGTCTGTTTCTTCGTCTTCGGCCGTTGACGCCGCTTCTCGTTCTGCTCAACGCCGTTTAGAGGCGGCAGGTTCCGCACGGCCTGAGCGGCCTCTTGCTGCGTGGCTGCTGCCTGTGTTTGCGAGGCAACAGGGGACGGCCGGAGGAGGAAAAGCGGATTTGCTTGGCTCAGGGGAACGGCAAGACACTCCAAACGAAAACGGCGCGAAAAGGGAAAAGAGGGGACATTGCCAGTGGGTTCTCGTCGTGGCGTTTCCACACCGAACAGAAGTTCGGCGCGTAAACCTTGGCAGAAGGTTCTCAAATGCACACGTGGAAAAAGAGACAAAAGGGGAGAGAGAAGAAGAGAGAAACGAAGGGCTACCGTACGTGGAAGACGATACGGAAGAAGAGAGAGAAGCGGGAGAAGGCCGAGAGCGAGCGAGGATTGACGAGTGTCTTCGGAACAGCAACACGGTAGCTGAGGGCGAGGAAGGTTTCAAGATCAAGAGAGACAATCGAGTGAACGAAAGCTCTCTAGAATGTGGAATCCCATTCCAACGCGATGTCCGAACACTGCATGTTGCCTCCGTTTTTGTCGGCGAGCGATCACGTGGGCCAGGTGCGTTCTGATGCCCCACTCTCTGTCCCTTTGAAACAACACTTTTATTTCTACACTCTCTCTGTAGATAATGCGCACTCACATATGGCAAAATATGCACATATTTATATACACGTAGATCAGCGCCCACATATATATATATATATATGTATATATATATATATATATTGATATATATATATATATATACTGGAATATTTGTGTATAGATTTTGTGCGGACATGCGTGTGCATGTCCCAACGCCCTGAGCCTAGATCGGGTCTGCATTTAGACACAGAAACAAACATGGTTCGGCTTCGGGTTTCTTCTCTCCCTGTTTTGTGTGCTCTCCAGGCGTTCTGCAAGTCACGCAGGACGCGGTGTACGTACACCAGGGGGACCGGACAACTCGCCTGTTGTCCCTGGCGGATCTGCACGCAGGCGCAGTCTGTAACATCCCACGGGTTGGCGCTTCCTCTCAAGAAGACGAAAGGGGGGCAGAGAGAAAGGAACCACCAGATCCAGACGCACACGCGCGAGAGACAAAAACGGTCACGGACGCGGACAAGGGCGAGCAGGACTCGGTCGACACAGAAAGCGGGGACCAGATCATCAAGGCTGGTGGAACGGGCACTCGGTTCTGGCTTCTCACGGCCTCAGGAGGTTTGTCATGCAAACGTACCACCACATACGCCAATACACAAAGACGTGTAGATGCCGGGAATGAACCGCCTACCTGGAGATACCTCGGAATCTATAGTATGTGTATTCATAGGCGTACATGCATACTTGTAGGTGTAACTCTCTCTCTCTCTCTATATATATATAGATAGATGCTTTGGATAGCTTCGTGTTTCGAGAATTTGTCCTCCGTGCTTTTTTCCTTCTCGTCGTTTGACGCGCTCCTCGAGGCTCTCGCCGCTGCGTCTTTGCCGTGTGAAGCTCGCGTTGACTTCGGTTCTGGATATCCAGCTTTGCCTTCTCTTCCTCGTGCTCTCCCGAAGTCTCTGCATCGTTTCGCCTGCGTTTCCGTCTCGGCTGTCGCGTCTCGCGCGTCGCTTCCTTCTGGCCGCCTCCCGTTCCATTCGCGTTCGGCTTTCTCGCCTTTCCGTGCGTCTCCAGGGCTCCGCGCCTTCGAGCTTCGGTGTCGCGACACCGGCCTGGCGACTTCGCGCATGCACGCTCACCCTTTGGCGCGCCTCGAACGTGCCCGTGGTCTCGCCTCTTCGCCGTTGCCTTCCGTTCCTCAAATCGCCGCTCCGGGCTCTCGAAACCGAAAGGAACTCGACTCTCCCTTCCCGGAAGAAGAAGCGCTAATTACAACTGCCTTTGTCGCCCGCTTGCCTTCCGGATTCCTGTCTCGTTCACCGTCTTCGTCCTCTTCGGCGACGCCGATCCCTGCACTTTCCTCTGTCGGTTCCTCTTCCTCCTCCTCCTCCTCTTCTTCTTCGTCTTCTTCCTCTTCTTCTTCGTCTTCATCGTGTGCGTCTTCCGCTTCGTCCTTTTCTTCCGCTTCCACGTCCTCTTCTTCCTCTTCCTCTTTTTCCGCTTTTTCTGGTCCTTCTTCTTTATTGTCTCTTGCCTCGCCCTCCACTCCCGAGGTGGACCGGAGCCACGCTCCCTGCTACCTCTGGGCTGTCGCCTTTGATGACGGTCAGTTGACCCTGGAGATTGAGTGGACACGCCGGCGAGAGGCGGAGAAGCGAAGGGTGGCGAAGACAGACGAGGAAAGAAAACGAGGCTCGACGTTCGAAGCGGAAGCGGCAGAGATGCGTGCTGTGAGAAGGCGAGGGCAGTGCGAAGACGAGGCCGAAACGGCGTTGCTGCGGCGGTACACCACTTCCCTCGCCCCGCATGCAGTTCAGTCCCTCAGGTGCGAGCGAGGAAAAGGCAGGGTGACTCGTGTTTTTGACGGCCATTTCCTTGCACGTTGAAATCCGTCTTTGGACACGGAGTGTAGGTATATAGAGATGTGCTAACTGAAGCGTTTGGGATGTATGGACTCACCTACCGGCTGCAAACCGTCTTCGTCCCTACATCCTGTGCGACGTGTGCCAATCCCCGTCTCGCACACCGTTTTCGAGATCTTTTTCCGTTCCAGTGAACTCACGTAGAGAAAACGATTCAGTGTATTTGAACGCCTCGAGCTCTCACACCGGGAAACCCTTTCCCCCTTGTCTGCGTGGAAGGTGAAAGCGTCGACGCCTCGACGCTGCTTCCGCAACGCTTTTGGTTTGCTCTCGACTTTGTTGTGGACGCTGACGCTCGACCGCGGCGTCTCCGATGTCCATCCACATGGTTTCTGTGCACCGTTGGGAACATGCGCGCTGGGACGAAATCCTCTTTTTCGCTCTGTGTGCAGCCTCCTGGCGCCGTCGTATCTCGTCGCCGGCACGCAGGACGGTCACCTTTTCACGTGGGCGCTTTCGAGTCTTTTCGCGCTCCCCACGACTCACTCGCCTTCTGCCTCTCCGCGTCCGCCTTTCGTCTCGTCTCCGCGCCCCGCCTCGCCTCTGGATGCGGCCGGGGCAGGCGGCCTTTCGCAGGCTTCCGCCTCTTCCCCGGCGAGTGCGTGCGTGGAGACGCGGCGAGAAACAAGAGAGAGGAGGCCGTCGATGCACCATCGCTCCCTGCCGCCCCCCGTCTGGAGCACTCGCGTGGGAAGCTTCCCGCTGTACGTCTCGCCGATTCTTCCGCGACAGGGCGACCTCGAGAGCCGCGTGCGAAACCACGCGGAAGAAGAAAACGGCGAGGAATCTGCGAGGCTGCCCGAAGGCTGTTTGGTCAAACACGGCGGCGGTGGGTTGGGCGCAGACGCGCAGCAGGGCAGTGTGTGGTTTCTCCTGCTTCCTGAAGACGGGAAGAGGAATTGCAGGATAGGAAACGCGAAACGCGCGAAGGAGCGCGTTCAAGAAGAAAAGCGTCGAGACCCGACTGACTTGAATCCGGCGATGGAGGGCGACGCGTTTCTGCCGCTTTTTGGAGGCGCGAGTTCGGCCCCAGAGGGTAAGCTGTGGAGAAGGAAAAGACGCAGAGTGGACCCAGGCAAAAGAAGGCAGAAACACACGCGACGCAGCGGGCTGAGGGAAAGAACTTTTTCAAAGTTTTTTGTGTGGGTGAAGTGCGCTTTTAAGCAAACCGTAAGTCGGAAGAAGCAAACGGGTTTTGTGGAGGCGAGGACGGAACGCTGGAAAGAATGATGGAGAAGGCCATGTCGACACGGATTGATGCGTGAATAGGTACGTGTGTGGGCGTTGTTCTTGGTTTTGCTTTCCTCAGATTCTGTCTCTCTCACTGATTCTTTTCTTCCGTCTCTTCGCTGTTTCCCGTGCCTCGCACCGCCGGCGACGGCCCCTCCACATCCCCTCGCCGCCTCGTCTTCTTTCGCGTCTCCCCCTGCTTCTTTTTCCTCTTCTCTCGCGTACGGCGCCCTCGGTTCCGGGGCATCCGAGCCGTCGAATGGAGCTGTAGCGGTCGCCTGGTGGAGCGAGGACTCCGGCACCGGAGACGGCGGAGACAGTGGAGACAGCGAGGAAGCGAAGGACAAGAGAAACAGGAAGCGAGGCGAGAGATGCGTGCAGCTGCTATATCTTCACGAGAGAGGGGCGAGCGACGAAACGACACCGGCGTCGCTCTGGAATGTCGACACGCGCACGGCGCTTCTCGCGGTGAGCCTCACAGCGCCAGAAGGCGAAAAGAAGAGCGCGAAAGAGAGAGGAAGCCGAGAGAGGAGAGACAGCGAGCGAAAAGCGGAGAGAGGAGCGAAACGGGGACGGAGACGCAGAGGCAGCGAGAGGGACGAGGACACTGACGAAAAAGAAGACAGCAGGAAAACAGGACAACGAGATAGGACAACGCGCGGCGGCCCCGAATGCAAAGGGAAATGTAACTGCGGCCGCAGTGTCTTGTGTGCATTCACATTTTTCTTTTTTGCATGCAGACGGAGATTGCGCCTCTGCCCATCATCGCGAACAAGATGACGGTGCAAGCGGGTCGACCAAATTCCCTCGTCGCCTTCATCGGTCGCTTCTCTCCCGTCGCGCACCCTGCGACCCGGTCGCCGTATCTCGAGGCTTCGTCACCAAACGAGACGAACGGAGGATTCGGTGTTTTTCTCTGTAGCCGCGCACAACCCCCAACCTTCAGAAGTCAGGGGGCTCCTGCTCTCCACCCTCGTCGTGCCTGGAAATCTTACTCTCCCTCCATCTCTGCTTCTTCTCCATTGCCTTCTTCGTCGCTGCCTTCTTCGTCTCTGCCTTCTTCGTCTCTGCCTTCTTCGTCGCTGCCTTCTTCGTCGCTGCCTTCTTCGTCGTCGCCTTCTTCTCCTTTGCCGTTTTCCACAACTAGCGCTCTGTCGGGTTCTGCCTCGCCTTGCGTTTCGCCTCTCGCTTGCGCTTCTCCGTCGCGTTCTGCCTGCGCGGAGGGTGGCCCTCGCCTCGTTGCTTCGCTTGCGCTTTCTCGCTTCGCGAGCGAGGCGCCTGCGGGTCTTTCATCGCCGACGCTCGCGGCATGGCCCTCTCCAGATCGACGATTTCCGTGCCTGCATCGCGACGCCCTCCTGCCTCTCTGTCTCGCGTTCTGGTCGCTGCAAGACGCCGCCTCGTCTGGGACTGAGAAACCGCCGTTGTACTCCCTGGCGTACCCACCGTCTGTCGCGCCCGCGCCGGCTTCGTCAGTCCCTGCGGCGACTGGCAAGCGAAGCCGAAAAGAACGCCCCTTAGGGAAGATGTACAAGATCTCTTCGTCTCCGTTCCTCACGCCTTTAACTCGATCGCAGCTTTTGTCTCTCCACCGCAGTATGCGCCTCCTCGCTAGCCCTCGTGAGGAACCTGGTCTCAGGTGTTTCGCCGCTGACCGCATCAACCACCTCGTGCGAATCATCGTCTCTTCTTCGGTTTCTCCCTCTTCTTGGGTTTCTCCCTCTTCGTCTGCGTTGCCCTCCTGTGCTGCGCCTGCCTTCGCCGCGGTATTCCCTGTTCTTCTCGCTTTTCTTCTGGCTCCACAATTGCGGCGACGCGCGTGGCTGAGACGCGTTTTCCGGCGGATGGGCGGGGCTGCGACGGGGGAGTGGCGGCGACGGGAGAGACTCCTGTTTCTGCTTCAGGGGATTCGACACTTGTCGGACGCAGTCGCGGCGCGGTTGGCGGAGCTGTCCAATGAAACCCGCCGCTGCGAAGAAGAGCTCCAAAGTTTGCAGGAACAGCCGCCGCTCGGCCTGGCTGTGCTGCGCGAGAGCGCAGAGCGCCGCGACGGCGACGGCGGAGCCGAGGGAGGAAGTGGAGAAGATGTCGGTGAGGAACACAGGCGAGAAGGGACAGCGAGATGCGCGAATGGCACGGCGGCAGAAGACGCACGAAGTGGACGCGACGAGAGGCCGCAGGAGCCTGATGCCACGGACCCCGAAACGGACTCCCCAGCTTCTCCAACCGCGTTTTTCTCAGCCGAAGAAGATGAAGGCGACCCTCCCTCTTCTTCACTTTCACCTGCACCAGCCGCCTCGTCGGCCCCGTCTGCGCCGCCTTCTCCCTCCTCGTTTCCTTTTCCTCCTTCCTCATCTTTGCCTTCTGCTTTGGGGTCTGTGCGGGAACCAGCGGCGGCGTCGCCCTCGGTCGCTGGGCGGTCGGGGGCCTTGGACGACCTGGCAACTTTGGCTGAACTCTCTCGCCGAACAGCTGCGCAGCGTGAGGCGCTTCGTCGCTCTTTGCGGGACTTCCGTCGGACGCGGGCCGTGATGCGGAGGGCGCTTGAGGAACTCCGACGCTGCCACAGACTCTACAGAGACAGATGTCAACTCGCGGACCTGCCGGCGGCCGCGGCACGCGAGGAAGAAGCAGAACCAGGCGAAGAAGAGGAAAGCGAGGACAGCGAGGCCGCGTGGACGACGGGCGAGCAGGGGACAGGCGGGGTGAGGTGCGTGTCCAGAGCACGCGAGAGGAGAGGCTCGGGAAAGCGCATGCGTGGCCGAGAGCGTCTCCGGCTGGTCGTGGGCGGTCGGTGGAATGCAGCGGAGAGAGGCCAGTCGCAAGGGAAGGAGGACGTTGAAGACGAGGAGAAGTCAAGTGCATGCGGCCCAGACGCGACAGACTCCGATGCCGGCAGCCACGAAGACGCACCGTTGGGTCTTCCGCCGGAAGAAATGCGTCTCCGGTACGAGCGTCTCGCGTACGAACGCCGCCTTCATTCGCAGCTCCTCGCGTTTCTCGGTCGCGTCTCGGAACGCTCCGAAAGGCCCCGCGAACCGAGGGGATTTGTTCTGCTTCTTGGCGTCGACGAAGCGCCGTTCGAAAAACGAAGGGACTGTCCATCTTCAGCCCGACACGAGACCAAGCGCGTGCGGATGCGAACCCGATGCGCCAATCAGGAGGCGAACGAAACGCCGAGGTGTCGAAAGGAGAAAACAAAGACACAAGCGAGAGGCGACCAAGGGAACGACCAGAAGGGTGAAGGCGAAACGGGTCCAAGAGGAGACGAAAGAGGAGAAAGAGAAAAGGGACACGGCGAACGAGAAGGCGAGAGAGATGAAGGCGTGAGCGCGGAGGAACGCGCGAGTGCTCACCTTGGACAACCGGCAGGATCGGTTGCGGGAGCCGTCGCACCGAGGTAAAGAGAAGGGGAGCTTTGTTTCTCAACGCTTCTGATGACAGGGGCTTTTTTTTGCCTCTTTTCCGATCATCGTGCACGCGTCTTCGTCTCGCCGAACGCGGCCTTCAACGCTTATTCCCAGCTGACTCGGCGAATAGGAGCTACGAGCCGCGAAGAGCATCCGCACCTTCTCGCTTTTCTGCCCAATGCTGCGCCCTCGTCACATTCTCTCTCCTTTTGGAGAGAGAATGTGACGAGGGTGTGCAGAGAACGGGTCGCGGAAGATCTGAGATTGTGCGCCGTTTGACCTCCTGAGACAGAGAGACAATGAACGCCTCTTCTTGTCAGAACACCGAACGGACAAGCGTCGCTATGCCTACACATGCCTGCGTCGACCTGTGAACGTTTGAGTGCACAAAAACGTAGACTCTCGCTCATCGCTGCCCCTACATGTCGATACATTTGTGACGACGTCTGCGTGTTCATGTGTATATATATCTATATTTGTAAAGGGCTGCGCAAGCACAGGCGAGAGGCTGTGTGGCGTTCTGGTCTCAGCTTGTCTGACGTTGTGGGGTCCGCGCCTTCTGCTCGCGCTCCTTCGCGGTTTTCTTCCCTTTTGACTCCGCTTCGTATGTTTTTGCATTGCTTCAACTGCGGCGCTCCACGCCTCGCAAGTCTGGTCTGCATGTGCAACTCAGTGTTGTCGCACTCAAATGCGGCCATGCACACGGGTCCGCCATATCCATTCTCATACCCAGTTTAGCTACTTTCTTGTAGGCATATATATATATATATATATATATATATGTACATGAAATATGCACAAATATGCATATATACGTACGTATCAAAAGAACGTAGGATGCGCTTTGTTTTTTGTGTTGACTAAGCGTCGGGTTGCGTCTGTGTGCCTCTGCGTGAGGCTGTGCAGGAGAGTGGAAGAAGAGACGGACTGGGTCTCCTCGTTTTCGCGGCGAGCGTCGCGCCGTCTCGGCATGCACGCGCGGCGTGTGGAGGGCGAAGAAAGTCAGATGGAAGAGCGGCCCTCGCCTAGGCAGGGACAGCTGGAGACTTCGCGTTCTTTTTTCCCGCCGCTCCCGCCCACTCGCTCCTCCATTTCTTCCACTTTGGCAGGCTGCTCCCCTTCGCGGTCCTCTTCTCTCAGCCTGCCGTCTTCGTCTTCCTCTCCTTCGTCTTTGGATTCCTGTTGTTCTTCCGCCTTGGTCCCCCTCTGCTTGCAGCCTATGGCCTTTTCCGTTGAGGCAGTCACGCCGTTCGAGGTAAGGACGAACGGTTTCCATGACTCTCGTTTCTTTTACTTGCCAGCGCGTCGGCCTTGGCGGGGAGTCTCGCGCTTCGGAATCGCGTGTGCCTCAGTCGAGTTGTTCGAAAGCGTTCTCTCTACGCCTCTCCGGAACCGGAGACTCTCTCCGCAGAGAGGCGGAGAAAGAGTCGCGTCGAGAAAGGGAAAAAAGAAGGGAGGCAGCTACGGCGCTGCGTGCGCGAGACATGCAGAACCCGAGCAGCACACGGAGATGAACGTAAACGAAGCAGACGCAGGCTGCTTGGTGGCCAAGAGCGAAACGTCGAGGCTACAAAACCGAAACAGACAGCGAGACGCCTCCGACAGGGAAACAGAAAGCGCGAAAAGCTGGAAGACCGTCAGCGACTCGCCAGAGAAAAAGCCAAGCGAAGACGAATCCCGGCGCGATTTCACTCGGAGAGAGAGACGAGGACGGGAGATGTGGACAAGAACAAGAGACGGAGAGAGAAACGTAGAGCTGCGCGTTCAAGGAGGCGTGAGGCACAAGTCAGGCGCGGGTTGTGCCTTCGGTGGGTCTTTCGAACGCCGGGAGTTCCGTCCCGGAGCAAAGGTTTCTAAGCGAGGTTTTTGGTGTCGCATTTCGATTGGCCATTTCCGCAGGGTGGGCGTTTTCTAGCTGTCGGAGGCGAGGCAACCATTGCCGTGCTGGAGCTCGAGTGGCCGAGGGAGAAGGCGAGGACACGGGGCGAAGGCGCGACGCAGAAAGAGATGCAGGAGACAGAACTTGGAGAGACTGGTCGGGCCTCATTCGCTCCAGCGGAGGAGCGAGAAGCTCGGCTGTCCGCCCCGAGGCTGCGCACAGTCGCGACGTTCACCGTCGGAGACGCTTCGGACAGCGTAAGGAAACTCCAAAGAGCGAACAGAGGGGAACCAAACACGGAAACATGGGCACGAAGGCAGACGCGCTGGAGACGAGGGGGACGAAGGGTGAAAGAGACGGCAAGGGGGAATGATCTCAGCCAAAAGAGGTGAGAAGGGAAAGACGCGAGAGGACGCTGGGGAAAACGCGGACCAGGCAGGGTGACAAGACGAACGGAGCAACTCACGCAGCGACACTTGGAAGGAAAACGACAAAACATGTTCGCCTTGGTTTCGTGGTTTCGTCCTTTATGCCACAAACACGACGATGTCGGTTTCGATCTCTGCAAAGAAAAACAACGGGAAAACGAATCCGAGAGTATACCCTTCGCCTGGCGGGCTGTGGGCATCCGTCTCGGTGAGTAGACCAGTGAACATCGACCCTTCGGTTTTCCTGCATTTCCACTATTTTCTTTCTGTCTTCGCCTTAGTATTGCCTTTCTCTCTTCTCCTTTGAATGTTTCGCCATGTCCTCTCGTTTTTTACTCTTTTTTTTAGCGCGTCACAGGCCTCTCACTCGCACCGGGGGGGACCGGGCTGCTCACGGCGACGCTCGCCACGAAGAATGGCGGCGCGTCGGGACACATTTTGCTGCTGCGGTGGAGCGAAGACGCGCAGCAGCTTGTCTGCGTCGCCTCCGGCTCGGATGAAGAAGGGCGCGGCCTGGCGTCGGGTACGCGCATTCTCTGCATGCGATCCTTTGCAGCGCATGCGTTGTGTCAGAGACATCCTCATGCTTACGTGTCTAGCTCGCACTCAAGCCATATCTCTGTCTATATCGCGCTGCCTGTATCTACGTATATGTGTATCCAATATCTCTGAGTGTATCTACGTCTATCCATCTAGATCTATCTCAAGCTATATATACATATGTATAGCTGTGTGTGTGTGTCACACTGTATTCATCTCTTTATCTACGTTCTGTGTTCCTATCCCAGCAGATGCCTTGCTGTGTAGGCATGTATGTGTATTTCTTTGCATATATATGTTTTAGGATGTGTATATATTGGAATGTATCTAGATAGATGTGTGCCTTTATAGACATGTTTAGGCGTGTGGTTATTCGTGAATAGCAAGACATGCGGGAAGATAGGTAGAAGGTGGTAGGGAGGTGAATGGGATTTCCGGTGGGCGTCCATTCGAAACCAAAGGAAATTCGGATATCAGGAAATGCTCTTTCCCCACCTTTTTGCAACGCTTGCAGGCACGGCAGTGGAGGTGAATGGCTTCCCTGACTTCCACCTCGCGCTGACTGCCGACGGGAAGAATCTCTTCGCGACACAACTCAACTTGGAGCGCGCTTCTCTCGACGCAGTGAGACTCAGAAGGGAGAAAGAGCAGCAGAACGGCGAAACGACACGGCCAGAGACCTTTCGATGGTTTCGCTTCCCCATCGCTTTTCCGGCTTCTCATTCAGTTTTCTTGCGCGTCCGCATTCACGCAGAGACTATTACCCCCTCAGCCTGCCCACGCCCCGGCGGCATCTCTGTTCGAGTATCTTTTTTGCTCCTGTCACTTCTCTTAGCCCATCTGGCTGTTTCCGCAGCGCGCTCGCGTCTATCGCGTTTGTTTCTCTTTTCGCCGCTTTGCCGAAGCGTTTCATCCTCGCCTTTCCTCGCCCCTTCTCGCTGTCACCCGCGCCGTCTCTGCTCTCTCGTATGCTGCCTTGGATTCTCAGCACTCAGAAGCCGCGCTGGCCTCCCCCTGTCTCGCGACACTGTCGTTGCCTGCCGCCTTCTTCGCGCCTGCTTCCTTCTCGCCCTCGGCGGTCCTGCCAGGTTTCTCTGCGCCTTCCTCGCCGCGTGCGGTTGTCTCCCCGCCTGATGCAAATGCTCTCTTTCCGTCCGCAGCCTCGCCCCTCTCCCCACTCTGCCAAGAGGAGGCACATCTCGGCCTGATGCCGCCGAAGCTCTCGCAGGGGCGCGCCGCCGTATCGGAGATGCAGGCAGAGGAACAAAATGAACGAAAAGCTGGCAAAGGAGAAAGAGCAGAAAACGGAGATAAAGAACGACAAGCACCGGCGGCGTTTCGTGGAGACCCTCGCGGCGACGCAGCGGGGAGCCTGCTCACATTGTTTGAGAAACAGTAAGGCACTGAGGGAGACGAGTCACGGCAGCCACTCGTCTGCGGCGGTCTCAGCGAACGCGGTCGATCTTCCACTTCTCTTATTCTTCAATCCTCCGTCAGTTTGCCCTCGGTTTCCTGTCGCGTTTCCCTTCAGGTCTGCTGGCTCGACACCTGTCCTTCTCCCGGGTCTCGATGGGAGTGTGACGGCTGTTTTCTGCGCGCCGACGGCTGCCCCTTCGCCGGGTCGGCGCTCCTCTTCCTTGGCACTGCTCCCGCCTTTGTTCCCTTCTGCCTCGCGTTTGTCTTTCCTTCCTCCGAGAAAAAGGTCTGACGGGCGTGACGGCGCAGGCAGACGACCAGCCGCGACAAATGGAGAGAGCGCGCTCTTTTGCGAAAGACCCCGCGGGCCGAAGAAACACACAGAGCACGAAGGGACAAACACGGGAGGACGAGAGACGGGGGAAGACGCGAAGACGGTGCATGACCAGTTCGACGTCTCCAGCGTCTTTCCCTCGCCTTCAGGGTCTTTTGTCCCTATGAACTTTCTCGCGAGGGCAAAGGAAATCTGCGCCGATCTCTCCCTCTTTCTCAGACTTCTCCGGTCCGGTTTGCCATGCCCCTACTGCGACTCCTTTTCTTGTTCGGCGCCTTCCTCTGTCGCGTCTTCCTCGTGGCCTTCTGCGTCTTCCGCGTTCCGGGCCGACTTCCTGTTTGCTTCTTCGCTGTCCCAACAGCACCTGCTCTGGCTGCTATGGGAACGTTTTTCGTTTTTCCGCCTTCTCCCGGTGTACAGACACCCGGAGGTCGTCGCGGGCCGACTCGAGCAGGTTTCGCGACGGCTGCAGCGGGAGGTTTCCGCGGAGATTCTTCGCGCCTCGCGCCTGCTCGGCGCCGCCGTGGAAGTCTCGCAGAATGGCGCGACAGGACAAAAGAAAGCAGCGAGCGCAAAGGAGCAAAGGAATGCGAGCGGCGCTGCGCCCGCGGGGACTCAAACGAAGGGCGAAGGAGAGGAAGAAGGAAGAAGAGGCAAAGACGGAGACTGTCCGGATAGGAATGCACAGAACCGCGCAGAATCACCACCGCGGTGGCAGGCCCCCACAGGAAATCGCGAAGCGCAAACCACGCACGTCAGCATTCAACATGCGAAAGAGTCTGAGGTGTACAGACACCCAATGCTGGGCGACGAACTTGACTCCCTGGCATTAGAATGGACGAAAGGCATCTCTAGATTCTTCCCTTCTGACTGGGCAGGCAACCCCTGGGAATCGGCGCCGTCGGCGTCACATATCCCGTCGCGGTTACCGCCTTCCGCTCTCGTACGCCCCGCCGCTCCGCCCTCTTCTTCTTCCGCGTCGTGTCCCTCTTCCTCTTCTTCTCTCGAGCTCTGGCTGTGTGTTGCTGAGTGGCTTCACGTGCGCGAGGCGTCGGCGGCGACGCTTCTGCTCAGACTCCGATCTCTGCAGGCCTTTCGGGATGGCGACAGCGAGAGGGAGGAGCGGGGCGAGGAACGGTGTTCTCCGGCCCACCCTGTGTCGGGGTTCTCGACCAGAGAGGCGCACGCATCGCCAGCGCTGGATCTGCTTCTTGACGCGCTCGACGACAGACTTCGCGCCTTCCTGGACTGCCTGGGAGAGGCGCGTGGCCGCATCAACAGACTGGTCAGTTGCATGCGCCAGCAGGACGAGTGGCGACGCCTCGTCCAGCGCATGCAACCGGGACCCGCTGCGCTCGATTTTCTCTCGACGTTGAAAGTTACAGACGCGTCGTCTTTGCGCGTTTCTGCGGCTGGCACTTCGCTTTCGCCTTCTGTACCGTCCGACTTGAATCCGCAGCACGCACATGCACAGGACAAGAGAGAACTGCGTTCGCCCTCGTCGTCTTCGTTCTCCCCTTTCAGTGCTCCGTCGGCCTTTGCGTCGTCCTCTTCCTTTCTTGCTTCTTCCGCGCTTGCTTCTTCCTCGCCCGTTTCTGCTGTTGCGTCTGCAGCCCCGTTGACGACTCTTCTGCTCGATCTTCGAGCGTCTGCGCTCCAGACCCTTTCGTCGCTTCGTTTAAAACTCGCGTCTCTCGAAACGGAGACGGCGATGCGCAGAGGCGGCACGCATCAGCGAGACAGCAGCCGCGCCGGCGACGAAGCTCCCGACGGAGGCAACGGTGCGCGAGAGTGCGAGCGAGAGATGGACACGGAACATCCTGACGACACGGCGACGTCCGACACTGGCGACTGCGAGACGGCGAAAGCCGAATCCGAGAGAGAGAACGAAGGCACGAAGCAAAGACAAGACGGCGGCATGAGCAGCGGAGCAAACCAGCAGCCGCTTGAGGTCGACAAAATGTGGGAAAAGGGAGGAGAAGAGCCTGACGGGGCGCGAGAGAAGGTCGATCGCGTGCGTCGCCGCCTTCTCTCACTCCTCGAGGAAATTGAGAGCGATGAACGGGCGACCGTTGCGAACTGCAATTGTGTAGTGTCTGGTGAGCATGTCGGCCCTCGGAGTGGGAGAGAAGGAGAGGCTCACAGATGCAGAGAAGCGAGCGTCCAGGAAAGGCTGCGAAGACTCCAGGCGCAGCTGGCGACGGCGCGGATGTTGCTGGCAGACGTGGGAGAAGCCGAACGCGAGGCCAAGGCGGCGGATGCAAAGCTAAACGAGGGAAGAACTGAATCCGAGAAAGAAGGCGTGCGAGCCGGCGAGATCGAAGAACCGCGGAAACGAGGCGGCCGCGGAGAGAGAGGAGACACACTCGGGGAACACGAAGAGTGTCATGTGGTGAACAACCCGACCACAAGAGGCGAGACGCAGGACGCGCGGCAGACGGTCTCGGGCACCGAACCGCTGGAACGGGAGAGGGGGAAGAGCCCCGCAAGGAAGGACACTGGAAGGAAGGACACTGGGAGGGCAGGCACCAAACAGGGAAGGGAGAACTTCTCGGATCTCGACGCGGGGCTCGAAGTCGAGTCGGTCTGGTCTCTGTCCAGCTTCTCCTCCGGCCAGGAGACGGAGCGCGAGAACAAAGTGGCCAGAGAAGAGAGGAAGACTTACAACACGTCTTTGTCAGCGTCTCCTTCTTCCTTGTCGTGTTCTTCTTCCGTGTCTTCTTCGCCTTCTGCGTCTGCGTTGCTTCGCACCTCGCATTGGCCTCCGGCAGGGACTTCTGACGCGCGGGCCGAGAGAGAGGCGAGACGCTCGCCCTTGGAAGATGCTACGGAGCGCCAAGTGCAAGCGGTGGTAGCTTGCATGCGCGGTGTCTCTCGGCTCTTCGGTGAGGGCGACCGTCGTCGCGCTTTCGCTGCGTCTCCTGACTCATTGTGCGTCTCGAGTGGCCGTTTGGCGCGCCGAGACGCACGCGAGGACAGGTTGCCGTCTCTGTTGTTCCCGTCGTATCCCCGTTCTTCCTCTCCTTCGTCTTCTTCCGGTTCCTCTCTTGGTCGGGAGGCGACAGGGCGATGGCGGGACGACGGAGCCGCGCGTGCCCTTCTCTCAGCTCCGAGGCGACGGCGAGACGCGTGGCAACTGCTCCGTCCCCACGGCGAGCAAAACGGCGGCGTCTCCAAACTCGAGGGAGGGCAGGAAGACGGTTGCATGCGGGAGAAGGGCGATGCCTCGCTCCTTTGTTTGGAAGCTGCCAAGACCTGTCTTGCAGACGCCGTGCTCGCGCGAGGAGGCTCACCGGTCTTCTGGTTTTTCTGCTCGACTCTGGCGTTCTTGGCCAACTCGCCGGGTGGCCTCTCTTCCCTCAAGAGCGAAGTCTTCATTGCAGGCGCGGAGACTCCCCGAGGCGGCGACGCCAGGCGGCGCGGCTGCCCGATCTGCCGCGGCCGCACGCAGGAGTCGGAAGAAAGCGAAACTTCCGAAGGAGCCCGCGAGTTCGCTGCGTCGATGCGCGACGCCGAACGAGCGAGGAGGCGGCTGGAGAGAGTCGAGGGGATCTGGGGCGAGTGTGGCGAGAAGACGCAGCGGCGCGAGGAAAGGCAGCGAGAGAACGAAGAGCGTCGCGAAGAGGCCAGAGACGAGAAGGGGGAACGTCTCGGCTTCACGCAACGGCGAAGCGTGTCGTGGAGCTCGGAGTGCTTGTCGTCGCGTCGACGCAAGGAAACGCGCCGAACGGTTTCTGGAGGACACGGCGTCGCCTCATTTGAATCAACCAGAAGTGGAGGGCGAGGAGACGACTGGTCCAGCGACGAGAGCTGGGCAGAACAGGACGCGTGGAATCTGTTCTGGGGTTTGGACACCGGCGAGGAAGATGGCGCGGTCGAGAGAAGGTCAAGAGACAGGGAGAGAGAACGGAGGCGCGAGAGAGAACACAGGAGAGAAGAGAGTCTGGAGGTTTCCGCGTTTGCGAACAAGAGAGCAAAGGGACAACAGAGACGGTCGGGGGCGCATGCGGCCTGCTCCGCTCCGGCGCCGTCTGGAGTCCAGGCCGATGAAGAAGACAGCGACAAAGCAGAAGAAAGTGGAACAAAACTCTGTGTGGATTTGGACCTCGTCAGTGCTCTTGCATTCCTCAGTGACGAGGCAGAGAGCGAGCTCGCAGAGATTCTCCCGTTTCTGCCGTCGTGGCCGCAGTCTGTTGACGAGTGCCTGGCTGCAATCCGAGCTCTCGCACGCGTTTCGGCGTTTTGAAAACGGGGGTTTTTCGTTTTTTGAGCGAAGTCTCGTCCCTGACAAGGATACGTGATCGCGAGCAGTGAGTGCCCGGTTGCATCCGCAGTTCCCCTCGACAGAAATTTCCACTTGAAGACTTGTCCAAAGCTCCAGTTTCCCGAGAGACAGGCACGCCCCGAGCAGGCGCACACAGCTCACAAACCCACGCAGATCATCCACATGCATGTGACATTTGTAAATCTTGGCGAAGCTCTACCTTTCCGTTCCTTTCACACGTGAGCGACTCCTTCATAGGGCCAAGGTTTTTAAGACACAGAAAACGCGCAACGGTATTTCTACCGGTCTGCCCAGTTTACAAAGGTTAGAGTTTTTACGAAAAGAGTGAGATGAGGTGGACGACTGCGGGGGGAGGTCAGGGGCTGTAGGGGAAGAAGCGTGTCCCGGACAGCGCGCCGACTGCAAAGCTTCGCTCGCGCGGCGGATCTGCTCGGGGGTCTGCTGCATGCAGTGTCCGCTCTCTCTCTTTCTCTAGCGCCTGGCTAAGCGTTTCGGGTTTTCTGAAATCGGATTTTTCTGAGGGAGTGAAACTGCGCCAAGTGTACGCTGGAAGAGCGAGAGCCTGTCGACTCTGTGCATAGAAGAGAAGAGATGTGTGGCCATTCGGACCCAGTTCACGACTGCGAGAGAGACAGCGGACAAGGAACGAACATGGAGAACCAGCCGCCGCGCCCGTCGCTCTCTCGCCACACTAGCTTCCACGAGTGCGAAAAAGCAGCGCCCTACCGCGGGGCCGAGGCGTTTCTGCCGCGTGGAAAACGTCACCAGCCCCAAAGACCCGCAGCCCGCAGAGAATGTCGGCGAGGGAAAAGAAAAGGACTGAAGTGTGCCGGCCCAGCAGAGATCGCGAGACACACTCCAGAAGCGCGGAGTGCAAACACCCAGAGACACAAAAGAGGAACACCCGCGCAATGAGATAGGGAAGACACAAAAAGAGAAAAAGCCAGGTGAGAGAGAGCATGGGAAATCAGAGAGATGGCAAAAGCAGAACGCGAGAGAGGTGGGGAAAGGAAAAGCCGAGTCTTTTTGCCGACTTGCTGGGCTCTGACGGAAGAAGCCCTTGCGCATGCAAGGAACAGAGGTACTCTATTCAAACGCGTCGCCGCGTACGATCCTCCCTGTTCTCTCATGAGTCTCTCCATTGAGGAACAAACTCGCCGACCCACAAAAAAACAAAAACATGTCCAAGGGTTTATGAGAACTGAAGATCGAGCGACACTAGGTTGCAGAGACGGAGACCTCGCGGGATGACGGAATTCGCGATTGGGAATCTCATCGTGTGCACCGGCTTGGGGTGATTTTCTGTCTCATTGAGTGGAGCAGAAACGAAAAAGACTCTTCTCTCGAGAAGCCGCTTTCCGTCTTCTGTCCGGACCGGCGCCGCCCCTCCCCCCCCCCCCACCAAGGGCCCGCGTGTCTCCTCCCCCAGCGCGAGCGCGGTCGGTCTATTCGCTCTCATCTTCTCGTGCTGCGCGCTCTTCTGCGCCTCTCCTGTCTCACGCTATCTTTGCTCTCTCGCCTTTCCTTCCCTTCAAAAGCCGTCCTTCCTTGCCTACCCGCTCGTGTTTGACCCTCTTTTGTCTCCCTTCTCCACGTTTCTCTCGTCCTTCCTCTCCACCAGTTTCTCCCTCTTTCGCGCTCTCATCTCCACTTCTCGCGCCTTACTGTCCGCGTTCGCCCTCGTCAGTGAGCAAGCAGTGAGCGTGGCAGCGCGCCTCTCCCGCCGCATCCGCGGATGTGTCGTTTCTTCCTCCCTTGCTCCCCTCCGCCTGCGCGGCCGCGCCCGCACCTTTCACCGCTCGCTCTCCCTCGTCCTCCACGCTTCTCTCCTCGAGGTCTTCCTCGCCTTCTTCTTCGTCGGTGAAGACGGCGCCAGGAAGCCCGCAAAACAGATTCGCCTCCTTGAGCGCGATCACCATGCTCGGGCTCTGCGACAGGGTGACGTCCACGCAGGATCGGCGCAGGGAGATTTTCAGCGCGTAGTGATCACTTAGTGTCACGAGCATGACTTGGCCGAGGCAGCCGAAGCAGCAGGCGTCTACCATAACGCGCGGCTCCCGCAGAAGAATCTCTCCCGAGACCGGGACAAAGTCGCGCAGAGCCCCCGAGAGGCGCTGCGGAGGCAAGAAGACGTAGTCGCAACGCAGGCCGTGACATCCCGCGTGGGGCCCGATCGAGTTCAGAGGGTTTTGAGGATCCCACGTGAAATCCTCCCTCGGAGTCCAGTCCTCATCTTCCTCGTCGTCGCGGCCTTGCGTCGTCACGCGCCCCAGCGACGCAGTCGAAAGCAGCGAAGACGCCCGGTACGCACAGCGCGGCACCGGCCCAGATCCAGGGCGCGTGGTGCGCTCCCCAGACTTTCGCCGCAACAGCCACTCCTCCGCGTCGTCTGTCGTCGTCGCCTCGGAGTCCTCCGCGCCGATCGCTGCGGAAAAAAGAAGAGAACGCGTGCAGGAAGAACGTGGAGAGACTGGGGGATGAAGCACATGACGTACAGAAGCACTGAAGACCGACGAGAGGGGACGGGAAGACGAGAGAATCACGGAACGGCGGGAGTGAACAAAGGGGGAAAAGGGAAAAAACGAGAGAAACGGCAGGAATCAGGGGAAAAATGATGGTTGGGAGGGGGTGGGAGAGGGTGACCGACGGAGAAGCGATTCGACACAGACTCACGCGAAGCAAAAAATACAGACGAAGAACGTCTAACGGCGGATGCCTCACAAGGCTAGACGCGTAAACCCAATCAAAGAAATGCAAATGCGAAGCCCTGGAGAAAAACGCCTGGCTATCACACAACACCAGACATATATAGATTGTAACTTTGTGAATGTATAAGGAATGGATTTGTGTCACTTACCGGATCCGCCTCGGCCTAGGCTTTCCCACCCTGCGGATCGTCGCGCATGTCTCACGTTCAGCTCCACTTGTTGGGTGGTGATGAGAGCCTCAGCGAGCAGGCGCTGCGGGGGGTCTGCGGCGGTGAGACCGTTCGACCCTGCGTCGCCTGTCGCCTGATTCCCTTCGCCTTCTTCGTCCGCATGTCCGCCGTCTCCCGTTTCCAGATCTCGGAGACTCGCCTTCCGATTCGAAGGCTTCTGTGCGTCCCGCTCGCCTGCCTCCGTGAGCGGTCTCGTGGACGGAGCGGCTGTCGATGCAGTATGCGCAGTCTGAGGCGTCAGCGGCGCCTCTCCAGAGTTCACATCGAACGGCGATGAACACCCCGGAAACGCCCCCATTTCCACCGCCACGTGCGCAGGAAAAGCGCCGCTTCGCCCTGACCGAAGCAGAGCCTCCCGGGTTTCGCCTTTGCTGTCTCCGACCGGAAAGTCCCGCGCCCCACTGTCTCCGTTCGGGGGAAGCGGATGGTACCCGTCGCGCAGTTCTGCCTCGAGGAACTTCCTCGCGCGCTCGCCTCCGGAAATGCTCCGCTCTCGGCCTGCGTGTCCCGCAGCGCTGCTGAAGCCAAGCGGCTGCACTGTGCCTTCGAGCCCGCGTTCGTCTCCCTGTGGCATCGCCCGCATCTCCGTCTCCTCGTACAGGTGAGTGCGCACGCCGTTGCTGCCGTCTCTCCCAGCTGCGTCTGTTGTCTGGCCTAGCGCAGTTCCGAGGCTCCTCGACCTCTGCGTTTGCGCGTTCGACGCCGGGTGCTGCGTCTCAGCTTGCCTCTCGCCGCGGTTTCCGGGACGATGCGTCGCCCGCGCGTGGGGGCCACGCACGTCGTCGGCGAGCATCCGCTGCTGAATTTTGTGTTGCTGGAGCAGGTGTTCGAGCTCGAGCCGAACCTGCCTCTGGCGTTCCTCGAGGAGGTCTGGATGCAAGTCGTGTTGCAGAAGCATTTGCTGCTGATGCACGAGGTGGTGACGCAACAAAAGATCGCGGTTGCCGTGGACTTGCAGCCAGCAGTCTCGCCATCCCCGCTCCACGAAGGATTTGTAGTTGCTCGCGCACAGGTCCGGGGCTGCGAAGCACAAGACACCGCGCCGGAACGCTTTGTGAACGCGGAAGGCACGCAAAATAGCGAGGAAGGCAACAAGGAAGAAAGGAAGAAAGGAAGGAAGAAAGGAAGGAGAACGGCACGAAGGGAGACGGGGTGGGGAAGCCGGCATGGAGATGTCTTCGTAAGGAAACGAGAAGGTGCCCATAAGCTGTCAGGGCAGAACTGTGGAAGTGGAGTCGAAGTTGGTGGTTGTTTTTCGGGGAACGGGCAGAACCGTCCAGGAACTCAAGGCTACGGGTGAAGACGCCCGGCGAAAATGCCTGGTGCAAGGTTGTCTGAAGGTGGCTTTCGGACGCGCGCTGGGTCGTGCCCCGCCCACCTGCGTTGAGGTCACCGACGACGAGGGGAACCTCTCCACGAATGCCTGCGTCTTCGCACGCACTGAGCACTTGCTGGATCTCCGCGCTGCGAAGCGCCTCCACGTACGGGGACTCGGGATCAACCGCCCCGCTGGCTAAGTGAATGTTAAAGACGGCGACTGCGAATAAAAGGGGAGGGAGGCGCGGAGGCGGAAGAAAGGGAGACAAAAAGATAAAAGAGGGGCGCGACGAGAGGCGACGCCGTGTGGCGGAAAAGCGAGAGAAAACCAGCTGGGACAAAACGAGGGACGCGCCGGCGTGCATACGGGATTCCGAGACGTTGGAGGCAAGACAGAGGGAGAAAGAGAGAAGAAAGCGAGAAGAGAGAAGGAAGAGAGACGGAAGAGAGAAGGAAAAGAGAAGGAAGAGGGAAACGAGAGCACGAGAGAAAACAGATGGAAAAGGACGAAACGCAGACGCACGCACAGACGAGAGAAGAGCGATGCCAAGAGAGACACAGCGGGAGAAGATAGGACTCTGACGAAGCATGCGCGATTTAGGGACGCAACGGGTCTCCGAGAAGGGTTCCGAGACGGAGGAAACAAGAGTCAAGAAAAGGCCGGGAGATGGAGGATGGCAAGAGATACAGCACAGTGCGAAAGAACAAGAGTGAAAAGTATGCAGAGAGACGAACGAAAAGTGGGACAGCTCCTTGGCCCCGCAAGGAAGGCTGAACAGAAAAACATCCTGCCAGAGAACGCTAGACACAAGGGAGAGGCGCAGAGGAGCGACCGCGGATCATTCTCTCTCTCGGCATTGTGGTGTTTTCGCTCGAGAACAGAGAAGATCTTTTTTGTGACAGCTTTTGGTTCCTTGCGGTTGCCCGATCGCCTGTCTGCTTTTGCTTCTACCCCGCCCGCGTCCGTTTCCCGAGATTCGATCCTTTTTTCTCACCGACACCGACGCCCGGAATGTCAATGCCGCACTCCAGCATGCCCTTTGAGCCGAAGAGTCTCTCGATGTTGGTGACCTGAACGGCGAAACGACATGTTCGAGAAAAAAGTGCAAAAAAGGTGGAGAGACCACCCGGAACGCACGTGCACACTCTCGGAAAAAGCAACCTCGAAAAACGGCCCCATATATAATATAGACATATAGATATAGATATCGATACATATATATATATATATATATTTATAGATATATAGAGAGACAGATAGATATCGATAGACAGAGATAGATATAGGTAGACAGAGAACTGGAGATATAGCGAGGTACAGTTCGAGAGGCGTAGACATAGATAGACACAGACAGGCATGCGCGAATATAGATATAGACGTAGATATGTTTTTTCACGGAGTGTCTCGTGGACTGCGGGGGGGAAAGGGGCGAGAGAACAGAATTGAAGGAGGAAAAAGACATAGGCGACGAAGCACTTACGTCATGAAAAGGATGAAATCGTGTATGACGAATGGGGAAGCGACTCAAGACCATGAGGCCGTTGTGGAGCGCGAAGCGTCCGCCGGAGGTTCGCCTGCCTGAAGCAGCCAAGCGAAAGAAAAGTTGCGAAAAGATGTGGAAATGTTTGACAGCCGTTCGTGCCAAATCGAAACCTCTGGAGCGCCTCATGACGCCTCGAAGTGTCTCGTCAGCGAGGAACCTTCCGATATTAAAAGTGTCTCCGCCCAAGCCGTCCGATACAAACGACGAACACAAGCACAGAAACGCACGTTTGATTTTTTTTTTTCGTACACATACACACTAGGTATTTACGTAGATGAACGCAAGGTGCTATGATACTAAGGAAGTCATGGCATAACTTGATATACATGCACGCTTCTCCACATATACACGCATATATACACATATATCCATATATATATATATATATATATATATATATATATATAGTAGAACTCTAGAAGCAAACTCTTCTGTACAGAAGACTTGCTTGCACGTCTACAACTGCATGCATGTGCAAATACAAAAGAGAGATGGAAGTGGATCTAAGAAAGCGTGTGTGATCTGCGCAGGCGCTTTCGCTCACCAACGTAGGGGAAGACGTGGCGCATGGAATCGACGAGGAAGTCCGCGTGAATGTCGTCGTAGACTTCTTGAAGGCAAATGATGTCGCTGTTCGTGTCCAAGAGGGAAACTGCGACAACGTGGGGAAAAAACAGCGGCAAAATCATGTTCTAGCAAAATAACAGCCACATTTCTCGTGTCTCCTCTCTCTACGGCGCACGAGCGAGAGACGCAGAGACGACAGAACGAGGGCCGAGACCCGGGAGACGCGTAGAGAAAGGAAAGAGAATGAAGACAGGGGAACGCATGCTTCTCAAGACACCTGGCAAAGGCACACAACAGGGGGCAGCGCGGAGCAGATGTTTTTCTCTCTTTCCCAGAGAAGAGAGAGCCTCGGAGCGAGAGCGTCAAAGAAGAGCGCGAGAGCTGTTGTCGGCGGGAAGGGTTTCCTCTAAAGTGAAGGCACATTCGAACCGTCACGGAATTCGCGCAAACGGACACGCGTCTCGTCTGTCGGACTCGGGTCTTGGGCGGTCTGCTCTCTCTCCAAGCTTACTGGGAATGTGGCTGAGGCGTCTTCGCGTGAAAGGGGGATTCTGGTACACCTGGATGCCGCAAAGGCGGTACTCGAGCAGACCTGCATTGAAGGAGACGATGTTGATTGAATCGACTGGCGAGTTGAAGTCCATCGCAGGAGGGTCGGTTCCCACCACGCTGTTCAGGCGGGAGCTCGGCCCCAGGGAAGCAGTCGAGGTAGAGCCTCTCCGCGTGTAGGAGGGATAAAACAGTGCGTCCCTGCTGGCGTCAACCGGCGCCTTCGGGGACGAAGCAGCTGCATGCACGGCGGACGCGGAGAAACACAGACGAGGCGCTGGCGAGGCGGCGAGTGGCGATAGCACAGGCACCGAAGCGGCGGGCGTGCTGGGAATCTGCGCAGGCGTGGAAGACGGAGGCGATGGCGGCGAGGACAAGGGACACTGGGAGACAGGAGCGCGACAAGGAGAGGGCGCACGAATTGCAGGAATCGACGGTCTCGTTGTGCGCTCTATTCCCGAACACGGAACTGCGAGAAGCGAAGGCGGCTCGGAGGCGAAGCTGAAGGCGTCACTGGACGCGTCGGGCGGCCCCAGCAAACTGGCGCGACGAGCGGCCGGATGAGGAGGCGAGAGGGCGAGAACGAAGCGAGAGAGTTCCTCGGGGAACACAGGCGGCGAGGAGGGAAACTCTGACGGGGAGAAAGGCGAAGAGGCAGATGAAGAGGGGAGCGCACTTCCAGACCCAGCTGTGTCGCTGTCAAAGAGAAGCGGCGAATCTCCGCGGGGGAGTCGCGTTGTCGCGGAGACATTTGCGACGAAGGAAGGCGAAGGGTCTTGTTCGGGACACTTCGGCTCTTCCTCTGTGTGACTGGCCGCAAAACGGGGAAACGCAAACCGTGGCTTCGTGGCCGTGACGTCGGTTTGCGCTGTATGTACACCGGAGCAGTAGACGCCCCTCACCCCAGGGTCAGGGCTCGGAGAGGAATTGCCACGACCCGAACTGCGGGGGCGGTTGGAGGATTCCTCCCTCTCTCTGGATCTTCGAGATGGCGGCGAACAAAATGGAAATCCTTGCCCTTGCACAGCACCAGAGAAGACATTCTCTGCAGGTTCTGCTGGACACGTTGCTGAGCCCGGTGGCCAGAAGGCAGTGCCTGGCAACTCTGGGCAGGTTCTTTCCTGACTTCCCGTCTCAACAACGACTTCCACAGACGAAGACGGCGGGACAGAAAACGGACTCAGCTTCACCGGCATGCGAGGAATTCCTGGAGCTGCCTCCTCTGCCAATTGACTGCAGCCGTTTCCATCACAAGCCGCGAAACCTGTGTCTGACGCGGTAGAGGCGGATCCGTGGAGAGGCAGGTCGCCGAGTGAAGGGCGCTTTTCCCATGTACATACACCAGACGTCACGTTTGCCCGCCAATCGAAACCGGCCGCTACCGGGAGGGGATGAGAAGACGTTTTCTCCTCGCTCGAAGAATGAACGGTCGCCTCTCCATATTCACAAACTCTTGCTTTCTGGCAGTTCCGCTCGAAGGAAGCGGGACTCTCGTCCGTACTCTGCGTAGAGAGCAATCCAGGGAGAGGCAGGCCGAGTTCTGGAGCCGCTCCTCGGGCACGGTCTTCTCTTTCTCTGCTCCCTGGTGCATGCGCCATGCTTTTTAGATTCAGAAGGACCACGCAAATCCAACATCAACTTTCGAGTCAATCCCCATACTAAGCATACACAGCTGTTCACGAACACGTACATAGAGACACCGTACAGTGCCACGGAAGAGCACATACAAACTACAAAACATGTGCTAGTTGTACGCACGTGTATACAGACTGACAGAGAGGCCTTCCGTACACCACGTCGCAGCGACGACTTTGCCTTCCTCTTTTGTGCCTCTTCGGAAGATCGCCTGCCTCCCCAACGCGGGGACGACAGTGAAACTTTCTACTGCAAACAGACTGCGTCTCTTAACACCATCTGAGCGGACAAGAAGGAACAAGACATTTTAAGGCTGGGCTGGGGGCTGCGCGTCCACGGTTCCCTTGTATTCACGGCGTACACGCAGGCTCCAGCGAGTAAGGATCGTGGAGAGAGGGAGATTGGTTCGTCGGACACGGTGCGACCCTCGCTCTTTCTTGTGAATGCACGGCTCGGCGGCGACGAGGACGGCTGAGAGTGGGAGGGACAGGCCGATCCAAATCGTAGGAAAGGGAAAGGTCGCCTTCTTTTAACGAGAGAGGCTATCTGTGAGAGTCAGAAAAGCGAGTGTAACGGTCCGTTTCAGCCGCGCTCCCCTGCTGTTCGACGCTCAACCGGGGTACTCCCTCGGGAGGCAGCTCAGAGCACAAAGGGTCTCCCAAACGGGCGGTTTTTAACAATCGAAAGACGAGAGACGGCACGGGATAGATCCGCCGAATGGTTCGAACTGTAGGCGAGGACAGGAGGGGGAGCCAGAAGATGTGAGGTGAGGAATCAGCAAAAAGGGATGGCTTTAGCGCCGAAAGGTGCTCGATGCTTCGGGACAGGGATAGGCGAACGGAGACGGTAAACGGGGAAGGAAACAGGTGACGAAGGGAAGACGGCTGGAGAGAGGAGGTGCGTCGTTTTCTGACGATGGCAACGTTGTAAATAAACGAAAAACGATGGTTCGTACAAAAAGCCCGCCCGGAGTCGGCTACAAGAAGCTACAGGGAGCTCGTCGGCAGACAGGACAGCGTTCTCCGGAGTGGATCGTTGAGAGGTCAACCGGCCCGGAGGGGGGAGGGTGAAACCTTAAACAGTGAAATATCAAAACACGTCGCGTTTCTCACGCATCTTCCATTTTAATACAGAGTGGTGAATCACATAAAACCTTCAGACAAGAACCTACAGAAGACATTCTGGGGGGGTGCCTGTGAAAGTAACTCACAGCTCGAGAGGATCAAAGTCCTCATGTGGTTCGTACGGGACCGGATTCTCCAGAGGAGTTTCCGCGTACAACAGAAGCCTACCATGTCCTGGCTTTAAAAGCATGGGAGCGCCAGGGAAAAAACGGAACGGTTGAACTTAAAAACGGAAACTTCACATGCTCAACTGGCCAGCGACCGCGATACCTTCCAGAGTAGATGCGCGCGAGGCGCGGTGCGTAAGAATTCTCGTTCTCCTGTCTCGACGAAAATGGAAGGTCACGGTGAAACGCGACGTTCGCACATAAAAACGGGCTTAAAAGTAAGAGGACGGGGAACGGCGTGAATATGAGGGCCGCATTTTTGCAGATAGAAGGACGGGTGGTAAAGAGTACAGGGTCTACAGAATTTGACCGTTCGAAAAAGGAAGACGGGAAGACGCTGGTACACTGCCAGGCGGGAGAGCGGGGGCATGCCGTGCCAGTGTCGCCTTTGAGTACAAACCGGCAAACGCCTCTCCGCGTCAAAGATACACACATTTTCTACCTATACGCTAAAGAACGCGTGCGGTCTCTGGTTAGCACGCGGAGTGACCGGCTGTAGTTGTCTTTCTGATTTTATGCGTCAAAGTAAAGGATCCTCTCGGGACCTTGTCCATGTGCGCGCGAGGAGGGCGAAGGTTGTGGAGGGCGGGCTCTGACACACTCCGTAGGACGGAAATCCGAGTAAGCGCGGAATCGTCAATCCCCTATGCGGCGAAAGAACCTTCCGTAATGTGGACAAAGAGCGGTAGAAAAGGGACGAGACGGAGGACAATTGCCGCAGAGGGCAGCCCTTCAGAAAGGAATGTTCGCAGGAACCGTGCCAAGTTTTGCCGTCTTCCTGAGGTTGTGAATGTACTGATTGAGAGAGGAACCGCAGCTCTAAAAACCCCGTAGGGTATTCCTCTTCCGGCGCTACGAAGGGAAACTGTGTCGAACCCAACATGAGGCGTTTATCCTCGCTTTTTCACAAGGAATCAACTCACACTGGCTTTCAGCCAGCGCCGTTGACGCGGCGAACCACCAAGGATTCGTTTATCGCCTAGCGGGGCCTCAAAGTGTCTTGAGAGGGAGCACTGAGCAGGATTTGTTTCGTGCAGAATTCGATTGAATGAATAATTCTCTCTCGTGGGAAGATCACACAGTGTGCGGCATATGCGCGCGCGTACGCGGCACAAACCAGCGTGGCCCACAGCGGCGCCCCGCAAATTCGTTGGTAAAATGCAACCCATGCATTTACGAAGGTGTTGAAACCAAACTTTGTTCAATCAGAAAATGTCCACACTTGTACTGCAATGTCTGAACTCGAAATCTCACACGGACACGGTTCACAGCTGTCGTTCGAACCCAGTACCATCTGGTTCGTAGGCACAACCCGCAACAAACACCATGTACAGTGTTTTAGCAAGCCACTGAGCAGAGCTGTTGCATCGAAGCAAAGAGTTTAGAAACTTGGCAGATCCCCATAGGAGTGGAAACCTGGCATCCGTTCAAATCATCGCTAAGGCGCGACACTCCTACCGAGATTCGAAGGCTGTGTCTGGTTCGTCGGCTCGGCGGTGGTGTTATAACTTCCTTGACACGACGTGGTGAGATATATCGACGCTCTTTTCATGTTTTGGTGAACTTAAAAGGAAGCGTACAGCACTCGCGTGAGCCTCCGCGGTGGTGGCAAACCGAAAGGTGGATTGCTCGGTCCCAAATGGCCATGGATATGGCGCAAACCTGTACTGTGCATTCGACGCATCGCAGCGTTATGCCCCTAGTCCCAACTGGAAATAAAGCCTTTTACCACTTGCTCTGTGCGGCCCCAAAAACGCGTACACGAGCAACCAGGAGACCCTATCTTCGGTTCCTGTGTTTTAATGTAACGTCTTTTCTCCACAGGTTGTCCCGTTATGTTCTACCGACCCGCCTGCTTCAACGGCCATTCTAGAGACATTGAATACGGCATGTAGAGCTTCGCTTGTGACAAAGAGGGCTTGCAACTGGACTGGGTGAAACGAAACTGTCACTTAGTCATTCGAGTCCGGTAACCCCTGCCGGGTTTGGCAAGACAACCGTCAATTAATCCGGGGCCCATTTGCTTCAGACTCGACATCATTCGCCCGATAGTTAGATCTGACACAGCAGACAGTGGACGACACACGGAGCACGAACTCCGCCAGAAAAACGTTGTACGCACAAAAAACAAGGTCACCCTCGCTACTACTACGATGATGCCTGCTCCTGCAAAAATGGAGGGTCCTCTATTTTCACCACCATGTTCTCGTCGGGCTGCTTCGAGGTGTATAATTAATGCCTCTTCATTCTGGTATGATGAAAGGGTCACGTACCACTCAAATCTGTCGGGTACGCAGCGGCCTTTGACTTTCTTGGACAATAAACCGAAGCAATAGCATGTCTGGTTTGGCTTTGCGAGGAATAGCCGTAGAATTCTGAAGAGTTGTCGTCTTCCTGAACGTCTGCTATCAGTCAAACGAACCGGCGTTGCTGCACTGGCTGTGCGTGCTGAGCGTTCCACACGTAAACGCACTATCCTGCGCTGCTAGTCTCTTCTGCGCAAAGCAATTCGGAAATCCTAGCGGTGACTGACGCCAGCATGTGACACGCCGCTTGGAGGCAGCAGGCCAAGTATCAGCCGCCCACGGAGTTCCACGCAGCGCGTAGTTTGAGACAAACAGTTAGAGCTATCCAAACAGGAGGTTCTCGAGCTCATAGCCAGAGGCTGTGAAACCGCCTACCAGCCCCCGGGGTGGGCACCCTAAAAGGCCAGCTTTTCGACACCGTCTAGGACCGGCTGAACCGGACCCTGTTTTCATGCCTCGTTTTCAGACCAGCACGAGAGAGGTCGTCGGGCGGCTCCGTCGAGTCAACTGACGCACTCAGCCTGATGACCCATGCTTCGTTAGTCACTGCCAGAATGAGTTTTTGAGGGGGAAACGTAGCTCCGCATCTCGATGAAAAAAGATGGTGATTACCAACCTATCAATTACCTGAAGAGTTTTCTAAAGACAGTGTTCACCTCGGACGCGTGGGGCCACATCAACCGAACCGGTCACTCGACGCCCCGCTGTAGGTTCTCCATATACCGATGGCGTCACTTTATTAGACCTAAACACAAACACGTGTATTTCGATATTTTATATGCAGTCCCCTGTGTAGTTGCATGTCACAGTGTGAATGCCTGTGCACATAAATATGTGGCTGTGAATGGAGCGCCAGTGTCTTCCACGCTGTGTTTCTGTCAGGCGTCTGTCCTGCTGGATACAGGCGGGCGCCTGAGAATCTCGTCGAGCTTTGACTTCGCCATCGCTTTCGCCTTTGTCTGATGCGTTCGTCGCCGTCCCTCGCGAGCGGCCGCTTTCTTCTGGATGAGCCGATTGAGAGTTTCGCTGCAGGGACAGCAAAGGCAAAAAACCGCGCAAGACACGAATCCAACGGCCAGAGTGAGCGTCTTGTGTCTTTCCACGAGACTCTGTCTCTCGGGAGGGACCACGTGCATAGTCAGATGGTGCACAGCTGGCTGTCGAGCACCCCCAGTGCATATCAGACCCTAGCAGTTGCTTCGAAACGCCTTCTGCCTCCCTCTTTGTCCCGGTGGATCACTCACCGCATGCAATGCCACTCGACTAGCACCCTCACCCCTGATGCCGCCTGGCCTGACAAACACCGGCAGACGGTCGGCAAATTATCCGACTGTGCGTACTCAGTGTCGAAACGCGCGAACCGCTTCGGGTTCTTTCCTGCCGTCCCTTACGACCTCTTAAAGGCCTCTTTCCTCACCTTCTCTGTAGTTCTGTTATGACGGGGTTGACAACCGTGCCGCCCATCTGGTTGTTCTTGACCCTGTCGTTGTACACTTTCGCCATGTCTTTTACAACTCCGTACTTGTTGCGAAAGCTTGCTTCTTCCTCTGCCTCAGCCCTCTCCCTTTTCTCGTCCTCCGCCTCCTGGCTGAAGCCCGCACGTTTCCGCCTTCGCAGGCTCTCTTCCTTCTGCCTTCCGGCGTCTTCACCCTTTCCTTCGCCTGCGTTCCCCTCCTTCTTCATCAATCCAGTCACATCTGGAAGTGTGGCCTGTATCAGCCCAGCGACAGGCATGCGCCGAGTTGGAGAGCCCAGAGAGCTCGCTCGCGTGTTTGCTCGGTTCGCTGCGAGTTGTTGCTTCCGCGCTTCCTTCCCTTCTGGTGAGTGCGCCCCGTACGCGTCCTGAGACAGGTCGACGAACTTAGGGTACAACACGTTCCGCGTAATCAAAAAGTCTTCGTTCTGCAAACCGGGAAAAGACAGAAATATGAGAGAGAGACGTGCAGACGCATGCGCTGCAAAAAGGCCGAAGGGATGCCCGCGGACATACACCCGAGAGAAGCGCCTTGCTCGCACCGATCTCGGCCAATCCAACAGCGAAGCCAACCAGATACGACAAACAACGGCGAAAACGAAAGAGAGAGTCGATCAACCCTGAACGAGCGGCAAACGTCTAGAAACGTGTCGATAAATACATTGATATATACATACATATGACCTGTGTAGTGTTATGCATCAATACAAAAAAGATACGGATGAACGCCACGCCCCGCTAGCAGCGACAGATATTTTACGGCGCACAAAAACAGCGTTCTGTGGATAGGCATGTCTTAATGGGGTCTGTGTGGCAAGCACGGAGAGAACACGAACAAGGCCGCTCGCATGCGCCAGCGGTTGTCAACTCATCCGCCGGGATCGCAAGTGCTTGGCAAAGTCGAAGCACCAAAGGTGGATACCGCTTGTGCTCCTCAGCTTTCTGCAAAACCGTCAGCCGACGGTGCGAAGCAACCTTGGTTTACCTGTCGCCACGTTTTCTGCATGCGTGCCATGTCCATGTGGCTGCGTGCGACTTCCTCGCGATCGACGCCAAGAGGGCGGCCTCCGTCGCTTTCAAGAGGAACCCGGAAGTTGGTCCGGAAGACAAAGTCCTCTGCATCTTCGTCCGTCTCGGCGTCGTCTCTCGTCGCCTGAGTCCTCGCATCTTCCTCGCCCGCCCCGGCCCTCAGGGACGCCCCATACTGTGCGTCAACTGCGTCTCCGCCGTCGCTCGCTTCCTTTCTCTGTCTAGCGCTGCCTCGACTCCCCGTTGCCTCGCCTTGTCTCCGGCTCGCCAGTCGCTCGATTCTCTCGGGTGCCTCCTCGGGAACTTCTGAAGCAGACGGTCCCTGCGCTCCTTCCCGGACGTCGAGCCGAGACGCTTGCGGCCTCACCCCTTTCACCTTCTTCTCGAGACGCCCCGGCTTCACAAAAACCTCCAGCGCCGTCTCGTCGAGCGAGTCGAGTTCCTGCAGCGCTCGCCCGTCCTCGCTGGGCTGCCTCTCGCCTGCCGCTCGCGCATGCATGTCCAGCGGCGACAGCAGCGGAAGAGACGCCGGCGAAGACGCAAAAGACGATGCAGACGCCTCGGCGGGCACACGCGACGTCGCAGGAGTGCCTGAGGAAGGCACAGAAAGCGAGAAGGCGTGGGAAGGCATGGTGGGGAGTAAACGGAGATGAAGAAAGCGCAAAGGGACAGGACCAGAACGAACGCACCGAGACGGGTTATTTGGGGGGAACCCAACACACACGGCAGAGAAGCATCCTGGCAAAGCAAAGAACAGAGAGAAAACGGAGGAGGCGGAGAGAAGGGGAAAGAAGCACAGTACACCAAAGTACACCACCACTGTACGGTTGTTCATCTGAACAGAGTTAGGGAGAACGGCCAGAGCGTCGTGTGTCAATTCGCACAGACGAATCACCGTCGGCGCGGCCACGGGAGATTCCTCATTTCACCGTTCCTGTTTCTTCGTTTCTCGGGTGACCGTACCGTCGACGACTGTGTACTTCGAGCCAGCAAACCGGAGGTCGCCTCCGCGCGTTCCAGAAACGCGAATGCCGCCTCCTTCGTCGAGCATATGGAACGGTTCATCTTGGTCGAGGTTCACGTGGTGTGCTTGCTGGTGGGCGGGTTCGTGCGGCGCTCGGCGCTTCGACAGTTCGAAGTCGGTCTCCGTCTCCTCGCGTTCGCCTCGTCCCCACGTAGTTTGTTCGAAACCCGCCGCGCTCGCTTCGGCCCTCTCCGCAGTCCCCTCCTGCGCCTGGCGGCGCGCCGCCTAAAACCCCCGCAGAGCGACAGAAAAGAACCGACAAAGGCGCTCCAGTCTCGGCGGCGACGCACGAAGCAGCTGTCGAAGAAAGAACCAGTTTGGAGAAGAAATGCAGAACGACAGAACGCAGATCACGACAAGGCTGACGGAGCACACGGCACAGACACCGCATCATCGCCGCACGCGGCAGAGCCGAGAGACACCAGACACCACTTAAAAGACAGTTCGCATCGACCACGGACAAAGACGGTTCGCATGGACCACCTGCCAAAAAAGCCTTCCGCACCTGCCAGCGCTGAAAGCGTTTCTCGTCGGCGTCAGCATCTTCCAGCATTTCCGAAACAGTCCTGCGGCGACTTCGTCCCCGCGCACGCCCTAGGTCTCCGTCTGTGGCAGCGCGGCGAAGGCTCTTCGCCTGAAACAACCAGAAAACCACTCATCACAGAACATACCGCAAATCCAAACGCGCCTCAAAGAGCCCCTGGATGCATGGCGAATCACGCGCACGAAGCCTGGGCACACTGCTTTCGAGGCCGGTTCATCCCCGTTTCCCCTGTCGCTCGCTTCCCGCCGCGTCCGTCTCTCGTTGCACACCTGCGCCTGGATGGCGTCAACTGACGGCGGGGTCTGGACCGCCCGTTCGATGTCTTGCTTCCTTGCGTCGGCCGTTCTGTCTCTCCGCGCTGCTCTCCACAGTTCACGCGATCGACGCCGTTCCTCTCCAAACAGCGCTTCGTCCAGGGCGTCGTCGTTCTCTTCTTCGTCGCGCGTCTCCCTTGCCTCTCGCGCTCTGAGCAACTCTGCTGCCTCCGGGCCTTTCTCGTTGCCGTCTTCTTTTGACTCGCCGACGCGCGCTCTCCTCGCTCCTCGCGGCGCGCTTGCTCGTCCGTCCTCGCCTTCCTCGTCCGTCGCGTCGCTCTGCACTGCCAGTGCTTTCTCGCTTCTCCACCTTTCTTCTTCTCTCTGCAGCCATTCGGGCAGCGCCTCGCTGAGGCACCGCACCTCCCCAGTCGACGCCGGTGCTGGGAGCGGTGCGCCCTGCAGTGAGTTCGCCTTGGGTGTTGGTCCTGCGTCGGGTTCTCTTTCTCGCTCTCTCCCTGCTCCGTGCAGCTTGTCGCCCGCGAGCACGGATCCCTTCCCACGCTTCCCGAACGCGTCCGTTTGTCCAGCCTTCGTCTCGCCTTGTCGTCTGCTCCACGTGTCTCCTTCTGACAACGCCCCTGAGATCCGCTCTTCGGGTGCGTTCTCCAGCAGCTTGGTGCGATCGGGGGGGGGTCGGACCTCCCAAAAGCCACGCCGCGCGCGTGCGTCTCCTTGCGCAGGCCGCAGGTCGCCTTCTGCCAGACTTTCCTTCTGACGATCTTCTTCTCGAGCCCTCTCCAGCTCTCGCAGGTGGGCGCGCGCATTTCGCGGCAGGCGTGGGAGGCTCGCGAGGAGAGACGCAGGGTCGCCTGAGGACTGACACACGCCGAAGCGAAGGCGAGGCACAGACACCGCACGCCAGGCGACGATCCAAACAAGCAATCGTGAGAACGGAAGAAGGAACGGCGAGGCACACGCCCGCCTGGCAGGGGACGGGCAAATTGCACCGAAGGCTCTCTTCAAAGAAAAGCGACGCGTGCACATTGCGAAGGGCGGAGTGTCCCAGCCCGCGTCTCACTCTGCATGAAGAGCCTGTCACGGTGTCGACTCCTGCGCGCTCCCTCCATTCGACACACGGAGGAAAAACCCCGACTGGACACGTCCCTCGTCTCTGGTTTCTTTCACCCTTCCTGGGGGCTTTTGTTACGTGACGGACGCGCGTGAGTTTTAAGACCAGTCTACATGCGCTCAGTTTCATACGTTGCTCTGTTCTGAAGCTGGAAGACGGAATCATTGTATTAAGTGCCAGGTCGTTCTGGACACCGAATCCATGAACGAGAACAGTGTAGGTCTGTTGAAGATATTTCCATCATGTTTATAAATGGGCGCGCGCGAGACACCCGCTGCGCCGCGCACCGTCCTTGTGGCTGTCTAAGCGTTGCTGAAAGTCGCGGCTGATTCTCGTGTTCTAGCGTGGGCTCTTTCCAGCGCCGGAAACATGCGCGTTTTGACATGTGCGAGCTTTCGGCTCTCTCGTTCTCTCTACCGCGCGTGACTCACTTGATCGGCCAACTCCTCGCGGGCCGAGATGCGATGAATGACCGGGAGGTCCTCGAACAGCGCGGCTGTGCGCCACAGCCGATCGATCCGCTGCTGGCTCTCCACCATTTGCCGCACCGAGAGATGCCGATACACCGCGACGCCCTTCAGAGACTGCAGCGCGACACGAGCGGCGAAAAACGGGTGTGGAACGGACAGCGAGGGTGTACCAGAAACGCGTCAGATTGCCTGTGTTCCTGCGCCAAGCGGCGCCGTCCCCCTCGCGGCGTCGCGACGGCTTTTCGCCGCCTTCGCCCCCACGCCTCCGACCCGTGTGTGATGGATGGAAGTCGCACGCCGCTTCGCCCTTGGCGCCGTCGTTTGTTACCTTTGCTTTCTAAAGTAGTCACTCTTGTCGCACGCGCCAAGTGCTTGCGAACCCCCGCCCCACGCTCACGCCTCTCTCTCTTTTGCTCCCGACAACCTTCCCCCTCTGTTCCTACAAGGATCTCCGGTGTCTGCAGGGCGCATTTTCTCGCAGCGCCGAGCGCGCCGCCAGGTACGCAGAGCCTCGAACTCTCGCAAACTCCGCGCGAGCTCACCTTCGGATCGACGCGAAGCAGCGGATGCGTGTCGTCCTCAGATGAAAAGGACGAAAGAGGGACAGCGGAGTACCCCCCGTGGGGGACCGGAAGAAGCACCGGCGGCTCCGGCCCATCGCGCTGTGGACAGACAGCCGAGGGCGCAACACAGGAAGACATCTAGAGTAAAAGCCGGTACTTCCAGGATCCACCCTCGGCTCTCCCGTACCGTCCAAATCGCGATCAGCCCACGCCCGTTCTTCTCTTTCCCACCATAACGGCGATCTGCGTCCTATTCCAGTTTCGTCGTCCAGAGCTGCCTTGCCTTTCTTCGCCCCGATACCCCCGCATTCCCCACTTGCTGCGCGGGGGCGCGTATCCGCACAACCTGTTCTCGGTTCCGTCCTCTTGGAGTTTCCTCGTTTCCCTTCTTTACTCGACATGCGAGTCTCCCAGCGGTCGCCTACGTCCTCAGGAAAAACAGCCCCGCTGCTCGTCGCGCTGCGATCCGCCTCGTTTTTCGCCGAAACGTCGAACCGTGGAATGCGGGAGGCCTGCGACTTCAGCCGACTGTCGCCAAGAGGAAGCAGCACAAACGCGGAGGCGCCGAGAGCCACAAAAGACACGCGAGAACCCCGATGAACCAGCAGGCGACAAGGGGAAAGTCCACGTCGTCGCCAACTAAAGAACATCCAGAACACTGCTCTGCCACAGGGTCGGTTTCTGCCCTCCGAGAAAGGCCGGAGCCTGACGCGTCTCGCCTCCTCTCAGAATCACAATCTCTTCCGCGCGATCGCAGCCACCCCTTTTTGCTTGCTCGCCGACGATTTGCCTTTCGCGCTTCTTTTGATGTGTCTTTCGTTTCATTGTTTGCGTTTTCTGTCGTCTACCGGTACAGCGCGTTCTAACACCGCGACAAGGGCTGCGAAAACCTCCAGGAAGACTCCCCGTGAACGTCAACTTCCGATTGCGCAGTCGTGCACTTTCTCGTTTTCGGCAGCGTACAGAAGAGCGAAGCGAATCGTCGCGCTTTGCGCATGCTTCCCCAGTGCACTGAAGTCGCTAGGTTCACAAACCGGGATATATACGCACATGTACATGTACACCTATCCAGCGATCTGTATACACATATATGTGAATATATCAACACCTCCGGGGTTATGTTTATATATAGTTTCGTGTCAACATTTGTACCTAGGATATGTGATCATATATGTATATATATCCATAGCTATGGTATATCGGGCCTTGTGCTGTTAGTATTCTTTGCGTGGTTCTGGGGATTTACTCGAGGTAGTAGTGATAGAGAAGATTGAAGCGAAGGGTGCGTTGCCGCAACGGAAATCCGTCCGGGGATTTCCACGCAAAGCGCCTTTGAATCGGGAGGTCTTCCAGCGAGGGAAGTACCACGCCTGCCTCCCCCTCTTGGCCTCTCTCTCGCAAGTGCACCTACAAAGAAAATAAGATCGAAATTGAAACACGTACTCTCACTTGTGACACATACACACTGAGACTGAAATAGGCATGCAAACACATCTATATATACCTATATATATGTATATATATCTATAAGTATAGTGTTGGCCAGATGGACACACAGGTCAATGTCTTTCGAGGCGAGCCTGTGGATGTCAACGAGGGAGATCTGTCTAGACCGTGCCGCCCCAAAAGAAGACGAAATAGTCGGTACAAAATGTGAAAACATCCACAGATATAATTACTTACATGCATGAAGATGTTCGTAGGTCGACAGCGACAGATGTGATCTGAATATTCAAACGTACGGTGTCTCTGACATTACGCATATATCTCTGCATATATCTCTGCATATATATATATATATATATATGTAACTGTATGGATTCATGCGAAAGCAGCGTTTGCATTTACTGGCTTGCCATCGAAAAAAGAAAAACGCGTTGACACCAGCAGACGTACCAGAGGTTCAAGCGCCTGGAAGGTCGCATCTGTTTCCGCAGCAATGGCCTTCTGAGCGTCTTCTTCTTCCTGCGTCTTCTGCGACGTCTCGTCGTCTCCATCGTTCGCTTCACAAGCTCCAGCGTCTTCGCTTTCGTGCACCCAGACCACGCGCTCCTCTACGGGGCAGTCGGGCTCCGGCTCGTCCTGCAACCGCCGCGAAACACGGAGACACCCTCGGCAGGAAATGCATGCCACAAAGACAGAGAAAGAGAAGGAAAGGAGAAAGAGAAAGAAAGGAGAAAGAAAAAGAAAGGAGAAAGGGAGCGAAAGATGGAGAAAGCGAAAGAACGAGAGAGAGATACAGATAGAGATACAGACAGATAAATCTTTAAAAAAAGGGACAAAGACGCCAGCGAGGCTTCCCCTAACATCACAGCGCTCTGCGTCCAGACCCTCAGGGGCGGACGTAACAGGAGAACACGGACGCAATCCCCGCAGTGTGTGTGTGTGTGTGTGTCGGGCGTGAGAATGCGAGGCAAAGGAGACTGAGGCTGGCACGGGCGTGCCAGGGAGACGCTCGAAAACGCAAACCTCGTCTTTACAACGAGCGATATAACAAACGAGTTGAAAAGCCTTCCTGCTTGTGCGTTTTGCAGTGCATGCTGCAGGTGCCAACCCCGGCAGGCCGAGCGTGAGGGAGAGCGCGAATTCGAAAGAGAAAGAAGAGAGGGTACGCACAGAGGACGCGAGGGAGCGCAAGGAGAGAAACGGAAACCGGAAGCGACAACAGAAAAGGTCCGGACGGGACAAATCGTTTGACGCCTTTTCTGTTTGGGCTGTCGTGTGTGTGTGTGTGTGTTCCTCGCCAGCGCTCGCGTTGGATGTCTAGGAACTCCTGGCCACAACACCCGCGTTGTTTCGCGCTTTTTAGCTTTTGAGTCTGTCCCCGATAAAGGCCCTCGACCTACAACTGCGAGCCGATGAAACTGAATCGCCTTCTTCTGGAATTTTGTAAGTTGTGTCTCCGGAAGCGGTCGAACTGAGTCGCGGATCCACAGCGGCATTTTGAGAGCCTTCGCGAGAGAGAAAAATCGGAAACGGAAAAAAGTGCAAACGAGAGATGTCCACAGCAGGAAAAGCGCAAACGGCGGGACGGCAACAGGGCAAAGATTTTGGAACTCCAAACGTGTTGCTATTCATTCGCCAATTACTCAAGCTTTCAGTACTCCCCGATGTATATATAATAGGCTTAAATATATATATATATATATATTATATACTCTAACTGGCATGCGTATACATGTACGATGATTGAGATATTTATACATAAACGTGGTAGAACAAGACGCTTCCAGTTTTTGTTTACCCGAGCCTCCTTCATTTTCTCCTGCCGTTCGCTTCTTCGCGCCTGGCCGTCTTCAATGAAAGCGCGAAACGCCTTCAGCGAAAGGGGATTGAACTGCAACTAGAGAATGACGCGAAGACACGCACAGAAAACTCACAGAACCCCGAATCCGTATATACCTGTCAACCCGTCGTCGACACAAACATATATATAAATATATATTTATATATAAATATATGTAAATATATATAAAAATATATATTTATATATAAATATATACATATATAAATATATATAAATATATAAATATACATAAATATATGTAAATATATATAAATATATATATTTATATATAAATATATACATATATAAATATATAAATATATATAAATATATATATATATATATATACATATATATAAATATATATATATATATATAAATACATACATATATATATATATATATATAAATATATATATATAAATATATATATATATATATATGAAGAGTCACTTATACGTATATTCACATACAGGAGAGAAGTAAATGTGCGAGGAAGTGCAGATACACATTCCGCCGTGTACGTGTGCGTGGCAGGTTCTCTCGTGTTTGGCTGCAGCCATGAGTGGACGTCGACAACTCCGTCTCTGTCTCTCTACGTCTCTGCTTCTCCTGGTTTTGTGGATGGAGGCGGCAGACAGATAGCGCGCTGGGCGTCGATTCGGCCTTTCCTACAAAAATGTAAATCTTTTTTTCAAAGAGGTGACTTCCGCCTTTCGCGTTGGCAAACGGCTGCGGGTCGCCCTTACCTCGTCCCCCAGTCCTGCGCGTTGAGCGGCCTCGGCGATGCGAGTCGCTTTGCGACGTTCTTCTTGGATTTTTTCTGCAACTCTTTCAGTGAGCTTTTCAATCGCGAGGAGACCCATGTCTAGGTCGTGCGCATTCATCGTCGAGGGCAAAAGCGAAACGGAGAGAATTTTGCTGTAAGCCGTTCGCTCGTCGCTCTCTGCCCACACCGTCTTCGAATCCACGCCGCGGGTGTACAGACGGCACACCTGCAGGGACACCCAAAAGCACGCGAAGCGCGAGAGAGAGACAGCGACCACGGCGGTAGAAAAAAAGCCAGAGAAACGGACAGACCGCGGACGATGTTCCAGTCAACGAAAGAGGGGAGATGAGGCCGCGCTGCCATGCGGCAGGCTGAACCGAGTTGCGAAGTGCCGGCTGTGGGAGAACATGGGAAGTAAAAGAGCAGAACAAGGGCGAGATCGAAACGCACGGACGTACAAGCACACGGAAGACAGAGCCCACATTAAAAGCGAACGACACACACGGAACAAGACAAGCAGAAGAAAAAGATAGGAAGAGCTACAAAAAAGGTAGAAAGACCTCCACAAGTTAGGAGGCAGACGGAACGACACGCGGAAAGAAAACTGAGCGATTCAGTGAGACGCGCGTGAACCGGGCTTTTCTGAAACGAACGTGATCGCCTCCATTACCATGTATTGGCCAAAGAGGACGTAGAGGAGATCCTTGGTGGTTACGCGGCCTTCCGAGCTCCGCAGGCGAAGAGGCGGCTGGCGGTAGATCGGGCATTTACTCTTTTTCGCGCAGCCTCGGCAAACCTGGAAAACGCGCGAAAAAACACCTCGCCGCAGTCCAGAGAAACAATCAACGGCTCCGAGGGACACACACATTTCTCTCTTGACGCCGCCTAAATATATGCATGGAAATTTATAGGCATACTGTAGATATCGATATACGTATAGGCGTGTTCAAACCACTATATATATATATATATATGTATATATATATATATATATATGTATACATATGTATACATATGTAAGTGGTAAAACGGCAAAGCGGTGAATATGCATGTGGCGACTTGTGAGATTTCGAAGCGTTGGCGGAGTGTCGTTTTGCAGCTCGGGGAAGTCGAAATGTGTCTTACGATAACTTCGGGAATTCCGAGCGCCTCGCGGAGTTTCTTCGAAGCCTGGCGAATGCGCGCAGTGCTGCCGTGCGAAAGTGGGACGAGTTGCTGGTGTCTGCATGCAGGCGAACAAATTTACCAAAGGTAAAGAGAGAGTCAAGACCCCACGAGAGAGGAAGGCGCATGTGAGGAGACAGTGAAAACGACGACCGCACGTCTCAAGGCGACAGAAACCCAGCAACTATTTACACGCATATATATATATATATATGTATATATGTACATATGTGTGTAGATGTACCGCCGTGGAGAGACGAGCATCTCGAGGAATGTGGGGGACTTACAGTTTCTTTGTGCGAATGATCACGGGGCACTCCATGGCGGCGAGGACGTGGACTGCGTCCGCGAATTCGGCGTCGTTCATTAGCGTCTGCAAATCTATCGCCGACGAGATCCACCCAAACTGACTCCGCATCTGCACACACCGGAAACACATTTCAATCTCCTACTACATTAAGGTTATTCCACATCGGTTATGTTCTACGCGTAATAAATGGATTACTGTTATCACGCGTATTAACAGCGAGAGAAAAGATTTGTAGCCTCCCTTTTCGGCAGCTTTCTCTTCCGTCTCGGCACAAAAAACACGGAACGCCGAGTGACGACGCGCGAAAAGATACGGGCGTTGCGTGGTGGCTTTGAGCTGCGATTTGCATGAAGCTGACGGCGGGCCAGGCAGGGGACGAAGGCAGCACTGACCCAGGCAAGCAGGCGAGCGAAACGCAGAGCGCGGCAGTTTGTCTAGGAAGAATCCCGCGCAACTCCGAATTCACACAAGGGAGATGCAGAGCGACCGTGAGAGAGAGAGGAGAGAGGCAGAGAGGGAGAAAGGGTAAAGGTAGAGAGAGAAAAGACGAGGGAGAGAGAGAGAATGAGAAAGGCAGAGCGGGCGAAAGAGAAAAGGCAGAGAGAAGGCCAGGAAAGGCGGACTCGCAGAGGAGCTGCCACACGTTGGGCAAATGCAGAACGGTCCGCGCTTCACATCATTGCCAGGAAAGCGACTATAAACGCGAGAGCGCGCGGAATCAGGAGCAAGCGCTGGCGGGAACTCGAAACCCCATTCCTGGCCGAACGGAGATAAACGGACGTAGAAAGTACGGTGCCGAACGAGAAACCCTCAAAAAAGGCGCGGCAGGACGACAACCCAGAATGGAATTCGGACACACGCTGGGGTCCGAAGCAGATCCCTTCCTTGTGGGCTGGGACACTTACATGCGTGCGCCGTAGCTCTTTTTCGCGCTTTTGCCCCTTGGACGTCTCTGCTTGCATGCGGCTACCATGGCTCCGCTGTATCTTTCCCTCGGCGTCTGCCACGCGTTCCGCCGCGCCGCACCCGTTGCCTTCGCGCGTCTCTTCGCCATCCGTTTCGCTTCCGTCGTTGCTCTCGGGGGCGCGCTCTTCGGCAAGCAGGAGCTTTTCCACATGCGAAGGCGCGGCCGCCTGACTCATGGCGTGTGCAGTCATTTCCTGCCCGTCCGCGGCGGCCGAGCGGGAAATGACTAGTCGGCACAGCCTTTGCATCGCCGCTTGGATCTGAGTCGCCTTCGCCTTCCTCTCCTGCGTTTCGAGTTCTTCAATGACTCTCAGTTCCTCCGCGTTGGAGAGGGTCACAGAGACGTCGGCGAGTGGAAGTGATGAGGCTGCATAACTTCCGCTCAACCGGCTAGCAATCACTTCCTCTCTCTCGTGCGCCTCCTCCGTTTCATTCTCCTGTTGGTTCGCTTGGTGTTCGCCCCCGCCGTTCGGGTCAGTTGCAACTTCACTTCTTTCTCTCCTCGGGCCTCTCTCTCTTTCTCCGGAGCCTGTACCGACACCTGGCGCGTGTCGCGTTGGGCTCGGCGCTGCGCTGGCTCCTTTGAAATTCGGTCTGACGGGAAAGGCGGTGTCGGCGCCGTCTCCGAGGGGATTGCTCGCGGCAGGGATTCGCGTCTCCGCCCGCAGCGTGTGGAGCGTGCGGGGCCGCATCGGAGTCGCGAAGCTTTGCCGAGACGCCGAGCGCAGAGGCGCCGAAGCGCTGGACGCGGAACTCGCGGGAGGAAGGGCGGAAGACGACAGCGCTGGCGGCAGAGCCGGGGAGGACGGAGAGGCCGAACGAAGGACGAAAAGCGCAGGAGATGAAGGCGGAAGCAGCGAACACGCAGAGGGAAGAAACGGAGACGACGCAGGCACAGCCGGAGTTTCTGAAACCAAACAGGCGGCAGGTTCTTCGAGACGCGAGACGCGTGGCCGCTGCGTAGAGACATCGCGGCGACGCAGAGGCCAACCCGACACCCGGAGAGAAGACAAAGACGACGGACGAGAAGAGAGAAGAGAAGACGGAAGCGAAGACGGAAGAGAACCGGAAGAGCGGCAAACGGGCACTGACGCGCAGGAACGGCTGAATGTGGGGAAGGCGACTCGAGAGAGTTGGAGATTGCGAGAAATCGGAGAAAACGACGGGCGCGAAGCATCGCGCAGAGAGGCTGCTGGCTGACGATGAGCATTCGGGAGTGTTGCCGTCTCTGTGCTTTGTTTGTCGTTCGTCCGCCGTGCAGCCTCACATCCTCTCTGGGCGTCTGTGCCGTGCGCTCTTCCGCGCGGGGGTTCTGTCTCGCTGCAAGCCCGGCGCGATTCCTCCCTCTCCAATTCAAGAAAAGGAGACGAGAAGAGAGGACTGAGTGGAGGAGCCTCTTGCGGCTGCCGCAGCACGCGCAGGCAGGACAAAAAAAGTTCCTGGGTTTCTCGTCCTCTCGAGAAGCGCCGCAAATCTGCGTTTTTCCACATATCTTCGCGTGGTCCGGCGGACCGCCGACCCTTTGCAGCAGAGGCGAGGTGCCTGCGCAGGCCCCCAGCTGTGTGCGTCATGACGAAACCGAGAAGAAAAAGAAACAAATGCGGGGGAAAAAAGAGGGAGAAAAAAAGAGGGGAAGATTTTGTGGGGAGTCACAAGAGGCAGCAGCGAGAGAGGAAGACTGAGTACCAGAAAATGGAGAGGTACAAAGAGACCCAGGTGAGAGAAGGGTGGAGAGGGAGGCAGGGCGGGAGCAAGGGACACTGTGATCCACGTCGAATCCCTCCTGTGTTTGAGCAAGAAGACAAAGACGAAAAAGTGGCGAGTGCGAGACCGGAGAGATGACTTGAACGCGCGCGCTGCAGAGCACCGCACTATCATATTTCTAACCAGGGGATCGGTCTGTAGCGCGACGTCCTCGAAGCTCGAGGAAGGGTGGAGTGTCTAAACACCCGCATCGTTCTTCTGAGCGTCATTTTCCACGTCGCGACCTGACGACGCCCGCGGGGAAGAATTCACCAAACCGCCTTTTTTTGCAGGGAGTGGAGACGCTCGAGTCTCTCATCACCCCAAAAGAGTGGGGCTAGCGACGGTTTGGCACAGCGTCGCCTGTTTGCGTTCCTTCGGTCGAAAGGGCCCCCAGAAAGCCCCGCAGCTTGCCACGCGAAACGCCAGTTGCGATTAAGTGTGTACGTACACCTGGCGCGAGACCGGCTGAGGCAGAAAGACCGGACAGATGACCTTTTTCTCTTCGTTGTCCGAAGGAAACTCTCGCAAGAAGGCCAGTGGATGCACAGAGGAGCGAGGCGGATGTTTCTCAATTCCGTCTTGCGTGAGGAAACGAAGAACAACTCGAGGCAGCAAATCGACGATACAGTCAAACGGTGTCTGTGCATGCGCGGGGGAAAAACGCGAATTTCGCGGCTGCTTTATTTCCGCGCATGCATGCGAAAAGAAAAGAAACCAGAATCGAAAGAGAGACTTCACCTTCTGCTCGTCTTTAATTGTTTCTTCTTCGCAATCAGGTGTTCTGTATCTCTTTTTTTAACACGGCCATCTATCGAGACGAAGCAGTCTGCAGGTTGTCGCTTTGACTGTTTCTCGCCTCGAGGGACCAGCTTTTTTCGACAGTCAAATTCTCTTCGCCGACGCCACCACGTGGCATGTTTTTCCCTTCTTTTTCTTCTTCTGTTTTTTTTTTCGTGCTTCTCTTTCCTCTTCTCCGTTTTCCTCTTTTTCTCTCTCCGTTTCTCCTTTTCGCTTTTCTCTCTTCTCCATCCTTTTCTTCCCTTCCTCTTCCCACCTGCAGGCCTCCCCAAAAGAGCCCACAGACGCGAGTGTCTCGGCACAGCGCCAACCTCTCTGGTTTCAGCTCTTCCTAGTTCCACTTGTTTTTTCCGGATCTGACCTTTCCCCCTTCTCGCCTTCGAGTCACGAGGCCTGTTCGCCCCTTCTACATTCTCCGGCGCCGCGTTTCTCCTCAATTCCTTGTCTCTTCCCTTCTCTCTGGGCCGCTTCTCTCCACCGAGAAAAGACGGCGCTCCTCGACTTCTCCGTTTCCTCCATGGCTTCCGCGCCTGCAGGCACAGGGTCGGCAGACCCTCAGTCCGCCGCGTTCAGGAACAAGCGCAAGAAGAGAGACGGCGTGCGTGCGTCAAAGGACGTGGTAGCTTCTGCGCCCGGCTCTGCGTCTCCGGCCTCTGCCTCTCTGGCGCCCAAGAAGAAACACGACCCGCGCTTTTGTGCGCACGCGGATCGCCGCTTTTTGCTTGAGAAACTGCTTCCGTCCACCCAGCAAAGGCTCTCCTCAGGAGCGAAGAAGGCCGTCCAGGCGCCGGTCTCTCGCGGAAAGGAGAAAGATGGGAAACGCGTGAAAAAGGTCGAGGCGGGGGGTGTCGACGGAGACGACCCCGACGAGGTGAAGGCGCGAGGCAGCCGAGGCGGGAGCGGAAAGGCGGAAGCAAATCACTCAGTTCGCGCCTCTCTAGCAACAAGTTGGGAAAATGATGAACGGTTCTCAAGGATCTTCACGGACGACGCCTTCGCGAAGGGCGGCGCCATCGGGAAAGTCGACAAATTCGGCCGCAGCCTCGCAACAGAGAAAAAGAAAAAGAACGCCGGAGAGGCCACGCTTCTGAAAGGCAAAACAAAGCTGCAGAAAGGACGGAAAGCAATCGAAGAAGCGGAGGAAGACGAGGAAGAGGAAGACAAAGAGGAAGCAGACGAGGAGGAAGCAGACGAGGAGGAAGCAGACGAAGAGGAAGCAGACGAAGAGGAAGCAGACGAGGAGGACGCAGACGAAGAGGAAGAAGAGGAAGACGAGGAAGAGGAAGACGAGGAAGAGGTCGACTCGTCTTCTGAGAGTGAGGAAGATGCAGAAGAGGGTCCGTCTGTATGGGAGAAAGACGACGATGACCTGGTTATGGTAAGACGCGTTGCTCCCAGGGTTGCCGGTTTTTTGGTGCCACTGCAGACCAGTGGTGACTCGTCTTCCAACGTTTCGGTTTCCTTTGTTCCTCGGGCGTGTGTCGCCCGCCCGATCCCCTCTTGCACACTTTTTCTGCGTCTGCTCGCGTTCATTTTGTTTCTTTGGCTGCAAACTCCTGGCTTCTTGTGTCCCGCCTCCTCAACCACCCTCCTGTGTGTGCTTCTCCTCCGTCCTCTCCCTCTGGCTGTCGTCAGCATTCCGCACTTGGTTTCTTCCCAAGTTCTTCCGGCCGTCTCACTTGCAGCCTGCCGTGCCTCGCCGAAACACAGATTCTCTCTCACCCTGACTGTGGGGTGTTTCGGTCGTTTGTGATACCTGTAATGATGTGGAGTACAAAGGTCATTGCAACTAAAAACCAAAGTTACAAGATGAAGTTAGATTTAGAGCACAACCCGATAAAAGACAAGGTGTCTTTGCTCAAGAAGTTGAAAGTATTCTTCTGCGGCTTTCGTCTCGGGTGTCCCGGCTCGTTTTTACGTGTGCAGGGCGAGGAGGCGTCGAGGCGGATTGCCGTGATGGGGCTCGAGTGGGAAAACGTTACCGCGAACGACTTGCTGCTCGTGTTCCGGTCCTTTGCGCGCGACTTCGCTGCGGGAGCGTCTTTCGGTTCGGCGAAGAAGGCGAAAGAAGAAACCGAACGCGCAGAAGCTCAGGGCCGGAGACCGCGAGGCACGCCCGAAACGATTGTACAGCGCGTCGCCATCTACCCTTCCGACTTCGGTCTTGAGCGCATGAAGATCGAAGCCGTGAAAGGGCCTTGCATTGTACGCGACAGAGACACAGCGTCTGCCCAGAGGCACTTTTTGATCCGCATCTGGAGCCAAGCGAGAGACGCGCGCACGCGCGTTTGCTCCCACTGTTTTCGAAACGTGTGCTGACGGCGGGAGCGTTGCCGCAGGCTCGGCTTTCCTTCGATTCCTCTTGCTCACACCCGGAATGAGCGTCGCTTCGCGCGCGCCTCTCTGGGCGCTTTCTTCTCCCTGGGGCGCGCCGGCGGTTGGCCTCGCGCTGTCGTCCCCTCCGTCGTTCGTTGCTGTCTCTTTCGCTACTTCTCTTTTTTTCTGATTTTCCTCTGTGTTTCTGCCTCTCGCGTCGCTGCCTCGCGCGTGATGTGTCGGCCCTCGTGTGCTCACGTGGCTTTCGTCAGACTGCATTGCTGCGCTCGCCTGCTCCTCTATGCGTTTCTCCAGGACTGGGAGAGCGTCGAGGGTCGCCGGAACCGCATGCAAGCTGGCGGCGAGAGCTGCAGCCCAGACGAAGAGGAACAGGAAAACGCAGGGAGCGAGGAGAACGAAGAAGCGAATGGAAGTCAGGACGCGGGAGAAGCGACAGACTCCGAGAAAGGCGAGGATGACAAGAGCGAGAAGGAAGGAGACGATGGCGAAGCAACCGGCGACGAGGCAGGCTTCGATGGATCCTCAGACGATGACGAGGAGATGAAACCGACGGAGGAAGAAGAGATCCTTTACAATGAGGCCCTCCGAAAATACCAAAAAGAAAGATCAAGGTACGGCGCCAATCGCTCTTGGTTTGCGTCGATATAGATAGGGCTACACAGTTCTCGATAGATAGAGATATACAGAGCGATCCAGATGGACAGAGATCGATATCGACAGGTACAGATTGGATAGGCAGATGGGATAGGTAGATCTAAAAGCGTAGCAGGCTACAACAGGATGAACGTATATATATATATATATATAATGTTGTGGAGCTACCGCAACCCTTTCATCGTCTCCCACGTTCGTTGGCTTCACGGTTGGTTCGAGTTCACACTAACGGGCCCCAGGATTGGGCTGTCGACGCCTGGTGGCAGTGTTTGCCTTTGTCTTTTCTGTTTCCCCCCTTTCCCACGTCTTTGCGTCCTTTGGGATCACGCGCCGGTGTACGTACACTTCCAAGTGTGCACTCTGCTCGCATCCTCTGTAGCACCGAGTCTCTGTTCCGAACACTTTTATCATTTGTCGTTTGCATGCTCTTCTGTCCGCGTTCGTCCGCATGTTTGCGAGGTCGCCTTGTGTTGCCGTGTCGCGTGGACGCTACCGACGGCGCCTGCCGTTTTCTGTGCACGTCCCTTTCCAAATCTTGAAAGTCTGTCTGGCGCCTTGCGTTCTTTCTCTCTCGCTGCATGCGCCTGTGAGTTCCGGTCCCCGACTTTCATCCGCGCTCGCAGAAAGCTCGCGTCGGCAGAGAATACTTTATCCCGAGGAAATCGAACCAGGACTAGTCGATTTCGTTCGTTTCCTAAGTGTATCAGCAGCGTCTTTCACTCAGAGCACATACTGCGCCTACAGACACTTGACGCCAAGGCATTTTGGAACAGTGTTCTCTCCCCGAGTGGTGGTTCTTTTTTCGCAAACAGGTACTACTACGCCGTCGTCGAATTCGACTCCGTCGCCTCGGCGAAATTTTTCTACGACGAGTTGGACGGCTGCGATATTGTGAGGTTTCTCTCCAACCCCGAAGCGTTGCCTGCGATTTTTAGCCAATCTCCTTCTTTTCCGCCTTTTCTCTCCCGATGGAGGCGCCTCACTTGAGTGGTTTTCGCCCGCTTCGCCGCCTATCCGATGGCTGCGATGCTCGCCTTCACTGTCCCTTCTCAGCACGGCACGCCTCTTCTCTCTCGTCCTTTATTTTCTCTTCATCTTCTCCCGCGTCATGTATTTCGGCGTCTTTTGTCTCTTTGTCCTACGCGGTTGCTGTTGCGGGCCTTCTCGTTGTCCTTTTCCTGCTTCCCTCCTTTCTCGGCCTTCGCTTCTCTTTTGCTTGTGGGGCGGCTGCGATTGCCAAATTGGCCGCGAGGGGTTAGTGCGACGCGTGTTTCCATTCGCGCGTTCTCCCTCCGCGACTTTCGGTGGGGCTGCTTGACACCCGCGTTCGGCACGGGTCGCTCCTTCTTCCTCTTTCCTCTCCTCCCCTTTCCCTCTCTTTCCTCTCCTCCCCTTCCCCTCTCTTTCTGATGCCTCGCCTTTCCCTCTCTTTCCTCTCCTCCCCTTTCCCTCTCTTTCTGATGCGTCGCTCCTTCTTCCTCTTTCCTCTCCTCCCCTTCCCCTCTCTTTCTGATGCCTCGCCTTTCCCTCTCTTTCCTCTCCTCCCCTTTCCCTCTCTTTCTGATGCGTCGCTCCTTCTTCCTCTTTCCTCTCCTCCCCTTCCCCTCTCTTTCTGATGCCTCGCCTTCCCCTCTCTTTCCTCTACTCCCCTTTCCCTCTCTTTCTGATGCGTCGCTCCTTCTTCCTCTTTCCTCTCCTCCCCTTCCCCTCTCTTTCTGATGCCTCGCCTTCCCCGTCTTTTCTTTCCTCTTGTCGCGCCACAGCGGCCTTTCTGCCGCACACTACGCGGCACCGCGCAGGTGTGCATGCGATCCCCAGAGCCCATTTTCTCGCCGTTTGTGTTTCCTCTCTGCAGTCCTTCGCGCTTGACGGCCTCGACCTTCGCTTCATCCCCGACGACCTCGAGTTCCCGCACTCCCCCACCTCTGTGTCCACGCTCTCTGCGCAAAAAGGCGAAGAAGGCCGCCTCGCCGACGAGGCTGCTCTCCTCCGCTACGAGCCGCCGCCTGCGGCTAGCACCGCTCTCCGACACAGCCGCGTCAAGTGCACGTGGGACGAAACGCCGATGGAACGCACGAAAATGCTCACTCGCAGGTGAGACTCTCTGGAGCCTGCAACTCACACACACGCACATGGCAAAACCCCTTTCTGTTCCGTTCGCGAGAAAAGAGGACCAACCGCCACCCACGCGTCTGGCCATGCACGTCCGGATAGAGGGAAGATGCCTGCACACGCGCACCCCTTCGTGCATGCATGCGGCCAGACCATTGTCACAATACATGTAGATAGTCATATCTATATAACTATATATACATATATATACATCAATCTATATATACATATACATATCTATATATATACATATATACCTATCTGCATATATATATGAATATATATATATATATATATATGCATGTATATGTACTGGTTTGTATGATTTGGGGGCCTCTGGAGTCTGCTGTAGGGGTTGGCTGCCCCAAGCATTGTTCAGCTACTTTCTGTGCTTCCTTTGTGTCTCTCAGATTTACAGAGAAGGAGCTGAGAGATCTCGACCTCAAAGAGTACCTCGCGTCCTCCTCTTCGTCCGAAGACGAGTCAAGCGGTCCAGACGGGCGGCGATGGAAGTTGACGGAGTCGAATCTCCAGGCGTACCGACGCCAGCTTCTCGGAGTGAGTCCGTGGTGTGGTTTGCAGGTTTTGCGCCTTGGTTTTCCGTCCAGCGTTTTCTCTCTTCTGGGTTGCCCTCCATTGCCGCTGAATTGTGGACAACGCCGACGCATTGACGCGGCAGTCACTCTGTCAAGATTTTTTCCTCCCACAGCGCTTCCCGGTTAAGAGGAGACAAACAACCGCCAAGGAAAAGCCGGCGAACGAGAGAGAAAGCGAAAGCGTTTCTGCCCCGCCTTCGTCACCTAAAGATGAAAGTGATTGACTGTCCTTACTCAGTGTGGCGTCACACAAACGCCCAGTCCCTCGCGTGCAGGTGTCTCCGTAGGCCTCTTTATAGTTAGATGTGTAAACCCCGTGCATGTACATTTATATACCCTACGCCCGTTACGTATTCATCTCTGTAGATAATTGAAAATATGGATGTAGTTCCAATTCTCCTTCCACAATGTTCACGTTGGGTTTTTCTGGACTTTCACCATATCCGCTCGCTCTCTCTCTTCATCCTCAAACGCGTTTTCTGGGAAACGTATTTCCCGCACTCACCCGGTGTTTGCGCTGGAGAAGGCTGCGACTTCGGGTTTTGCGTCCGCCGTTTGTCCTTTCTGATCTCGCTTTCGAGTGCTGTCTCGGGTGCGCTCTGCAGGACGCGGCTGACTTGTCTTCAGACAGCGAGAACGACGCCTCGGAGGACGAGTCAGAGGGCCCGGGCGCCTCTCGACAGCCTGCCTCGAAGTTGCAAATCAGCTTCGAAGGCGAGTTGGAAGCTTTCGGCCTCTCAGCCGACGAGGCCGAGACCGACAGACCCGACGGCATCACCGAAGGGTGAGGCGAGAGCGCCGACGCAATGGCGCGTGGCCGCTGAAAAAGCTGATCTCCTGGGATTCGTTTCGCTTGCTCTTTTTTGCTCTTCTTCATGAACTTCTGCGCCGACTCTTTTCATGCCGTTTGGCAGACGCTCATGCGCGTTTTTGCGTACAGTGTGCCAGGCGATGCTTCCTCAAACACAAGGCAAACGCCTCTCTCTCCTGGTGAACTATCCTGTACCGGAACGTGTGTATACTCGCATGCCTTCATACACCGTATATATATATATATATATGTCGATATATAGATATATACACAGTTCTATGTATATATGCAAGTGCATGCATATCTGCGCCTATATATATATATATATATATATATATGTACATGTTGTTTGTCGGTGTCATTGCGCAAGATTTCGCGTGTGTGGTGTTGGTGTTTTCGGCTCGAGCTGTGCATTGCACAGAACGAGAGTTGTAACAAACAGTTATTATTTGTGATTCGCTCATGTCTCTTTGAAGCGACGAGAAAGCCTGGGAGGCGTATGTACACCGGAGCAAGAAGAAAGAGAAGGAACAACGAAAGCGCGAAGCACGAAAGGTATGTCCTTCCCTTCAGAACAACGCTCCCCAGCAGATTAGCGATAGACAGAATTCAAAGGCAAAATGCGTATGTTTATATATATATATATATATATATATATATATATAGTGATGTCTGTGTGCGCGTGTCCGTGCGTCTGTGATCCCGTCGGTGACGCGATCCGTAGTTTCGACGTTCGGAATTAGGAGTGGCAGTAGAGACAAATTCGATTTGTCTTTGCCGTGTCTCAAGTTCGTTATGTTGAGATTCGTCTTCGCAGCCGTCGATTCTGTGCGCGTGGCCACATTGTCCAGTTGCAGGTAGCTCGCGTGGAACTAAGCGGGACGTCTCGCGATTCCTGCTTTTGTCTCTGTGGACACAGGTTCCTGTTTCGTTTCAGTGCCTTCCCCCCTCTCTCCCTATCTCCCTCCTCCCCTCTCTTCTCGAATCTCTGCTCTTCGCCTCGTGTCCTTCCCTGTCAAGCATCGGAGTGTACTGCGCTGTTTTTGCATTCAATTTCTTTCCTCGCCTTTCCCAGGAAAAGCCCAAGGCATAGACCAGACGACTACTTTTTCTCTCGTTTGTTGCGCGCACCCTGCGGTCTTTTCTCTGCCTCACAGAGACGAACTCTGGAGGTCCACGCTCGCCCTTCTCTCCTCTCGCGTTCCGTCTCCCGGTTTTTCCTTTGCTTTGCTGCCGGGGCGTCCTCTCTGCGCGCGTTGGAGGCTACAGCCCCATCTTTGTCCATCCTGCATTTTTTTCATCTCGCGTTTTTTCTTCTCGTTTTCAGTTTGAGGCTGCCCGCGCCGCAGCCGACGAAGAGGACGACGCGGACGAGGACGAGGAAGGACAAGCAAAGAGGACAGAAGGCCAGCAGCGGCGAGACCGCCGCGAGCGAGGCAAGAAGGTAGGTCGAGGGAGGGAGGGCGCGTTTGTTACTGCATGCGCCATGTCGCGTTTTTCTTGCTTGTCGTCACGAAGTGTGTTGTGAACCGCCTTGTCGCTGCGATATTCAAGCCGGCAAGCATCATTTCGGCGACAAGATGGTGCATCTATCTCCAGTCGTTTTTTGAAAGGAGGCTCAACTGCAGTGTGCCTTGCACGGATCGGTTTCCAGTCTCGTGGCCGTTTGTATCTTGCTCGGCTTTTACGAGCTTTTCCCTTCAACACAGCCCCATTGTCTGTGCTGCGTTTTCTCTGATCATCCTGTTCTCGCCTGCCGTGGGTGTTCGCTTTCTCCACGTGTGCTCCGCCTTTTCTCTCCGTTCGTCCACCGAGGACTGCGTCGTTCCGCCCGTTCGTTTCCACCGTATTTACACGTTTCTGTTAATCTCCAGCTCACACGTCCGGTCTCGGCTTCGTCTCGTGCGTTGTCGTGCGCAGACTCTCTTTCTCTTGAGCATCGCTTGTCCCTCCTTTCTCTTTCTTCTGGCCTTTTTCTTGCCTTGTCGTTTTCTCTCCTGAGCTCTCTCTCCACCCTTTTCCACTGTCTCCTCCAACCTGTCCTTGAGTCGCGTGCTGTTCCCTCTCTTCGCCCTGCGATCTTTTCGTCCTTCCCGTGCACGTACGGTGCTTTGCAAACACATCCCCCCTCAGCGCTCTCTTCCGTTGCTTCGTCGCTCATGTCGCCTCTCATGTCTTTTCGTTTTCTGCGTTTTTCCTTGGCATGTCTCCTCTCAGTTTCCCCTCTTCTCCGGCGCAGTCTCCAGCGACGAGGCCCCGTCCTCGCAGGACGAAGACTTTGACGGGGAACACGTCGAATCACAGATCCTCCCACGAAGGCAGGCCAAGCAAGCCGCCGTCTCGATGAAATCGAAAGGCGCGAAAAAAAGTGCAGAGAAGAAAGACGACGCCTCAGCGCAAAGCAAACACAAAAAGGAAGACGCCACGAAGGCAGAGCTCGAGCTTCTCACACTTGGACATGATGAGGTAAGACAAGCAATGTAGATATATATAGGTGTATGAAGGCGGCCGCGAAATATATATATATATATATATATATATATGTTTGCATGCATGTGCATGCACTTGTGTGTGTGTGTGTGTATGTGCAGTGGTAGATGCAGACGTAGATCAATTGTTTGAGGTTTAAAAATAAGAGTGGTATCTAGAGTAGCCTCCCCGCGTTCTGCTTTGTGGCGAAGCGTTTGGCGGCCTTTTGCACTTGCGCGTGCTGTTCTCTCTCCACGGTGTCGCGCCTTCTTAAGCCTTTTATCCATCGACTTCTCTTCAGTGTGCAATGTCTCCTTCGTCGCGGCTCTCTGCCCCGCTTCCGCTCCTCGTTTTTGCCAGTCTTCACTTCAGACATGCACTCGTTCACTCTGTCTCTGTGTTGCCACTCTCTATCCGCTGGGCAAGCAGTCGTCGCTTCCAGTTTTCGCTTCTCTCGACGTCCGGGGTTCTCGCCGATCTGGGCGAGAGCGTCGCTGTGAAGACTGCGCTTTCGGAATGAATCTGTGGATGGAGAGGTCCAGCGGAAAAGAAAACCAGCAGAGAAGAGAGTGACCGACAATGGAGCTAACCCGAGCCTTTGGAGATGTCTGTGTGTGTGGGCTCTCAGGAAACGCGGCGGCACTTCGATTTGCGTGACGAACTGCTCAGTCGCCCGAGCAAGAGAAAAGCGAAGAAAATGAAACGCATGCGCGAGCAGGAGCCTGAGGCGGGTCCGACGGAAGCGTCCTCGTTCAAGGTACCAAAGCGTAGAAAAAGCATTCGCATCTTGGTTTCCCGTTTCCCTTCCGTCTGCTCCCACGCTGTCCTCCCAAGAGTCAGCCTCGTGTATAAGGCGAACCCGTTCCAGGCCTGCGGGAGGGGGGGGAGGGCGCGCCTGTACGCGGCTTCGACAAACGCCAGCGAGTTTTCTCTTTCCAATGTCTCTCTTTTGCGTCTCTTTTCCCTTCCAGATCGACGTTGACGACGACCGCTTCTCGCGCCTGTTCTCGAATCCGGAATTCGCCATCGATCCCACGAATCCAAATTTCAAGGTAGGCTCTTTTGCTTCCCAGAGCCCCTCACAGCTGTCGCATCTCATCGCTTCCAAGGGCTCCCGCCTGCGTGGAGAGGGGAAGTGACCAATCGTTTCCTCCTGCGTGCGTGTCTGCCTCGTGACTGTGCTTTCAGAAAACTGCGGCGACTGACGAACTCCTCCGAGTGAAGCGCATGCGCAGCTCCAAGCTCCAGTTCGCCCACCTCAAAGCCGCCAAACGGGCGGCTGTCTCTGGCGCGGAAGCTGCGGAGACGAAGTCGAAAGGCGGCGACGCGGCGGGGAGTCGCGCCGCTGGGGAGGTCCGAGGGGCTCTAAAACCGGCTTCTCTCGGCGTTTCACAATCAGGATCTGAAAAGGCAGGGAAGGGGAAGGCGGCGAAGCAGAAAGGAAAGGGATTCACGCTGTTCGCCAATAACCCCCGGTAGAAGGCGAGGCTTGCGAAGATCAACGCGACGCATGCAGGGACGCGTGGACTTAAAACCGGGTCAGGGGGTAGAGTGAACGTGTGTTGGAAAAAGACAGCGCCTCTTCTGTCTCTGCATCTTCTCATTCCCTTGCACGTTTCGTGGCGGCCCTCAAGCTCGTCTACGCTGTGGTCCTCGGGGCGCCGTGTTCAGGGCTTGTTCTTTCCCGGTTTCGGTTTGTTTTCTCCGTCGAGTTGCAGCTGCAGATTCTGGCGACCTCGTGCCTTCTGTTCGTCTGTGCTGTCTGGTAAATTCGTCTCTTTGCTCAAAAGCGCCTGTCCAGAAATGCAGAAGTCTGCCAAACCGAAAAGAGCGAGACAAGGGAGATACACTCTCGCATCTCAAGCGGACCCTCTCCGGGAGAGCACATGGTTATCTTTGCAGCCAGGCATGCCGATCCACGAGCTCGCCTCTTGTCAAACCTGGCCTCTTCCTGCACGCTGCAACGCGCCAAGGTGTTTCTTGCCTGGCTACATTTCTTTCTCCCTAAAACATGCACTCGGGAGTCAGCTTTCTCTCGGCGCCTCTGTATCTCACAAGCGCTGAAGTGCGGTGCGTGGCTGCGAACAGGAAGGTAGCAAGTCGCGAGGGACAGCGGCAAAAGAAAAGCCGTGTTCTGCACTTTTTGCGAACTGCTTTGCGAACGAGCGGCAACACGGTGTGACACACACAGGCAGGATTCAGAAACAACTCCTGAAGAAGGGAAAAAGAGTTCTGACACACGCGTTTTGTCCGCTCACATGTCACTTTACATGGAGGCACTCTCGTTACCGACGTGTGTATACAGTTACACGTCTTTATATACACGTAGGTTTCAATACGCAGACGGAGATGGCCTTGCCACATGATCTTGCAGAGACATCCCCAGCCGTTTCTGTTGTCACTCCCGCATGCTGAGAAGGTATGCGGCATATGTGGAAGGGTTGAGGCCGAGCCTTTCGAGATGCTCATCGCGTCAGTCTCGCCGTCCGTATCCTTGCTTTTCTTCCACGATGCCACTATCGGTCCTGGACTCTGTGCCTGTTTCTTTCCGTGGCGCGGTGCGAACAAAGGCTCCTCGTCGACTTTCTGCCTCCCCAGCCCTAACGCTTCTTCCCGAGACTCGCCTCTCTGTATCTCTTTCTCGCTCTTTTTGCCTTTCTCTCTCTTCCTCTTTCTCTCTGTGGCTGTTTATCGTCTCTCAAGGTCCTTTCCACCGTGGTTTCAAAGGCGTGTTTTCTCTTGTGCCTGGGGCTCCGAGCGGCTTGGTTCTGGCGGTCGCTGGCGAAACTCGAAGTTCTTGCGCGAGTCGGGCCGCAGCGCCTTCCGCGTTCAGGACGGCTTCTCCATTCTTTCTCACAATTGCGGGTGGCGGCGCGGAAGGCGCGTTGCGCCAAGCGCAGTTGTCTCTCTCTCGTTCTCGCCCCTCGCCGAAGCACGCATCGCTTGCGCCCCGGAAGCTCGGTCGCGTCTCTCGAGGCGAGAGAAGAGGGCTCGAGGCAAAGAGGTGCGCGTCCAAGTCGGCTAGCCGCGGCCCGAGCTCTGGGCTCGGAGTCTGCGAGAAGGGAAACTCGCGAGAGAGTCCCGTCGTCGCTGGACCTCTCGCGTCCGAGTCGCTGTTCCGGGAGACGCCCCGGGGCGGACGACGCAGGGGGATCCCAGAAGCCGCCTTTGGAGCGAAAGAGACGCCTTGGAACTGCCGAGTCTCGTGCTCTCTTCCCGACTTCCCACTTGGCACGCGGAGGGGCGGTACCCCGACCCCTCGGAACTTCAGCTTGCTTCGAGACGCGTGGTCTGTCGAAAAAGGTCCCGTGAGGGAAAGCGCCTCGTCGCCGAGGTCAGACGCGTCTCCACAGACTCGCGATAAGGGAGCAGACCGGCTAGAAGCCTGTTCGCATCCGAACAGATCCGGCTCAGAGGACGCCTCGAGTTTGAGACGCAAAGAGCGAGGAGACTCCACACCAGGACGGTCCCGCGGCGAGAGACGCGGACGCGACAGGTGGGCGGAAGGCCCGCGTTGGCCTCCCTTGATGTCTTCCTGGGCACGAAGAATAAGTTGGTTGAGGTACGCCAGAGCTGGATCTGCCTTCGTCGCGCCTTCCCGCCGTGTGCGAGCCTGCGCCGGCCTCACCTCACTGTCCAAGGGATGACAGCTCTCAACGACACCCCAGGATCGACCGTGGCTGCGCTCCAGGCCTCTGCCGGGTCTTCCTCCCAAGGCGCCGCTGAGCTCGCCACCCTCGCTCCACATTGCCACGCGCCCCATCTCCGCGGCTTCTCTTCTTTGTGGAAAGGCCGCAAAGTTCTCAAGCGCGTCTTCGTCAAACTGCATGCAAGACCCGTCGAAACTGTTGAGCCTGAGCGGGTTCCCGGTTTCCCCGTCCGCCTGGCGGCCGCTGCCTCGGGGGTCGTAGGGCCGAGCTCCTCGCCGAAGAAAAGCCGCGGCGTGGGGAAACACGCGGTCCTCTTCCAAGACGGTGACGTCTCCCACGGTGTCTCGGAGCGCCGCCTCGACCGCCTGGCGTCCAGCGTCTAAGCGGAGCTCGAGATGCTCCAGTTCAAACCGTTTTCTCGTCAGCTCTGGAAGCTTCAAGTTCTGGAAACGCGCGAGATCCTGCGGAACGGCGCCGGAAGCAGAACCGACACAGGCAGGCCTTCGCGCGTCTTTGCCGCGTGCCGCTTCGCTGCGCTCCGAGTCCGAACCCAAAGGCGCCTCTGCAGACGCGAAAAACCGCCTCGAAGTTTCCCAATCGCCGTCTCCCGGAGAGGCCTGCCGCAGAACCAGATCTGTGGAGTGGGCTGGGCCGTCCTCTCGGTCACCCTCTCGGCTCAGGCAGTCGCCTTTGGCGTTCTTCTCTCGCGCGCGCGACGCGGCGCGGGGTAGCAGTGCACTGCAGACGACTTGCGAGGTCAACTGGTGTGCAAGGACGTCAGGTTTCTTTCCTTCCTGGTCAGATCCCTCCGCTAGCTGCGGCCAACCGCGCCGCTGCTCGGCATGCCCGCCGGCCCGCCCAGCCCCGCTGGCCTCCAGCGCCTCGGGGTTCCAGCGCGCGTCCACGCCGCCGCCGTCCTGAGGCAGTCCTTTCTCCGGACCTTCCAAGGCGCGCGGTGCGGGCGCGGGCGGCAATCTTTGAGCAGCGACGGTGCTCTGTTTGAGCGTTTCGGGCTCCAAATGGTACACGACAAAGAAACGCAGTTCGCGGATCAGGCGCTCCAAGTAACAAATGTACTGCCGAGACGCACGCAGCTGATCCTGAACTTCAAACAGACGCGTCGCGGTGACATTGAGGTCGGTGCGCGTCGTCTGCAACAAACTCTCGAGACGAAACATTTCGCTGTCTCGCTCCTCCTTGCGCTCCTCCATCGTCTCGTCCCGTTTCTTCAACTCCGAGTACGCGGCGCGCAGGCGGTCCAGCTCCGTCTGGGAACCGAGAAAGAAAAACGCACGGAAACCGCTCACACATTCTTATTTCAAAGCCACGCGACCGTCTTGGATGTGACTACCGCGCTGACTATATACATGGCAACAGTGCTTCATACGCATGTACACACTCGTTACTCTTCCACCCGGCACATCTACATAACCACATACATTCATATATATAGATATATATATTGCAGTACTTATGCATGTATGCATACGCTTTTTGTGCCCACGTGGAAAGACGACGGTCAATTTACCTGGAAAAACGCGCATTCTTTCTGCAGTCGGAAGCGGGTTTCCGCGGACTGGCGGAATTCCTCTTCACTGCGTCTTTCCAGGCGCTTGAAATCTTCCTCGCGACTGAGGGCGGCTCGTCGGGAGGCCTCCAGTTTCCCAGAGAGTTCTTCGTTTTCCTTCCCCAGCTCTCGCAGACGCGCGTCCTTCTCGGCCAGCTCTTCGCGCCGCCGTTCCAGGGCCGCCTTCAGATGGAGGATCTTTGGAACAGAGAAAACAGGAGACAGGAGAAACCAGGAAGAAGCTAAAAAACGGACTGCCTCCGGACGAGATCCTAAGCTTCCGACGACCGATGCGTCGAGTGCTGAGGCCGGAGGGGCGTCCACGTCGGCATGCAGACGCCTCTCGAAAAAAAACGCTCGCTCCGTGACCGCACGCACACCATACACTGGGAAGAACGCGGCGGTGCCCTCCGCGGCCCCGCGTCATTCCTAAACAGATCTGGCGAAAAGCGAAGCAGAAGTCGAAAGACACAGATTGGGCACAAGGCGACCGCACACTGTTCGCTCCCTATTAGGGAGTCGCCTCGGCTACGCTCTCAAGAATTTGGACGTTGAACACAACTAAGAGTCCCAGCAGTTCCATAGGAAACGGGGTTCCTTCCGCTTTTTCTCTTTGCTCCTTTCGAGGACTCGCTCACCTCTCGGAATTCGTTGCTCTGTGTCCCTGCATGCTGGCACAAGTCTGCGCGCGCCTGCTGCAAGAGATTGGCCTTTTCAGCGAGAAGCTCTTTCAAATGGAGGCTCTTCCGCTCGAGCAGCCGCGAGTCATTCTCCAGGAGGGCTGAATAGAGTCGCGCAGAAGCTGAGGGCGGCAAGTGATCGCCTACGGGGAAAGCGAGCCCGCGACTCCCTGGAGACAAGTCGCCTTCTGCGAGACAGGAAAAGCAAATGTGCAAAAATGGTAGCACAAAAAAGGGCAGAACGGGACACAAGTAGTCACGCAGTGCTGGAACCGGAGGCATGGCGAGACAGGCATCTCCAAAAGGGAAAGGGAAGCTGGAACTGGCCTTTCAGGAATAAAACAGCGAAGCGAAATGCGTCGTGGGTCAGGGATTCTATTCTGTGACGCGCGTCTGCTTGACTTTCCTCGTCGGCTGATCGGCCATTTTGCCCCTTTTTCTCGAGCAAAAGAAACGCTACAGCGAAGACAACTCGACCGGGCGCCTCCGAAAAAGGGATTTCGCGCAAAACACCGCGCTCTCAGCCACACAAGGCAACACTCAGCCGGAAGGATCCAAACAGCGTCTCTCTTCCTGCAGGATACTGGAAACGTTTCTTGCCACTTTCCGCTCCTCCACAGTCCACCTGGGCTAGCCGCTTCCCCTACGCTCCTTGGTTCATACCTTGTCTCTCCTCTCGTCCCACTCCCCTCCTTTCGGTCCGTCGCTTTCCTGCCGTAACTTCTCCCTTTTGCTCCTTCGCGGCTTTCCTCTTGCCTCATTTTCGCCTCCCATTCTCATTCCTTTTCGTTCACTACGTCCGTCTTCAGATTCACATGCTTCTGTTTGCCCTCTGCAGGGGGCTGCCTGTCTCCCTCCGTCACCGCTTTCCCTGCCTCCTTCCCTCCTTCGTCTCTCTCCCTTCTAGTGTGTCTTGCTCGCCTCACCTTGCCGATTTCGACGAATGCCGCCGCGACCAGGTCCGGCAACGGATTCTCGCGGTCTGTCGACAGCCTGGAGATCCAGGCGCTGAGGATCTGTTTGGGGGGCTAGATCATCCTGTTCAAGAACATCGGTTTGCAGGCTCCGCAACGTGGTGTCCCTCGAGAATTGAAGTCCGTCTGCACGCATGGTGCACGTGCCTGCGCTCCCCCCCTCGTCTGCGTTGACTCTCGCGAGACTTTCCAGCCGTTTTGAAGGAGGCGCAGAACGAAACGGCTCGCTTGCCCAGCTCTTGCTTCGAGAGGCCTCCGCCGCCTGCCTCACTTCTCTGCCTGTTTCTCGGCTCCCCACTAAGGCCGGAAGGGACGGCTCTGGACACGCCGTGGCAACTCCTCCGACCGTACGCCCACTGTGGCTAGGGAGTGGTGAGCTTCTCCTTTCTTTGGACAGGGCGTCTCTCGCAGCCTCGGTGCCCGCCTTGCTCCATGCCGCTGGGGTTCCCTCGCTCGCTCTGTCTCGTTCTGTGGCCAGCGCGCGCGGTCGCCTCGGAGAGCTAACGGGGGACTCCATCGGAGTCTGAAAGGGGGACTGGTGCGGACTGCGAACTGGCGACCGGACGGGACTCTCACCAAGGGAAGAAGAACGGCTTTTAGGGCGCGCCCGGCCGCGAAGAGAGGAGACAGAAAGAGCCGACAAGAAAGCGTCGGAAGTTGACGGGGGAGCTCGCTGGCGACTCGACCAGCGAGGCTTACAAGAATCAGAGTGGAAATAGGCGGCGCCAGTCCCGTCGAGTTGGGCCCTGTGTCCCTCCCTTCGAGAAGATGGCGGCGGCAGAGAGCAGCTGGGTACAAGCCACGTCTGCTCCGTCAGGGACTTCGCCACTGAGAGAGAGTTCCTCTCCTTCCCAGGTCGTGCCTCCGGAGAGGACAAGACACCAGACCGGGCACAAGACGGCATGATGCCGTCTCCACCCGAGGGCGTATAGAGTGGGGAAGCGTTGGAAGGAAGCGATCTGGACATTCTGGGTGAGGCACCATCGTGGACAGCCCGTCACTGTCTTCGGTCTGAGGCAAAAGCGCCCTCAAAGCCCTGTTTTCGAAGACACGCGCCGTCCGTCGATGCTCTGCAGTCGACTGCATAACACCCACAAACGCCGCAGGCTTACCATGTTTCACTGAAAAGAACCGCGATAACGGCAGCACACGCGCTGACAATCTCCCTCTGTCTAACGGCAGCACCTCCCCCTAGCGGCTAAAGCGCCCTTCTCCGAAAAGATGAACACGGGGAAAGCATAAGGCTCAAAGGCATGTCCGGGCATGTGCCAAAAGGCGCACTGGCGCGCTCTGAAGTGGGGGGGGAAAGAAGCAATGCAATCCTCATCGCAACGAGAAAGAGAAGGCAGGCCTAGTGTAGTCAAAGAGACAGCGGATGAAGGCACGAACGTGCATCTGTTCTTGTTCACCGCGGAACGAAGACACGAGGTTGGCCCAACTGAGAAAATTCCCGACAAATTACAGTGGGCAGAAGCGTTGTCGGGTCGGCGAGTACGCCGCTGACGCAGGCAAGAGCGCAGGCAAGAGGTCGACAGCTTTAAGGAGGCATACAACAACAGAAGGCAAACACAACTTCTTCGTGCGCTTTGCTCGGATAGGCAGCGAGGAAGCGGTTGAAAAGAAAGGTGAACTCGACGCCAGGGATGCGGAAACCCGACAGGTGGGCAGAGTGGGACTGTTTTTCCGTTAGTGACAGGGCACAACGTATGGAGAAAGACAGATCGGATGCGGTGACAGTTTTTGCCAGAAGCCTCGCAGTCTTGCAAAGAGCATGACGTCAGCCAGCGTTGACCAAGCTCAAGAATCAAGGAATGAGACGCCAAGGCCGTCAGGTTGCCGTTTGGATTTCCAGCATGTCGTTCATCGCTACTCTCAAGGCATATCTGGGACAGAGAAGGAACTTACAAAACTCTAGAGGACGGTTGGAAACGTTTCGTGTGCCCGTTCAACGGAAAGATGCGAAATGGAAGAAGGACTTCGGAGTCTCTCTGAAAGCACCCCGTCAGACTGCTACCCGACATCAGTCTCCAGGCAACGTTTCCGTAATTGCGTGTCTTTTTACCATGGCTTTTCGGTATGAAGCACACGGGCATGGAGGCAGGTTCTTACGCGAAGGAAAAGAGGAAAAGGCGATTCTACGTCGACTATGGGAGAGGCTCCGCGGAACGTGTAAAGGACCCAAACCGAGTCTCTCGAGAAGGCCGCTGAGTAGGCAGCTGCACTTTCCGATCAGAAGTATGGAGGACGGTTCCCTTCTCGAAGCTGTAGAGGAGCAAGTAAGTGCTGCCGCAGAGGATTGCTGGCAAGAAGAGATGATCGAAGCGGAATGGGGAGACTACGGTAACCTTTGCCAGATGTTGACTCACAGGCGGTCAAAACCAGTCAGACGGCGCGTGTTTCTCTGGAGATCGAGAATACAGGGGATGCAATAGTGCTTCATGGCACGGAATAACGGAGGGAAACCGCTGAAGAGAAGCGGAAACTATGAAATCAATTCGCCCATCATACGCCACTTCTTTGGAGAGAAGCAAGATTGAGACTGACGGTTCGGGGGGGCGTCCCGCTGTGGAACGGGCAGACAGCAAGAAGAGGGGCGGTGTCTTGTCTATCTTTTTGAGCAGGGAAGAATCATTGGAGCTTCGTTGCGGGAAAGGGCGACGTAAAGATAAAAAGAAAACGAAAACAAGGAAAGATGCACAAGATTTTCATCGCGAGGGCAGCAAATGGGGCTCAACATATCGCCCCGCTCTCCTCTTTGTCTTGTTCGGACGCTCGGTGATCCTGGCACGGCTGCAGGAACGCCGAGATCCGAGATTTATGGGAGCGGGGTAGGGAACCTTCACGGCGGGAAAAAATAGTCCTGTGTAGATCGGTATCTTGAGATCGATAGTGTTTGGAAAGAGGTGACTATCTAAAAAGAGAGCTGGTTGGCCACAAAGCACCGACACCAGCGCTAACCGAGCAAAGCATCTTACTGAAAATGGCAAAACGCCGTGTGTTCCGCGACGTTTCGTCCGTCCTGGGATGGATTCGAGACAGCCACAAACAAACCTGATACCGGCCTGCCAATCTGTTTGCATGCACGGCTGCAGGATTTTCATCGAATTGGAGCTGCTTTTGTTAAAATGGGTGTGATCCTAAACGCCTTTCCAGGAATTTTCCAGGTACATATCTTGTTGTACTGAAATTTTCAGCAGCCAGCCTTGCAGGACCCTTGTTCGCAACTCAGTATCCAGTGTTAAGTTCCAGAATTGTAAATGGACACCAGCCTTGTGACCTCCACCAGGAATGTCAGCAAAAAAGAAGAGCCTTATAGTGAAGTTGTTTCCATTCCAGCGTAAGCACGCTGCAGTGTCCTTGATACAAATTTTCCGTTCCAGAGCTAAGCACGCGGAATGCTTGCTGGATTGCCTTTCTCACAAACCTGAAAGTTGTAAAGTTATCCGATGCGAAAGAGGAAGCCCAACTCAGCTTCCGTTAAGGAACAGGAGTGGCATGTACTTTTCTCAGTGGGTCGCTTATTTGGTAGCTATCTTCCAGAAAGGTATTCACCGCTAGAGTACAACCGACATCCTGTGTCTATTAGAGGGCATCTCGGGCATCTCAACGAGGCAACAGAGAAATTGTATTTGTGCCGCGCACATCGCTGTCAGAGTGCTGTGCATAACGCCTGCTGTGTCCGCAACTGCAGGCTCACGAATCAGCCGTGTTTATCTCCTGACCGAGTGCTACCCTGGCTCCGTAGCACTATCTCAGTGAAGTTTTCACCAGTCTAAGATCACATGTAATTGCATCGGAAATCCACACCGCAAAAAACCGGCCATGCAGTAGGCGAAAGGAGAAGACTCGTCACGCGCCTTCTGCGTCCTCTTGTACCACCATCAGGCGTAGGGTTCCCGAACCCTTGCTGCCATTGATCGTTTGACGACTCTTCCCCCCCGTCGGGATTCCACAGGGGAAGTTCGTGCTCCGTTCTGATTCAGGATGGTCTAAGGCAGAAAAATTAGTCACACTCCAATTCTCCGAACCACACTGGGATGGCAACAGTTCCCCTGGTGCAACCGGGCGTCTATACAGCGTGACATGGCCGTTCCGCTCGATCTAACCATTTGCTATTTTCCTCCGGTGCCTGAAGATTGCTCGGTCCGAGTGTTTTTTCACAAGCCAAGCAAATGTTACCAGCTCCCGCTACGAGGCAGCGTGCTGCGTTGGTGGGCTTCCTCCATGGGACACAAAAGCTTGCCGAATTACAGCAGGCTGTGTCCGCATTGGAAGCCGATCTGGTTGAAGTACGTCGCCATTCCACGCGAGACCCTCTCGTGCTTAATTGTGTTTATGGGCCTTGTTGTCCTGCCAGCAAACTAAAGAAGTAGCTCTGTTGCGTCACAGAGCAGCGTCCATAGATGCTTCAGCTGCTGCGGCCACGGAGGACATAGTGGCGATCGACTGCACAATTCGTGATTTGACAGAACAGGCCCAGGAGCTGAAGACCCGTAAGCCGCATCCTGGTTTTCCGCGAATCCGTCCTCTATGCTGTCCTTCGGAAAAGGTCTGGAAACTGCAACTGAGGCTCTTGCCGCTGAAAAAACTAAGTACGGCGAAGAAAAAAAGTCAGCAAAAGATACACCTATTGTGTTTCGCCCTTTCCGACTTTTACTGGTTTGCCTCGTCAGGGAATGTGCGCAACTACACCTTCGCCTTAAAAACTGTGTTGACGACCTGCAAAAGTACGGCCTTTAGACTTCTTTTGCACTCAAGGGCGCTACATCCGTTTTAGGCGGATAAAGCAATTGCCTGAACAAAGCCATCTTGAAGAACAACAGTACGCTGTCACTCTTCTGTGGCGCCTATTTGGCATTCACTCATTACCTCATTAGAAGAGTACTGGATTGCCAATTGCGTCTGCTCGAATCGTTGAAAAAAGAGAGAGATGACCTTTCAAAGAGAGCGGCGGTCAGCCTGACATCCTCAAATACCATGAGTACCACCACCGATTTTGTTACTTTTAGGCGCTGCACGAAACTGCAACTACTGTCAACAGGGAGAAGGAACAGCTTCAGCTAGAACTGCGCTTGCTCTATCAGAGGCGCGACGCCGCTTCGAGAACAGAGCAGCACCGGCGAGAAGCGCAAATTCTCCGCGAAAGAAATGAAGCACTACGGAAGGAGATACAGGTAATGGAGACAAACCTGTCAGCTTCCTAAAGCGATTATCGGGAGCGCTGCAGGCGCGGGAGATGGAACTGGGCCATTTGCTGACCGACGCTCAAAAGCATCAGCCCATCCGTTCTCTGACACGCCCAAAGATCTCATTTTGCAGCCCTTCTATTTCTCCTGGGAAGGTCAGGTCCCTTGGTGGGTGGCCGTCAGTATCTCACACACGACAGAGAGTCGCGAGCACTACCTCGAGCTGGGACATGCCCCCAGCATCCTCCGCGCCTACGCTTGCTTTTCCTCGTCCACCGCCTCACGACGTCTGCTCCCAGGCCCCCGTTTTACAGCACTATTCTAACCCGGCCTCGCAGACGCGCACAGGCACCGACGCGGCGTCAACTGGGAAATACTCCGGGCTTCAAGCTTCCGGGGCAGGGCGCCCTGGCATTTGTTCTGCGCCTTGCCGCATCAGCCTTGCCCCCTGTGAAGCCGACTTAACCGGTGCAACATCTGTGTCCCACCATGAGCACGAGTTCGAACCAAAAGAAAGTGATGAACTTGATTTGAGCGAGTTCGACAAAGACACCACTCCTACGGCAGCCTTCAGAGCGGGTGAACCGTGTAAGTCCGTGTACGCCCTTAGACATATACTATAGCATGGCAACCTTCGAATTCATGTAGACCGCTTCCATACCGAGGAACATCCCACGAGACGTCCGTTCCTTTCAAGACAAGTAAGACAGTCCCTGCTGCGCCTTGGAACAGACCCTACTGCCTGCCGTATTAGGCTCGGAAGCGGGAGTTGCAGCAGCAACGAAAACGGGCACGAACTACCGCCAGCGGCAAAGGGAAAGGGACAACAAAGCGGCATAAAGGCGTGCCGGCATCACCGAAGACATCGTTGGCTAGTCGAGCCACAGCACGAGATGGGCAAGCAAGATTAACAAGTTTCCTGGTCCCGAAACACCATCTGTAAAGGCTGGACAATGCTCCCCGACTATTTCCGTGACACAGCAGGAAACAAGGGCAGGAAATGATCCGCTGTCTGCCCAGCATGCGGCCGTAAGCCAGTTGAACAGGCCGCAGAGCTGGTGAACAAGATGTGAAGAGGTTCCTCCGCAACGTTTTGGGGGAAGCCAAGACATGCAATCACCTTTAGTGCAGTCTGGTTAGGTGCATTTTGAGCAGTTCCATCACTTGACGAAAGTTGGCCAAGGCAAACGGGGTGCATGCAGTGAGCCGAACTACCTTGGGAGTTTCCGCTCCGCAGACTCGGGTCGTGTACCTCGTAGACGACAATAACACGTCGGAGTGCGTGGCTCAGAGCAACGATCTCCGGACCTCCGCCCCACGTGTTCGGCAGGCGCATCCTTTCGCAATACGCCGCGGGAGTTGTATTGTAGTCCGCCGCAGCCAGATTGACCAGGCTGCTACGCGGCAGCACCTCGTCGCCTTCTAGTACGAGGGTTGAAACATTTGTATCCTGTAGCGTGTCAACTGCTAGCTGCAGCAAAACGTCAAATGCAAACGTGGACGCACCTGAGGGGGCACCTTATACACCACTTGGATGCGTAGAGTGTGGTACCACTATGTCGCGCGTAACAGCGAGCAAGGTCGTTGTTCCCGATCAGCGCAACTCACCTGCCGAAGAGAGCCGATCATGTCCAGGAACGCAGGATCATTAAGATCTGCATGCGTCTCAAAGGCACTCCACCATAAGCATGCAGCCACTGACGCGAAAAGGCAGGCGCCGTCGCCGGGCACCTGATTCGGGCAAACACATACACTGGCACCGAACCACCATATCTATGTCTCCGCACGCGCGTTTCACGTTGCCTGTCCCGAAAGTCCAGTGGGCAGACGAGCCATCATAGCGCACTTACTGCAATAGTGGAATAAAGCGACTCACCTCCCTAGCATGCATGCGGTAGGGCATGTCCCTAACTTCTAGGCATCCCGGAAGAAGGTTGTTTACAGATTCGTCCGAAATGAGGTCATCTCTGCTGCCCCGGGAAAGCCTCCTCAAGACGGCATCAGCAACGTATTCACGAGACGTGCAGGGGTGGCTCATCTGCAAGTTATCGAAGTCGGTTGGGGAGTCTGAATGAAACATCCTGCCATGTTTGTGTGGTGGGCGGGTTGTTCTCGGCGAGGCTTTGCGCCTGGAGGCTTGTGGCCGCCAATGAAATATCTGGTAACACATATAACATGACATGACATTACAGCCTTTTCTGCCTGCTCAGAGCCTCACGTGGAAGGAGTTTTTCATGCTCGCCCACCCCCTGGGACGGCTTTATCCCGGCCCTGAGTGTATGCGCGTTACTCGATGTTCTATGGTAGACCGATGTGGAGGTATATAAATGTCATACCGTACCTGTGGCATAAGAGCGTTCCCGACGAGTAGTCGCAAACTCTGAGATGGAAGATGAGGCTGCAGGGCTGCACACCTTTGGACGAAAAGAAACGTAAGGATCGCGACGAGAGATCTCATCGTGCCCCCCGAGAATCGTACGTCGACGATCGGCAGGACCAGTTCCAAGCATCGTATTTTTCACTACGCTGCGTGTCTCGGGCGTTGAAAGTTAGCACGAGCATGAAATGAGAAGTTGCTACGGCGTGTTGGCAAGGCTATTAAGGCGGTTACTCTTTGGAGCGAGGCGAGCTTCCGTCCTCCACACGGAACCCGGGTGTCATGGTCACCCAGTCACATTTTGCGACAAAGGAGGGAGGTGGGTTTCCGACGACGCTACAAGGGGACTTTCGCGCAGTGGAAAAAATGATCACCATCACTCTAACGCATATGTTTGGTGTTAGATCGCCGGTGAACGGACGCAATGCTCAGAGGAGCGGAAGAAAAAAAAAGGAGTAGCCGCATGCCGTCCTCGTAGCCTCGGCGGATGGAGACACGAGCGGTAGACGCCGTCGCGGAGACGCCAGTCGTCCAGCAAGCGAGAAGGCAGGAACTGCATGCCATCTAGACAGCTCGTCCGGATATCGGAAGTCCATTGTGGAGCTGTCATTTCGAAAAAAACACATACACCAAAAAGAAGACAAGTGATGTTTTCTGGGCTGTTGCCGCAAGTTTTTCCAAAGAACGGCACTCGTGGATTTCCATACCACTCAGCGCAGGAAGTGCTTCATCTCGTTGGCAATGTCCAGCCCTCCCTGCATGCATGGTTCTTCAGAATTCGCTCGCTCAAAGTTCAAGCAGGTGTTCGGATGACTTGAGATGGTTCGTTACCTGGCACTGAATTGACACGGCCGCCTTGGGCCACTCGCGCATTCTCCCGTCTTAGACTCACAATGCCACCGCAGTAGCAAGCGGGAGGACGCCTGACACACGTTGGTGACTTGACGCCCCCTCGTGAGCTCTCCTGTTTTTCGAGTCGGTCCTTTTTAGTAGGTGCTTCTGCAGGAGTGCTGCAATTTTAAACTCAGTCAGCAGTCCACCTGTTGACAGCCTACTGGTGCGAGGAGGAAACTAGATGCCTCGGCCTTCTGTATGCCGCAACAGACGCCAGAGGCAGCGGCCTTTGGTGGCCCTGGCAGAAAGTTCACCCCCCCTTCGAGCTATTATTAACACCTACCAGGAAAACAATGCAACATTTTAAGCAACTTGCGTCCGAGAATGTGCTCTCTTTCTCTTTTTTCAGTGCTGTCACAGGACGAGACAGGTCGCCGGCGTTCGTGCATCACTTGTCGAGTGATACGTGATTCGCGCCCACCGAGCGCCTTACTGCAGATTTAACAATCCACTCTCTCCCGTGCATTTTCTGTGGTACTCTTCCACGTTGTTTCGATGTATAAGCATGTAGTGACGGAAAGAGTGTTGTGTGGCATCGCCACTTTTTGCACAGGCAGAACGTATCTTCTCTTCGGAAAGGCGTGTGCTCATTCAGATGCTGGATCTTGGCAATACTATTCTGCCACCAAGACAGGTGGAACCTCAAAGAAGAACACAACGTCCACAGGCGGTATGTCTCGATGCAATATTCTCACAGGTTTAATGCCTACGACGAAGTGAAAGAAAAAATATAAACCGGGGGGAAATGCTTTCTGTCGTTTTCACCGTAAATCCTAACGAGTGTCCCTGGACCTCCCCGGTGCTCTCGCTACAACACCGAAGACAGAACAGACTCTCAAAGGCCGTGTACTACACGGACACATGCGACGCCTACACAAAGCGACTCCCTCGCGGAAAAAAACGTGAAAGAAACAACATGCTCCGTCGTGCATTTTGTCTCATGGCCATACACGTCGGTCACCCCCTCGGTGTCTCTGGCGCTCCCTCTATATATCCGTAGCTGTAGACGCGTTAACATCAACAAATAGATATCGATAGAAGCACGCCTCTTGGTCAAAGCATACACCGAAGAAGGCTAGGATATCCACGCGTGGGCCGACTGTATCTCCTGTATGCATGCACGCAGTCGTTGACGTCCGAGTCCTGTTCCGTCACTTTCTCTGTAGGATACCCCCTGCGTGTGTGTGAAGACACCGTGTGGGGTTCGTCGGCGCTCGTCTTCTTTATCCTTCATCCACCGACAAGAATGGATGGGGCATGCACGTGTGATGCACTTGTGTCCTCCCCTTCCTGGTTTCGCTCCGTTCCCTTCTATCTCAGATAGTTGACTGCTTCCCTGTGTTTGGAGCACTTGCACGCGAGCAGAAGACAGATGGGTTGCCTACAGAAGTGTCGGCCACTGTTGCCGTTCTTTCCATTCTTCTTTCTGCATGCGCGTCTCTCTCTGCAAACAGATGTTCCCTCGTTTCTCGCCCCTTTTCCCTATTGCGTGTGTCCCTCGGCATCTCGCAACGCAGACTTTTCAACCTGGTTCGCGTCGGCACCCCCTCGCGTCTTCAGCTTTCTTCATTTGCTCAAGAAATTCCCTGCAACTCGACACCCGCGCCTCGTCGCAAGTCGCCGTCCTGCGCCCGGCCCCTCCAGGAAGAAGCGAGGGGGGGAAGGACTTGCAAACCCTGGCCCTTGATCAGCTGCGAAAGGTCGGCGAGAAAGGAGCGAGAATTGTGAACAGTCGATCCGCCTAGCAGAATCGTACAGCCGGTCTGCTTCGACAGCTCGGCCATGTCCCGCGCCTCTTCGAATGTTGTGCCGCCCACCATGAACACCACCACCTGGCAAAAGCGACACGAAAACAGGGACGGAAAGGCGACTCAAGCACGGGAAGAGAATGGAGGGAATCCGGGCGGAACGCGCGAGCGGGAATCGCACGAGGCGGCGAGAAGCGCCATCCCAGAAAACGACACAGGTACCAAAAAAATCAAGAGATCTCGTGCACGTACGAACACAAATACAGCCAGATTTTCAATCACACACAAAAAAGAATCAGAAACCCCAAAATTGGAAACCGGAGACCGAACGAAAAAGAGACCCGCGTTGGCCACAGCTGCCTAGGAATCACTTTGAAACGCGCGGCCCTCTCTCACTGATCCCCCTCGCCCCTACCGTTTGCGGCTTTTCGCGAGACGGCTGAAGGAGGTGTGGAGCCGAGGCAGCTGCGCCGTACTCCACCGGAGGCGATACGGGGTAGTGGTCCGTGGATAAACGACCTGGCGCAGATCCACGACAGAAACACGAAGAAAAGATAGGCCTACAGCGGTTTCCAGCCGAGACGGGAACGGACGAAAAGGATGCGAAAAAGGTGGTCAGAACAGTCTACATCTGGCTTCTCGAGAACCTTCTCTTCGCTTACCTAGACGCCTAATGCATAGCCATCGATATGTGTGTGTGTGTACATCAACAGTTATACTCGAGCCTAATGAATGCTTCTCCTATATACACTCAGACGCGTGTGGGAACAAGGCGGACTGTGAAGCAGTTCAGATCGGGAGGGAACGATGAGGAGAGAGAATGACACGTCCCGTCGGGCGGCTTTCCTGTCACGGTCAGTTCATGTCCAGAGACGTGCGAGAACCCAACACCCGACAAAACACAGAACTGGAACAAGTTCCTGTGCGTGTGCGTAGGAAGGCCTAGTTTTACTGCAAGGCACCCGAATCTCAAAGTCTCAAAGCCTGTAAACCTTGAGAACACACACTCCACTCTGTGTGCACAAGTGAGTCGAAACAGAAGAGAAGAAGGCCTCCGGTTCAGCAGAGACAGAGTTTGTCCTACCTCTGATGAGACTTTCAACAGTGAACCAGAGAAGGGACCTGTGCTGCGTGTACACATTCGATGTTCCCTACACGCACCACACCACCCAGCCGACACTCCGATGTGGCCAAAACACGGACGAGAAGGCGGCGGTCACCTTCGAAAAAACAGCGATTGCGCGAAAGAGAGAACCACGCTTGTTGGGGGCTCGGTCGGAATACGTGGCGCCTGCGAGACCACGTCGGCGTTGCTGAGGAGCGAAAGAATGAGGGGAAACTGTAAAACCCAGACGGGACTGGAGCTCTGTGTCCTGGGCATATGCCAGTATGCGGGTTAGCATCACGCGCTAGGTAGATGCGAAAAGGGTCAAGACAAATGGAAGGCCTCAGGCTTCCGGTCCCACTGGTGCATGCAGCCCTGGCAGGTTAGTCCTACCTTCAAACCGCGCTGTATGGTATTCTTGGCCACAGCTAGGAAATTTCGATTCGAGAACAGATCTGCACTCCGGGCGTGTCTTCCCGCGTACTGCGTCATCGCGCGGACGAGAAGAATTTCTTCCTCCTCAATTCCCGCACGTCTCAGCCCCTCCGTCAGCTCGTGAATTCGCGGGTCTCCTTCGTATCTGAAAGTGACGGGGGCGAGAGAAGAGAGGGAGTTGAGAAAGCGCAAAGATAGACGGGAGCAGCAGGAAGGACATGCATCATGAATCGTAATGTTCTCCAGGGAGAACGGCTCTGATCCTCCTCGGGCCCAGGTGTCTCGAGAACCCACGCCTTGCAACGCGATCGACTTCCTTGTATGTACAGCGCAGCGGCTCGGGCGAAGCGTCCAGACGGGAAACCGTGGGAAGCAGAAAAACGCAGAAGCGCATGACACATCGGACGAAAAACGCGAGAAAGGAGAGCCTTTCTCGTTTGATGTGCTCTGTGTTTGCACGGCCAGACATTCGTTTCCCTTGCAGTTTCTCTGCGCGACTCCTTTGACAGGGACTTACCTGAGAGCGACGAGGAGAACCAGACGAAGTTTGTCCATGTTGCTGATTCGGTCGTTGCGAATGACATCGGCCACTTGGGCAAAGTGATCGCTGCGCGCCTCTTTGCACGCAATTTCTTGTTCGAGCGACGAGACGTCGAGGAGCGCCCGGTCACTCACGATCTTGGACAGAGCGTGGATGACCGCGACATGTTTCGACACATTGCCTGATGCATGCATGCAGGAAGGCCGCAGGCTAACCAAAACCGTTTCCCAAAATGGAGGAAAACTGAGAAACGAGGCGTCTGTGAGGCACTTCCCAGACGCAGAAAGAAGACACGGAGGCTAAGAGGCAAAGCGATGATTGCCTTTCAACGCTAAGTGCGGTGGTGTGCCTGGGAGGCCGGATCAGTCAAAAAAAAACAGGAAAAGGCAAATGGCTAATGGGAAGAGGAATCGACTGTTATTCCGCTGCGTCGCTTAAGCACCTGCTAGTTTTCGGACTTCCGGATAGGCGTCCACGAATCGCTGCATGTCTTCCACAGACTCCAGTTGTCCTGTCGACTCCGTCTGAAGGCCAGAACAGGGACAGAACATTGGAAAGGCTCTAGCCCCTTTCCGCATGCCAATTTACACATCTCTACACACCAATACCTACGCATACGTAAAACAGTCATTCATATACATATATATATATATATATATATATATACGTGTACATACATACGTACTTACATACATATCGAAGGAGAGAGCACGAGCATGTGGATTCGAGAAACTCGAACTGGGGATTTGTTGAACACGCACAGGGAAATCTCAGCGCGTCACATCCTGTATGTTCCGGGTGGAGACGCGTGTGAGGGCGGCCCAACCCTAGTTAAGATTCAGATAGAAACTCGCACGGGGACGTTCACACCAAGAATCAAGTGGAAAAGCGAGCAAGGAAACTGAAGGATCGGACTGACTACTGTTTTCCTCGGATGCCGCGACGCAACCTTCAGTCCCCTGAGTAGACAGTGCGTGCGTGTATAAACCCTAAACCCTTGTTTTAGTAAAAACAACAGGCGTGTGGGGATCTTTTCTGGCGCTTCGATGACTTGAAGAGTGCGTGCTCTGTACATATGTCGGGAGTCTCCTCTGTGCGTCGATCGATCCTGCGTTTCAATCGAACGCTTGAGGAGGTTTTACCTCCAGCAGCCCCGATCGTCGCCTTACCTTGGACTGATACTCGCGAACGTACTTCTGGACGTTGAGGCCGAGATCTCCAAAGTTGGAATCAAGATTCTGGAGAAACAGCGACGGAAAAGACCCGTTTCAAGTTTTGCGAAACGAGAAATCCCTGCTTTCTGATCGTACGAGGCGCTCCTCTGGGTCTGACAGCCCTGGCGCCTTCAACGCAGCCTGACCCGCCCCTGCCACAGAACGCGTTTCGTGACAAGGAGGCTGTGCAAAAACGAGAGGCCAGAGACAAAAACACTTTCTCGGCCCCATCCACTCGTGGTTGGACAGCAGGTGTTTCGTCGAACTTCTAAAGAAGAGCGAGCAACCTCAGAAAAGTAAGGGCAGTGGTGAGGAGCTAAGCGTAGTACAGCGATCTGCGAACGGAGTTTTAAGCCAGCGTTGGACTTTTGTTTACTGGAGAAAGGTCGTGATAGAGAAGGAAGAAGCCGAACCGCAGACCAGGCTTCGGGGCAACCCGTGGACGACGCGCGAGACGGAAAGGGCTCTGCCGTTCCGTGTACCACCGTAGAAACACACCAGTGCCCCACCCCTTTATGCAGAGGCGGTCGCTTACGTCACGGTAGAATTTATCTTGCATTGGACTCATGACAATGTCCAGGAGGTCTTCTGTCGTGCCGGGGATGCGCCGCATGTCCACACGGTTGTTTTGAATCCCAATCAGCTCGTGAAGCATAGCCTGAGGTGTCCAAAAACACCGTAGCAAGGCGGGGACTGTTTCAGGAAATCGGGGCGGCTGTCGTCCTGAGGGAACCTGGCGGAGCCTCCCAAGGCCCCAGAAAGGGCGTCGCTGCGTTCGGCGTTTGTTTCGAAACGACTGTCGCGACCGCATCAACGGGGGGAGAACAGACAGAAGACAAGGAAACGCACGCGAGGTGTCCACCCCCCCGCTCGCGGGCAGCCTCTCAAAGCTGAACTTCTGTGGAACGCGAGAGGAGGCAGCGAGGTGAGAAGCCGACTCTGGCAAGTTCGGTCCTTTGGGTGAGGACAGCCGCAGGGAAACTCTAGCTGCCGCAATTAAGGTGAATGGCGAATGCGTACTCTGTAGGTCCACTGATTCAGCAAAGGAGTGACCGGGTCCTCGCGGCGATCGACAATCAGAAGGATCAGTCTACTTCCGCCGTTCGACGAGCTCCCTGCTGACGCATCTGCTGATAAGGACAGCGGAGAAAAGGCAGAGAGAAAAACACGGAAGCTCGACAAGCGTTTGAGGAGCGCAGCACATGATAGGTGCGCCGACTCGTAGCTTGGCGTGAAAGGCCATCAAGACGACGGAAGATTCGGACAGTGACCATCCGCGCAATAGCGCTGGTAAAGACACTCGAGCGCATCCTGGGTTTTCATGTCGCGCGGAGGGTTCTTGCAACCGCGCAGAAAAGGAACGATCTCTACGTGAGTTTTGTTTTTAGTGCTGTTGTCGCAGCTTCTTCCGTTTCTGTGTACCTGCTCGCCCGGGCAAGGATCCTTGGGGCCTTTTGTCGAGAAGGTCGGCATTCTCGGATAGGCGCATCTGAATCGCCGCAGCAAGTCGCTTGCTGACGACGCTGTTGGACTGGAAGCGAACGAGCGGGAAGATGCGAAGGAGAGCGACGCACGAGAAGAGGCCGTCCAGCATCCTTTGAAAAAGCGACTCTTCGTACGGCGTCCACAGCGATAGGTCCTGGGCATGCAGCGGCGCAATGGCCAAGATGTTGAGAGTGAAAACGTGGGGGTCCAGCGCATACAGGTCGACGTAGAACTCCTCCACCTGGGCACACGGAGAGACACGGAAGGGATAGCGATGCAGGGACAGGACCGGCAAGGCAGAGACAAGATTGAAAACACGAATCGACAGCGCCGTGTCGGCAGGCAAAAGCGCTTCGCACGGGGGGACCGGAGAAACCGAGGGAGGCGAGAAAGCCAGATGGAGAGATAGATCCTCAGGGCCCCCGAGCGACTCTAGAGACACCGAGAGAAACTATGGTTGGACGCCAAATCAAAACAGAGGTCCCACGAAGAAAGAGGAAGGCGAAACACGCGGTTCTGGTCATGCTCTACCTGCACAATTTTGTCTGCTTCATCTTGCTTCGCCAAACGCTGGAGAAGTTGCGGCTGCTGGTGAACGGAGGACGTAAAGAAAAGATAGATATCCTTGAACCGAGCGACGGGGTCCGGCTGTCTCCTCGACGGATCTTCTGTCAACGGGACTCCGTTCTGCGCGTCGCCGCCTGCGTTGGGACGCCGACTCTGTTGATGAAGGAGTTGCAGAAGAAGCAAAAGGTTTTCATTTGTTGGCCGGAGAAAGCAAACGCAGCTGAGGTGCTCGAAGCGGCCTCGAGGGAGAGCGTCGATGCGATCGACCAGGAAAACCTAAAGAATGAAAGGGAACACAGAGAAAAGTCGGAACAGATGCCGGGGAACTGGACCTCCTCCTGTGCACCCGCGTCAGTGTGCGTCGAGGTGGAGTGTGCCTCTGGGCCTTATGTGCGTTGTGTTTGTGGATATGCATTTCGTCTCAACAAGATGTGAAAAGAAGAGGCAAAGTCAGGGGCAGAAGACCGTAAGTGACAGGAGCACTCGATGCCGCAGGAGGACCTATCCGTGTGTACGGTCACCAGGATTCTGAGGCTGGGTGGTCTCTCCTCGTACCTCTTTCTGAAGAATGTCTGACTGAGAGACGGCCGTGGAGACAATGCCCGTCGTCTCTTGGTCAAGAAGAAGAACTTTTGCCCCCGGAACTCGCTCAAGGATTGCCCGAATGTGCTGGCCCACGAGCACAACGAGGTCTGTGCAGGACCCCGCCATGGGGGCGACGACACGGGAAAGAAATGATACACCGAAGAAGGAACGAACGGATGTTCTAAACGCGAGGGGAAAGGGGGAACACCGAGCGGCTGAAACGGGGGGGAAGACAAGAAGCGCCGTCGACGAAGGAAGCCGCGCCGGAGGCAGGCAGCGCCCAGAGCAGAAACTCGCAAGGGCAGAAAAGGACGGCGCAAGTTGCAAAAGAGATGGAGAGGGAGGCGCGGAAGATTGCCGGTAGGAGGAACCAGGAGGAAAGGAACACCCAGAAAGGAGTGAAAATGCCGACTGGAGGAGCGACGAGACGCGCACCGTCAAGAAGCGACGAAACAGCGAGCGAAGAGAAGATCAAGACGATGAGACAACGGCGTCAATTCTCCCAAAGAATACAAAGGCGCGTTTTGGTTGAGCGAGTCTAGGAAACAGATTCGGATGCTTTCTGTGTCGCGGCTGTCGGAGACAGGGGGCTGGTTGCCCCGAAGACTTGGCAGCGCACAGCTCGCGAAGGAACGGACGCGACGTGTACGAACGCCCGAAGTGTTCCTTACCCAAGGTCCCCTTTGCTGATGCAGAACTGGGAATAGCTGTTTCGTTTACAAGAAAACGAAGACACGACCTGCAGGGTCGTCGGTGTCTGCTGTGTGCAACATCGGTAAAGACTCCTTCGGGATCCCTAGGAGGACTGAGTGAGCCAGAATGGCAACAAATAGAAAAGGATGAGACTCATCAAAGAAGCTAAATAGCATGAATATGACGGGAAACGAAAAGCGACTCTCCTGCAAGGATTTGCGCGGAAGGCAACTTATTTCCCTAGGAAGGCCAAATACACCATATTTTGGTCAAAGTGCAGAGAAACCGCCGACAGCGAAGTGCGGTTTCCTACACGATAAGAAATTAATCAGGTGGAACGGAAGTGAATATTTTCTGGCGAAAGCTTAAGACGATTTCAAAGGCAACGCAAGTTCTTGAACAAGACGCGCGCGACCTTTTTCGGCTTTGCGAAGGATCCAAGCTCAATCTTGCACGTTTAAGTCGTTCCCAGGAAACGTGGCCAAACACACACGCTCCTCAAGAAGTGTCGCCTCTTCCTTCGGAGAATCCAGGGTTTTCAAAGTAGGTTTGGAGGGAAACGATAGAGGCAGGCTGCTTCTTCCCGCGTCTACACAGAGATAATCTCACAGCAGTCTCTACCTCGCTGGCGGGTAGACAAGCCGGTTCCAGCATCGTCCTCCGCTGGGGCGCATGCAAGATTCGTGTGACCGATCTCCCAGTCAGGAGGGCTCCTGTTAGGAACTCTGGTAGTGTGCTATTACAGAGATAGACACACATTTCCTGCCTACATGAGAGGCATCTCCAAGAGAATGTAAATGAAACGGTGCGGAGACAAGTGGTTCAGCTCCCGCTCTCTCACGGGAGCATGAGTACCCCGTCATAGGCAAAAAAAACTGTCTAGTGTTCGTGATCGGCAGCCCGGCGCCAACGCAGTGGATTCTGCATTGAAAACAGTCTCTTTGCTTGGTTTTGTAGATGTGTGCCTAGTTGCATTGATGACGAGAGGGGTGTCCACGTCACAAGATCGCGAGTGGTCAAGTCGTTTTTTCGACGGTCCCTCTCTGTCATACAAGAGATACCAGTTTCAGCGTTTCGTAACACTCCACCCCGGCAGAGAAGCAGAAGAATGTTTGGATTCTGTCGAAATCTGCGTATTCACAGTCACAATTCAAAGCAATTACAAGGGTTGTGGCGAAAGTGTGCGGAACGTGCCGAAACTAATACGTCAAGCGCCACCCAAATAGCTACTGTTCACTTCGAACATTGGTGTGCGACACCACATGGGGGAAACGAAGACTCTCGCCTTCACGTCGCTTTGCAAGCTAACGGTGGGTCTTTCGCAAATCGCACTAGTAGAAATTTCCGGCAGCGACTTTTTCGTATGTCTTTCGCTACTCTTAGGAACTGCACTGTATCGTCCAGGAAACCGGGGGAACAAGAATCACACTATCGTGGACTGTTGCCCACGGATGTCGCAAAGTGTGGCAACACTGTGAAACTCCCCTGAACCGGTGTGACGAACAGAGTCAAAAGGGAAACGTCGCTTAGTCCTAGGACCCCTGTCAACCAAGAACGGGTATGCTCTTTGCCACTGAACAGTCCATTTCTGCATGGAAGTCATGGCCTCCCAAACATTGCGCGTCTAGACTTGCAGTTTCGATAGAGTAACACTGTCGTACGGGCGGGCGTGCGTCCAGGACGACCTGGCGCTTACTAACGATGCCGTCTTCCAGCTTCCAATTAAAATACATATTAAAATGCGCGCATGTAAAATGGTCTTAAACCGCCCGTTTCGTCGACCTGAGGCGCGAGCAAGCGGTCATTTATCTTCCTTTTCCATATCCGCTGCTGCAGGATAGGAGGCTCACTGAGGTGTCCACACTTGACCTCAACTGAAGCAACAAGTTGTGCATCTTTGTTCACAGAGAAGCTGCCTCAAGCAGATGTTAATCGTCTTTCGAAGTTAAAAGACCAAGTCCCTCTGCTGATGGAAACCAGCTTGTGCCATCACCCTGTGAGGACGTCGTGGCGGGGCATTTCCGAGACGCTCGGTATTTCGTTTTTAGAAACGGGGTGCGAATCGAAGGGAATTCACTTCTGAAAAAGAAACAAACCCCCAGTGAACGCGAGTGGGCTTCTGTCAGCAAAGATGTAGCACCGCCCCGGTCACAAGAATCAAATGGAGAGGCGATTTTGTTAACTTGCATGTGGACTGCACAACCACTGGCTCAAAGACCCCGGCTACCACATTCTTGTCCGAGGCTCCCATCCTTTCCGGTATCACGTCACGCGAAAAAAACAATTGCTGTCGCTCCTGACACACGACGCTTGCTTCGCTCTATATGTGTCATGTCAATAAAATAGAAAGCATCTGGAAGTCCCCGCTGCTCGCCGCTGTACGTCCATTGCTCAGCCTGACCATGGTTCCTATTCACCAGAATGAAGCAGTGCGGGCGAACGCTCAAACAGCGGAACGTGCCGGGGAGTCTAAATGACAACCAGGAAAGAGAAGCAGCCTCACGAAGCTCCTTCCTGACCGCAAATCCGCCGGTCATCTTCCAGCTTACACAGAGACTTATTAGCCGATCTCAGGACCGACGGCCAGTATAAGCTTAAGGCCTTTCTCTATGAGCTGCTAGCTAGCACCGCTGTGGCATACATGTGCTCCGTGTGAAGAGACTTCAATAAGCTGCAAGTTTGTTGTCGCAGTCTGGAAGGTGAGTTGGAAAAGCGACGGCTTTTGCCCGTTCGAATGGAGGACTTGCAGTACCCGTTGACTAAGGATGAACACATGGCGACTGCGCGGACGACTGCCAAACGATGGTTTGAACGCCCCTCAAATGGTTGACCTGCTTCGCCTGGCAAAAAGCTCCGGACAAACTCCCATGCACAAATCTTGGGCCTGGGGACAGACACTCTCCAACTAAGTCGTGACTGGGGGTGACGCGCGCCAGCGCGGCGCAGAGGCCCCCAGAGAAGAAAGTGCAAGCAAATTCCTCGACATCTGGACTCGGTTCTTGAACAGTTTCATTTTTTTCACCATAGCAAAGAGTCCGGCCATTCGGCTTTTAAAAGAGAGTGAAGGCACACGATGTGCTGGTGGGCGCTTTACCGGTTAAGTTGCACGAAAACGAGACAACCCAGGCGAAGAGTGCATGGAGCCGCTTGGGAGGAAGGAGACAAAGTGGGTGGTGGAGCCGTACCGGGGTGGGTTCGCAGCAAGTGCTAAGCACAAATCATGGCGAACCCCCTGAGAGAGAGAGATCCCTGAGAAGTGATACAACTGCCAGTCGCACACCGCAAACAAAGGATGGGGCTGCCGGTTCGCGTGAAACCCTGAGTCATGGTGGCGGTCTTGTAAGCGGGCACCGGCGTACAAGCTGTACTGGAGAGCGTGCTGCCCCTAGCATCAACACCGTCCAAAGTGGGAAAAAGATTTCAGGTTGCTGCGATAATCCAGATGGCCACGAAACGAAAGCTTCCTTGTCATTCATGTGCTTCATATCGCAACGAGGTATATTGCTGGAAACAGTAATTCCCATCGTGCCTCCTTTACGCGTGACACTCCTCTAGGCAAGTGCCATTTTCTGTCGTGTAGGGAAGCATGAATTTCTGTAAGATATCCTGCCGAGCGCCGCTGGCGCTCAAGGCGGTGGCCGGTGTGTTTGTTTTGGTCAACTACGCTCTCATGTCCAACGCCTCAGAGATGGCAGCGCCCATTCAGTGCGCTTCCGGCGAAACAAAGGAGATTCAAGCGCCAACTAGTGGCTCCATTGTTTTCCAATGTGGGGCGAATCTACAACTTACTCCCACTGATGGCGCTGTCTTCCAGGGAGAGGAATGCACAGAACAGACGAAATTGGATAGTCTCGTACCGGGTGCGAACCTGGTCACTAAAGCCCAGAAGTCCAAGAGCGCTTCTCCTACATACACGCTGACTTTTGACGATACTCCCCCCGAAGCCCAGGTGCTTTGCTACAAGTGTGTCGCCCCAACAGCTGACGCTGGCGGCTCAGGGCGGTCGGAGGCACAGGGGGGCGCGGAACAGGCACAAAAAGAATGTAAACTCATTATTAACGTGCCAGGTGTCGAGGGCCTAGTCACTTCCTCTGGGTCTGTGTCTGCGTCTCTCACGCGAAAGTGTCTTGCTGCCGTTCTCGCAGGTTTGTTGATCGCGTTACCTTAAGTGAAATCGCCACATGACTGTTAATCCAAACGCAGAAAGATCGCGTCACGATATCCACGCTTGAACGCGAATGTGTGTCAATGACCTTTCTTGCGAGTAAGACTAGAGGAACTCGGCGAACGATTCGCGCCCTTGGGGTCCGCTCGGCGTGGAGATCCTCTCCCTGAACATCTTCCTAAGATATTGCTCTGTGTTGATGGACGATTGAACGAAGTGTGTGATACCGAGAACGATTAACCGGGGCAATCTGCGTCGCTATTTGACCGTGTTGGGCGATTCGTGGACTGCGGCAGTTTTGTACTCCAGAGCGACTCTGGTTGTGCCGCGCAGTTTCTGTTTTGTCATGACAGTGTTCAGATTCAGCAATCCCCATGACTGTTGTGAACTTTTCGTGGTAAAAAACATTTTTGTACCGACGGACTGTCCTTGTCTTCTGCGTCCGTCCCATTTCCTCACGTGGAAGTTGGGAGGAACGCGGGAAAGTAGATTGTGGGTTTTATGAAATTTTTGCACGGGACGTTGTTTTCTGAAATGCTGCCGCAATACTATACATTTACACAAAACATCGGGACACAGAACAGTCCTTCCAACTCGTCTTGAGCATTCCGCGGAACCTCCAACGAGCACATCGGACAAGCCCGCCCGAAACTAACAGTGTTGCAGCTCCATGAAGCCACACATACATGCGACACAATGTGTCGATTTCGCATTCTATTTATAGATGACTCGTGCTAGCACTGCAAATGTTTCCAATCTCTACCGTGATACTCTAGAGAATAGTCCAGGAGCTTGACGCTTCACCCAAGTCTCTCGAGGCTTATTTGTGAGGGAAGCTCTACTGAATGTGTCTACAAATAGAAACATATATACGTAGCCTCGGCGCTGCGCGCTTACATTTTCAGATGCGTTGACTTCAAAGGTCTTTGACTACAGAAATTAGAGACTTGTTTTGCCAGGAGATGCGCAGCAACATGTGTCACTAAGCAGCAACTGGAGACAGAGAGATTGCCAGGATGTCTGGATATGCGTGTATGCTGTATGATTTCTACAGGGAAGCGATGGTAATAAAGCACCAGGTTAGCAGATGCCACGCGCCGACTTGGTGGTGCCCAGACGGCTGCCTCACGTCAAGAGTTCGAAGAAAGAAAAGGGGGGGATGTCGCAAGAATATTAGGTTCTGGTGATCTAGCATTTGCCGACGTTCGGGTACCACGGCAGGCTCGAGACCTCAGAAAGCAATGCATACTGACACAAGTCGGTCCTGTTAGATGTTTGCTTTGTTGTGAAGCAGATCCACTCCACGAGAGTAAAGTTCTAGCCTTCGATATCACTCGCTCATCTCAACTTGATCCCTCAGCAAGAAGCGTTGCCGCTGTCGTCTAATGACACAGGTTACTCAGCCAGTCCCAAACGTACTGGGAACCTTAGAACAGATTGGCACAAAGAACACAGTAAGAGTGCGCAGAACACGACAGCAGAACCCACTGTGGATGCAACATAGGAGGCCACAACACCAGGGTATCGCTAAACAGCTAGAGGACATCCTGTGTAGAAAGACGCGGCGAGCCTGAGAGAGCATGGAAGCAGAAAAGTTACGCAAAGATCACGTTGTTCTACTAGCAGAGTGCCGCGTTCCAAAGGGTGACCCAACCATGATTCGTAGAGAGTTTAGAACATGCGCGGAACTGTGTACTCGTCTGCTGATCCGATATTTTCCAGGTAACCCCAACGGTAGGGTCTGCTGCCTCCAGTGATGCTGGACGGAAGCTTGAAAGGCTCCTTCCTAACATTGTACGAAGAAAGACACTTTCTGCTCGTGAAGATGAAGAATTACTGCTCTCCTTGGCGCGGCCGAGAACGAGCTTGACCCAGCTAGTGGCCACTGTGGTGTCAACACCGGAGTTGATTCATTTTCGGCAAATTATACTTCTCACCTCTTCTTTTCGAAGCCGCGGACAACCTTCCCCAAAGCGTATAAATCATTCCGCCTTTCCTGACGCAAGTGTCGAGATTTGGACACCCCCCTTTGCGTAGTACCGCGTACCATGCTTTTAGAGTCCTGCGGTTGAGGACCGCAATCTTAGCTCCTTCCAATAGACAACTGACGTATTAATCATGGGCAAAGGGGTGGGCAAAATTCGCATGTGCATGCGGGCCCGGTCCGATTTGTCACAGGGCTGACACATCTAGTCTAATTCATCAGCCACCAATCCATAGCAGTGTCTAAGACTTCTTTGGCCTCAACATTTGTTGCCCGGCGTCGTTTCCCCACATGGAAATGACAGTTGAACGGGCAACGAAAGCTAGAGTCTCGCGTTGACAGTGTGTGTGTTGTGCTAGTAGTCTTCGAGTGTTCTATGGTGCTGCCAGGCGCTCGCCACAATGCGTTTGCGGGAGCATGGCGGAACCCCGCCCGCACTGCTGGCTGCCACTCTTTTCAAGATCGTTTTTCTCAGTTCGCTCACATTGTTCTCGGAGGTAGCCTCGCGTTCAGATTACACGCACGTATGCAGTGTCGGCACCGAGGAAGTCCACGCTGCGGCAAACAGCACCATCAACTTCCAGTGTGGTCCTATGCTGACGTTGGCGCCAGAGGCTTCGTCGAATATGGTTTACAGAGGAACCAGCTGCAAAGAGAAAGCTGAACTTTCCTGGCTAATCCCAGGAGCAGAGTTGTTTTCTGCAGACGCGCAGTACATGAGAAAGCGCTCTCAAAATCAAACGCACTCTTCGGTGTACACCCTGAGAATCGGCGACTCCCCCGCAGAAGAGGTCCAGATTTGTTACAGGTGTAAAGCCTCGCAGATCAATGCAATATACGGAGAAGCATGGGGTGACGACCCTGTGGATCGTGGTCATATAACGACTGACACACTCTGCAAAATGGTCATTCGCGTTGCGGCCGCACCAAAAACACCAGCCGCCGCCTTCGTAGCAAACCTTGGTCGGTCCCTGAGCGTAGGGCTGGCGTTTTTGACAGGGCTTTGCTTCTGACGCAGTTCATCTGGACCCTAACCGCGAGCTAACGGCAAGCACCTCTCTCTTACCTGAGGAAGATACACTCTGCCCTCACGAAGAGGGATGAGACTTCTGTCTGAGACCTTACCCTGATAGTTCACCGCGTTGTTTCACGCTTTCCATATTGGCATGAAGCTCGAATGCAACGTGTATTTTCCGGTTACCACAAGCTGTCTAAGCTCTTTGACTTTTCCCAACAGTCGTGTCTACTTCCGTTGTTCCTATCGCTGCCCCATGAACGGGACTGTGTATCAGCCATCATTTGAAGGACTCGTTTTTGGTCTGAAGCTGCCTCGGCTCCTTGTTATTGCGCAGTGCTTTACCGACGTGAGATGGCCGCCATTTCGCCCCGGAAAAGTCCCTCTCCACTGTGGGCTAGGCGATTGCAAGGAGCTTGCGTAAAACGGCGCTGGTGACATTGGAATGTCTACATTGGATTGTCACCCAATCTCGGATTCTTGCTTCTCGTGCATCAAACGCTATTGTAACCTGCCTCCTGCAGCGATCCCAGCTCGACTAACTTGTTTGCTTTCCCGATGTCATAGCGCGAAAAGTAGCACCGAGTTCAGCTATGTGCATTCCTTCCCCATAACCCCATGTGCCGGAATCGTGGCGCGACGTGATACGACGCCGAGGAATTCCTTGCAATGCTGTAGCATCTATGCTGCCACCACAGCATTTCTTGGGGCAGCGATCAACACAGGCTGGAACATTGTAGGGATACTGAACGGCACCTTCTGGTACAAAGTTCAAGATAACTCACGGCGTCGAGTAGACACTTGCTCGAGCGGGGTACTACCATTTCCTCGATCTTGAACAGCGTGCTACACTCCCGAGAGGAGGCTGTTTGACCTTTCGTAGCCACCGGCACGCTAAGTGGTGATACATTTGCATGACAGTGGAGAGCCGCCCAACATGGTTCTACAACTTTCCATTCCGCTGTAGAGCAATCTTATCTGTATGCCAGGATATAAATGTTCCATCTCGAACGCGATTGCCGGGTCTTCGCTTGCCATACGATTCTTCCACGGAGCAGCCAAATCAGAGCCCACAATAGGTGCCCATCTACCAAACAGATCTGTGACATTTTGTAGAGGGGGGAGTTTCCTGCCCACGCAGAGCGACCTCATAGTGGATGTGAAAACCCTCCGCTCAAAAAAAAGTGATCGTCGCCGTTCGTTTTGGTTCGGCATCGTGTAGCCTCTAGGATAATGCTGATGCAGAGGAGAAATGAAAGTGAATGCAGCACCAACGACAGAAACTTGTACCATGTCTAGGTTAACGCGTTTTTGTGCAGATGCACTATGGGCCTCGTACATCTGGCGTTTACCCGCTTCCTATAATGCAATATGCGACCGGAGGTCGAAAGAGGCTGTGGCGGGCGACACGTGCGCCATCTGATGCTGGTGCAACGGTGTTGACAGCCAGGTGAAAATATCTAACCCATTTTGAATTTAGTATCTTCATATACTTGATGATGCTGAATTCAATTCGTGGTCGCCCCGCGTTGTCTGTGAGCCGCTAAGCAACACGACATGGCATGAATGTGGCGTCACCGTTGCCGTGGGCTCTTGAACGACGGAAGTTACGCGCTGCCACTGTTAGCTACGGGTTTTACGCTGCTGATAACGGAGTCGGCCGTCTAAATTAACTTTGTTTTTCGAAACCAAACTCGTTTCTGCCCTTCAACGGTTTTGCTGTGAAAGGAGAAATTCCGCCCCTTCCCCCCCCGCAATTGTCTTCCCACCGGTTCTACATCAACAATATTCGAGAAGCGCTGTCTCCGCCGTACCACAGAAATTCGCTACGAAGTTGGCCAGGCAGGATGCGACTGACGCCACCATCCACCGACGCCTCTGTCTCTTAGTTGGTGTCCCAGGGGTTCCCTCGGGTTACTTCAAGGTGCGCATAGTCACCACGCCGTTTCCCACAGTTGGAGTATCAACGGTCGAACTATCACCCACAACCACAGCAGGCAAAAGCCCGACACCCGCATGGTTTTCCCCGACAACTGCGGGCCGCAGCGGAGTTGGCTGTTTTTCAGTGTCGGTTCGTCGCCAGACTGTAGCAGTTTTCTAGCTGCGTCAGCGGTGACAACCATCAGCGAATGGGGGGTGTACCGGTGGAAGAAGCGGAGACAACCACCGCCACTGCCAGCAGGCGGGGTCTCTCCCATCGCCAGCTGAGGGAAATGGGTACTCGCGAAACGCTAGAGTGCATCCTGGGACTGGGGTTGCTCCACGGAGGACAGGAAGCGGTGGCGGACAGCGTGGCTTTACTTGCCACCTCCTGGGGGGCTGGTTGTTTACAGAAGGCAGCCCTTGGTGGAAGACTCGTTCGCATTTCTGCATTGATATTCTCGTTAAAATAAATGTACTGTGTGTACAGTGGGTGTTCTTGATTTGCATGGCCGCCCCGTCCGCAACGGTGTGACGAGGCGACTGCCTCACGTGCTCACCCCCCGTGGTTGCGCTTTCTTTGTGAAAGCCAGCAGCATTTCCCGTTCTGTTGCCGTTTCGATCGATATTCTCTCCCGTTCTCAGCGTGGGACGTAGACTGGGCAGTTTCGGAGGCTGGTAGAGACCCTTTGCGGTCGAACTCTGCTGGGTTCTTCCGAGACGCTTTCCTAGGGTTCCTTGTCAATGTGCGGGGCGGAGGCACTTGCTCTTTCCCCCCGGTGCCGCCATCATCTTGTCTGCTGGTCGCTCGGGTCCGCACACGGAAGAAGACTACTGGACGTGTTGTTCCAAAGAGTACAGAATGTGGCTGTTGTCGGTTGGCACAAAGGGGGGCATTGTGCCATTTTGACTTGCGACAACGCTCGACTTTGCAGCGCGGATTTGTCGTTTTCACCTCAAAAGTGTTGGATGGTGTTCGTAACCGCGGACTTTTCAGTGTTCGTGAGGTCCGCGTTGCCAACCCATGCGGCGGCTGTTAGTCGCGCTGCCATAGGGGTTCGTGTTTTCCTCTAGCATTTCCTGTATTTTCCACATGTGACGCCACTTTCGCATCAAGCTTCGCTAGGATTACAAGTGTGCGGGAAGCCGCGAAAGATAGGTGGGCCAAATGCCGGCGCATAGTCATCCGCCAAGCCTCCGTACTCAATAGCGGACTGCCCACAGTCGTTCATCCCGCGTCACCTGACAGGCAGATGATCCCTGATGCATCCACCGTGCTTGACATGATGCGTTTTTGTGCATTCTGTTTGCACATTAGTGACGTTCTCCGGGTATGACCCTTTGACACAAAGCTTGGCGGCTAGCGGCCACTTTCTGGACACGGCGAATATCGAATTCACCGGCATCGACGCCCCAACTCGCCCTTTGGCAGGTTCATGAAAAATTTGACGGCGTGCCGTCGGCCCCGAAACTGGATCTCGTCTGCGGTTGCCTGACCAACTGATGGCGCCGCAACACTGTGCCTCAAAACTTTGGCAGCTGTGGGCCTGAAAGGCGATGCCCGATCTTTGCACAGCGATGGCGAGCACAGTGAACCAAAGCAAGCGACCGGTGCCGTGAGACTCGTTCACAGCGTTTCTGTCAATCGGTATCTGAGCACAACGTGAGCAAACCCATCATGCCTCACTTCAGCTTGGGATAGGGTATCTTTCCTGGATGTCCCCCTTATTTATGGATATCCCTGACGGCTCTCCATCGCGTCTCGATTCTCCCCTGCAACCGGCTTTTTGTCGGCGCGTGCGTTAGAGGTTAAGGCGCCCCTGAACGCTTCGTGTTCTCGCTTTCGAGGCCTGCCTCTTGTGCCACCGCGCAGCGGATTGTTTTCCGAACTTGAATTTCGTCACCATGGCTCGGAACGCTCCGCCGATGCTGACGTCTCCCGACGTCCTTACTTCTGCATGCTTTTCCCCTTCTCGGTGCCCCGAAGGATCCGGACTCCCGACAGCCGGCGAGCTCCCCTCTGGAAAAGCAGGCGATTCCACGTGCACGGGGTCCCCGGCGCTGTCTCCCACTCCGTTGACGTCGCCCGGAGCGTCCAGTTGTGCGTCTGCCGTGTCGGTCTTATCGTCTCCGATGTCGGCTGCCTCCGACGTTTCAGTGCAACCTCGGGATCTCTTTTCCACTCCCCACGGGTCACCGGCGTCCTGGCCGCTGTACTCAACTCCCGAGCCCGGGTTGCCTCCACTCGCGCCTGACGTAGCCACTGCCTCTCGCGCGGGGACTGCCGGAGACCCGGTCCAACAAGCGAGTTCGGGGGGAGCAGGAACGTCTGACACTGCGGGACGCTCTGTTTCGACTGAACAAATTGGCAATGGCGGCGCGTGTACCGAACAGGAGGCGAGCCGTTCACCGCATGTGACCGCTCCCTCTCCACCGTCACTGCAGAACGCAGCAAAGGAGGTGGGTGCACATCGTCGAAGGGGAAAGGAGACCGCACGCTCCGAGAAGAGCGAAGGGGCGTACCACCCCTCAGAGGAATCTCAGGGCGTCTCCGTGATCCCCCGCCCTGCCCATATCCTGCGAATCTCGTGTAGCGACAGCAGCCGGTCGACGACAAGTGAAGCAGGCGCGGAATTGTTCTCGAGCCCATGGGAAGGGTGCACGCCCGGCGCTGTCACCCCTTCTAGCGGGGCGAGCAATGGAAAGGCTCTTTCAGCGGAGGTGTCTCCTGAGCAGTCAGAGGGCGAGGTCAGCCTGGACACAACTGACAACTCAGGAGAGAACACAGTTTCCACGAGTCAGACGATCCTAAGCAGCCGCTGCGCCAGCAGAAAGAGCAGCTTGGAGCGGGGCGAAACCGTAGGCGACGTCTCCGACAGAGCAGCGTTGCTTCCAGGCCGGTCAGCCGAGGGGACGGAGCGGTCGAGTAGCCTGCGCAAGAGGGAGCGGCTGGAGGGCAGAGCTTCAGAACCCACGCACTCAGGGATCAGCCGAGACGGCGAGTGTTTGCTGCTTCCATTTTCTCTTGAGCACCCCGTGGGGATCAAGGACGCGTGCGCGCCGAGGCTAGACCCGTTCGCGAAGGGCGTAAACTCCCCGAGCGGAACTCGTGCGGGCTCAGCCTCTGATTTGCTGCGGTCCTTGTCATCTGGACTTGCGGATTCTCTGGATCGGCCAACGGAAGATGGACAAGGCGGCGAGGAAGAGCGGATGTCCTTCGAGCGCTTGGAAAGCTTCTGCGATGCTGTGCGCACCCCGTCAGTCCTCCGGAGGTCCGGCGCTAGCTTGTCGACGGACAGCAGCGACGCTTCTGCGCCTGCACTGGTCGCATGCTCCGGCGGAGCGCTGGGAGAGCTGACCCCGCGGAAATGCTGTGGAAGAGGAAGTTCTGGCTGGGACGGGACAGCCTGTGGTTGGCGTCGAAGCTCAGTGAGCGAGGGGCGAGAGGCCGAGGCGGCTGCAGCCGTGGGAGGCGTTTCGCAGTGGCGGCGCGCGAGTGCGTCGCAGGAAAGTCAAGCGCTGCATTCCACTGTGGCAGCCGGAGACCAGTGTAGAATCAGGGATGAGCGTGGGGCCCCAGAATGCAACGCTTCGCTCAACGAGAACGCGGTCTGCACAAACGTGGGGAGCCGGCGGGGCGACTCGCCACCCGTGGGATGCGAGAAAGTAAACGCAGTTGTTTCCTTGCCGTGTGGCCAGGCAGTGGAAGAGACGGAGTCATTTGCGGGGACTGCGAAGCGACGACCTGAACTCCCGGCCGGCGCCGTTCGTGAGAAGCTCGGTAAAGAGTCATCGTTGTTTTGTTGTGCTTGCTGTGGGGGCCGACTGCTCTGCTCCCAATGCAGCGGAACGAGAGACGTTCACGGGGTGGAGACGGTGGGATACGAAACTTCAAACTCCAGCGCCCAACGGTTGCCCGGCAAGTTTGTCGAGAGATGTGGTGGCGCAGATGCGCCTGGGGACTCGGGCGGCGGCGTCACTGGCTGCGCTCCGTGTCGGGTCTGCGCTGAAAGCATCTACTGCGGGTTTTGCGTATATCGGATGCAGGCGGCAGTATCCGTGTCGTGCGCTCCCCCATCGGAAAGGCTGCCCGACAGAGGTTCAGCGGAGGGCCAGGCGGATGCTCTACGGCGCCAGTTCAACGGCGTCGATGCACTGGATAGCCTCGGCGGTTCCGTCCGAGACCCAGATGTGGGCACATCGTCTCTGTGCACGAACTGCCTCAGTCCGGGGTGCCGACAAACGTTCCCTTGCGTGCCGCATCCGTTTGGGGAGTCGGGTGCTCTCCAGGATGCGCCGGCGTGGTTCAGCGGGGGGTCGAGTCAGGCGGAGACGAAGCCAGACGACATTGAAATGCTCGGAGGTTCTCGGGCTCTGTTCGTCGCGGACTCCCTCACGAACGGCTTGGGATTGTTTGCCCATTGCACCCCCGCAGGTTCAGACATGCGTGGGGAGTCCTCGGGGCAAGCAGCGCAGCCGGTCGCTCGGCATCTTCCGTGTCAGCGACAAGCTGCTTCGTGTCGGTTCCCTCCATTCTCTCAGGGAAAGCCGCTAGGTTTCGAAGGGGTCGATGAAGGCGCGGGCGCGACGGAGTGCGGTGCCCTGATTGGACTCGATGGCGTAGTCGGGAGATCCGGCAGTCTGGGACTAGTGCCTCTTCAGGGAGACGTCTTCAGTCCGCAACGAGCTCAGGGAGTGGGATGGGAGCAGATGGCGAGTCACCGGCACTCGTGGCCTTCGTGTGCACCCGGGTTTCTCGGGTCAGCCGGTATCCGCCCGGAAAGGATCAAGACAGACGCGGGACGCAAGGCAAATTCGGATGCTTGGAAACAGGAAGTTCTTGTTCCGGCTCTTGGAGCATGGCCAAGCGATTCACACGCGCTCTGCTCGGCAACGCACACGACGTACCGGGGACCGTGGGACTTGTCTCGGTCGTGCGCTGCGGATGCGGCCTTGCATATGCCTGCGATGAAAACGGATTCTCATATGGTGGAGGGCGCCGGGTTGAATCGAACGCACGGTTCTGAAGGTCTTGCAGTGAGGCCAGCCGAACGCGGTGCGCTGCGCAGCGATGCAGCAGGCAAAACTTTTAGCGGGCACTGTATGTCTTGGGGAGTTCGCGAGAATCTCGGGGTGAACGCCCTCGTGGCAAGGGAGGGTGGGGGCTGCCCAGAGGACTTGAGAGAGGGGACAGCGCAGGTAAACTCGCGTGTCAATTCACCTGGATTCGTAGGCAGGTGCACAGTTCGAGGACCCGGCGGAAACGGTGAACTTCGTCCGTTGCCAGTTCTTCCGAACGAGGTCTTCAGAACGTCGGCAAACGGGGCGGAAGGGGACCGCCGTTTCTCGAGTGAGTACACACGCCTGATAGAGCGGATGCAGGACGGGAACTGCGCAGGAACAATGCCTCACTCTGCCGTGCCGTCGGGATTGCTCCACGGGAGACCCGCCAGGTTAGAGGTACACCCGATCGGCCTACCGAGACGCTCAGCCGAGTCGGCTGCCTCGACAGCCAATGGGCCCCATCAAATAGGGTGTACAACTGCAACCCACGGCAGCTCGGGTGCGCGTGCCTGCGGGTACCAGTTACCGCAAACGGTGCCTGCCGTTCCGCTTCCGCCGCTGAGGGCTCGGATAAGCGCAGAAGCCGTGAGCCCCGCACCAACCGTCCACAACTGTGAACGAGAGTTCCGACAGATCGACCACCGTCGCGAAGCAGGCTGCAAGCGAGAGCGATCGTGGGTCAGTGTGCAGGAGACGGAGATCTCATGCAGTCGCTGTCCTTTTATCGGAACCCAGCTGAACAGTTCCGCGGGACACGGGAATGTCCACGACGAAAAGGAAGTGCCGAACTACCAGGCGTTCCCACGTCGACAGCAAGATCAATCGGCACAGCAACAACTTGCAGCCGCGGCGAATCCGGCAAAGAATTGCTTGACAAAACGTCGGCGCATGGACCGGTCCACGACAGGACGCAAAGACGGCCGCGGTGACGCCGGCGCTTGGGGTGCACAGACTGGAAGGAGCGGTGCCGCTCGTGTCGGTTCGGCAAAGTACGTCACGGGGCGAGGCGCTTCGTCCGCGCAGGCTTCTCGTTCCAACGCTGACACGGCAGTGACGCGAGAAGCGGAGCAGACTGGTCCAGAAGCGGCAACTGACACGGATGGCAGCAAACCGGGTGTTTCCGCGAGCAGGAACCAGTTGCTGGAGGCCGAGGAAGGGAGAAAACTGGAGGCTGCGACGCTGCGGTCTCGAAAGCGATGTAGCAGGAAACCGTTTTCAGGGGAAGCACTTACTCAGCAAATGTGGAACTGCGCACCAGACAGCGCACGTGCCAAGGGGGAGGGCACTACCGCGACGAGCGCCGGCAGCAGCCATGCTACGGACTACAGAACGGAGAAGTCAGGCGGATTTTCTGGAGACAGTGCAGACCGGTTTGGTAGTCCTGCGAGGTCGCTTGAATCAGATTTGCTAGGTGTGGGCAGAGGGGCGGGCGGGAGCTCCGATGGCGCGCAAGAAGCGAACGGCCATGGCTATGTTTCGTCGCGTCGTCGAGCAGCCGGCGAGGCAGCGCGTGAAGACATGACGAGTTGCGCAGAAGCCAGGCGGGATGAAAATAAAGGAGCGTCATCCGGGAAGAGCACCCATGGGCCTCCCGCGAGGCCGTGGCCAGGCAGCTCCGACGCGGTGGAGCTAACCGATTCGAGCAGTCAGGGCCTTAGCCGTGGCCGCCAGTCAATCGGCGCTGTGAGCAGCGAAGGGATAGACTGTCCGTCGAGTCTGGCGTGCGCAGAGGTGATTAGCAGTCGCCGCAAACCCGTTTCTGCGCGCGCCTCGCCAAGGCCAAGCACAGTTGCAACCGTGTCTCCGGGAGTGAAGACCTCGAAGCGAAGACGCGGAGAGAAGTGCTCCACGAGTGAGGAATTGGATTCAAGCCAAGAAGAGACAACTGGATCAGGGTCGTCGGGGTCAGTCGAGGCCGTGGACGAGGTCGCACAGGGAGAGACCACTGAAGGCCAGAGAGGATCTGCAGAAAGAGAGCAAGGCGCGAGCGGGGATCAGGGTGGCTGTTCTGGGACTGCGCCTTTGGAAGAGAGCGTCAAGACGGAGGCTGCAGCTGAACAGGAGTCGTCCAGTCCTCCCGGTCGAGGAAGTAACGGGCGCTTCTGGCGCGCAGGCGGGGACGGCCGGGTGCTTTACGATCAGTCAGGTCAGAAGATATCAGGCATCTGGTTTGATAGCGGTCGACGCCTGTGGCGAGTCGTGTTCACACAGGGAGAACGGCGAAGGACGAAGGGTTTTAGTCTGCGCCAGTACGGCTTCGAGGAGGCGAGGAACATGGCTGTGCAGTGCAAACTTGAGATGGAGGCTCGGAAGGGAGAAAAGGCCACCAACAGTCCTGTCTCGCCTGCCAAGTAGTGCTGGAGCCACTTTCAGGAAGCCTTTCGCGAGGCGTTGGTTTTATTGTGCTGCTATCGAGCCAGTGGTGCCACAGGGAATGGGAGCGGATGTCACGTAAAACGCGTCAGATAGAAGGGGTAGCGGGTGGGCGGGAGCTGGAGTGCGTTTGCTTAAGATTGGCAGTGTCTAACGTAGTCGGTGAAAGTGAAGGAACACTCTTCGGTCGGTGTAGTTTCTCAAGTATGGTGTGTGGAAGTCCCTTTTTCAGTACAGAGGGTTCGGCCGATCGTCAAGCGTACTAAGAAAACCCAACTTACAGCCTTTTGAATGGCGTAGTATCGTGACCACAGAAGGCAGTATTATGGTTAGCAACGAACTTTATAGTGTGAGAACCGGTGGAGGACACTGCTCTTAGGAAGCGCGTGCTACAGGGAGTCATCCAGTGGATTAGCATGGTGGCGGTACACACTGTTGCCCACGCTGAAACATAGTTTGCATGTTTCCCTTGTATGTCCGTTGATGATCCATGCGCGAGGTGAAGGTTCTGTATACCTTCCAAGGGTTGCAGAATGTCCACCAGTTGCCTGAAAGGTGCACAAATTAGGGATCGGTATGACCAAGATGTACAGTAGCTGCCGAAGTTGGTGAGGCGCCAGAAGGCTTCCTCGCTTCCCCCGTACCATGGAGTGCCCTCTTGCGACATGACCGGGGAGGAAGGCGGTTGGTCTTGGGGGAGCTAGTTGTCATTCGTGAGAGCTGGTCTCCTAGGGAAATGCATGCAGGCTTTTGCCTCCCAGTCATACATGTCCGGACGGAGAAAGCATTACTCCAGCACGCAGGACCTGCGAGGAGCTTGGTGTCTTCAGGACCATAGAAGACAAACCGCAAAGCAGTTGTTCCCGCACATGCGTCGGACACGGGCAATTGGCATCATTTTTTGGAAGTTTTCGAGAGATAGTGTGGTGGGGTATCTAACAGCGGAGCGTTGTGTATGTTGCGAATGAACGTGGCGTGGTGTGACTGGTGAGGAAATTGTGTGTTCGTTGGGAGCGCGTATGGGAAGGCTGCATGCAATGTGTTCCTTGGTATGCACAGCGACAAGGTAGAAGGACCGGATTTTTCACGGGACTTTGCGACGGGTTGACTTGCGTATCCAGATCCTTAGCTGCAGACGACGTTGTCGGCGTTTCAGCGATTGTGCCGTTCCAGTTGAGGCATGGTTTCCGTCGACTCATGGAAACGCGCTGATACGATATGAACTTCACAGCCTGATATGTGATCTTCATAGGGTTTGCCCCTAATGGGCCTAAGTGCGTGTGACCGGAGCCTTCCGGCTATATGGCTTTCGTAATGGATCCAACCTCTTTTCAAGCTTGAAGTGCGCTGAACAGCTTGGCTCAAGCAAAATTGTTCTTCCCACTTCCCTCTCATGTACATAGCCCCCGTGTTTGCCTCTGTGTCGTGACATACCGGCCTGTCTTTTTTTCCTTCTCCCAGTTTTTTTTCAGGGAGACAGTCCGCTCTTGCACACCTACCGCCGTGCCATCAGAAGAAGTGTCGCAGCGGTTGCGTACGTAGCCGCGTTTAGTGGTGGTGTGTGCTCATTTCTACGATCTCATTTCCAGGTTGATTTCCCTCTTTCCATTCGTGCCGCCATAATGAAGGTGTAGCATTGAGGAATGGCATTCGCACGTCTGCGGATGGGCATATTGCACTGTGTACTGGTTAGAGGGAACAGGCTCATATGTTGTATGATTCTGCCAAGAGAGCGGTGCCGTCCTGTCACCCTGGATACGTCAATGAGATCCGGACAAAAATTGAGCAGTCTGCTTGAAAAAAACTTGCACAGAAGAACCACCCCCTGGGTTCAAGTGCTTCAAAAATGTCTGCCGCCTTGACTTTCCCGGAGGGTCTTCGGGGAGGCACGGTGAGCCGTGCGGAGGAGTCGGGAGGGGTGTAGTCAGCAAACAAACTAGAACTTCAGGATTGACTACAAATTACGGAGGAGATAATGGCTGCGTCCCAAAATAGAAAAGCAGGTTCGCCTTGCCGTCGATATCGGCCACAAAGAGCGGGTGGTCGCTGTACTCATCTTCGACCGCGCAGGAAAGTGCAGTGGTGCTGTGCTGAGGAACGAAGTGGACCCGTGGGACGCTCTGCAATGTCAGGGCGTCATCAAGTTGGTCCTACACAACAGTGAATTATTAGTCAAGTGCATCGTACTTCATTCGCATGTGGCGTGTCGTCATGATTCCATGTATTGCCCATGCCAGAATAGCACACAGACGGTCCGTTAATCGAAGCAGCCAAGGCTGTTGACCGGGGAGTGGTCGGGTTCTGGCGCCAGCACGAGCAGGTGGGGATGTTCGTCGTGGAACAGGTGCAGTATGGAATGATACTTGTGCGGGTCCCTGACGTGACAATTTGCCGTACATTTTCCTGTGACAAGGTTTCTCCACGCAGTGCCGCCTCCAGCTCGGCCGCTGCCTGCTGCGACCAACAGCCTTTCTGTTAACGTGCGGATGCTCTGCGCGGACGGCACAGATGCCACTGTTACGCTACAGGCCGTTTTTCTGAGCGTGCTGTTGCATTTGCTTCAACAGCTGAAGCCAGCAAGGCGTTGATGTTGCGAGCGTATGGTTTGGGAGGCACGTGCAGTCCATTCGCGCTCTCTAATCGATCCGCCGGACTAGTGGCGATTCGGTAATTTTGTGGTCTCATACTCAACAGTTGCGTGTCTCCGGAAAGTTTTTTTACGATCATCCTATCGCTTTGGTGCTGAGATGTTCATAGTTTTGGCTCTACTGAACTTGTACCAACGGTGAGGGCAAGCATGAGAGAAAACCAATTACGGAATCTCTATTTCAATATTCACCGATACAGACATGCATACGGCACCAACAGAAGAGCAGGCACATATGCAGGTGTGGATGGCCTGTCAAAATCCGGGCGCACACAAATCACGTCTCTCGTCAACAGCGATCGGTGGGGCATGTGAACCATCCAATGAGTGAAGTTTTGGCTTCATGGGAGAACGGTTCGTTGGGCCACATCATGTAAAAAACAACCTTGTGTGAACCTGGCAGTAATGCTGAAGGCGGCGAAAGAGTCAGTACTACACGGCAACAATACACAGTCAGAAGAGCACGGGTAAGAGAAGACGGTGTTGCGCTGGGTTTCTGCATTGTTAGTTAACCGTTCCAGCTCCCATCAAAAAAACACTTGTGGTCGCGGGCAAGCGGCGTGCAGCGGGCAATGCGTGCAGTCAAAACCGGTTGTCACGCTCGCGTTGAGCGGCTCTTGTTTTGGAGGAAAACGGTCGGGTTACACACGCAAGAAGTATGTCAACCCGTACGAGTGGAGCCTAACTGCTTCATAGTCTGCTCATGGCAATTGTCAAAATCCGTCTGCAGCCCCTAACTTCTGTTCTTTAGGAGGTGTACAAACTCAGTCGAGAAATGAACAAGCTCAACATACGAATCCAGCCTCCTGGAGGTCTTACCACTCTCAAAACGAGGTGTTCTGTACATGCAGGTGGTTCGCATTCAGGTGCCTGAAAGCATGGTGATAGTACTGAAGAGCCACAGAAAAAGTTTCACACGTGGGTAGTTTTTCCTCTTGTAAACCAGCGGTAGAGGGTAAGTCGCCGCATGCAGAGGTAACCGTTGGTTCATTCTTCACCAGCCAAAAAGAGTCAAAACGGGTCCGAAACTCTTTCAATACCTCAATACAAAAGCCGATTTCCTGTTGTGGTATTTTCGCTATTGGCAAACCAGGAAATTGAACAAAAAGAAGTCACCGTTGGAGAGTATCCATAAATCACCGATGCGTTTTAACAGGAAGAAGTCAAAAGCTGCTATCACACGTCAAACGTTTTGCGGTTGCTCCTGACCTTGCCGTGCCGAAAAACAGACAGACGACAGGCCGCCTGGCGTTTAGGTCGCCTGGGGCTCAAAAAGAAAAGCAGGATGCGGCGCTCAGTGCATCCCATGTCTTCCCTACGGGTGAATTTTGCAGCTTGCAGCTGAACCACGAAGGCCACCGTTTACGGTGTTTCGTGCCACCGGCCCAGAGTGACGGTTGACGAGCCATTACCTTTGTCTCATGAACCCCCCTGGTTCCCGCGCATCGATTATTGTGACACCATGCGTGGTATGCTGTGCTCACCATAGTATATGCCAGAGGGTCTCTCACGATTCAAGCGTCGAAATCTCGATGCCCGCAACTTTCTCTTCTGCTGATAGCGGAGCCACAACGCTAAGCCTCAGCTTTCCAACTTTCGTATCGCGGACCTATCCAGTTAAGACAGATTCGATGAGTTCGTTTGGTTGTCCAAACCGCTATTCAGTTCCCATGAGCTTGCCGCCGCAACGCTTCATAGCCACGGTGGCAACAGTGAACGGTGCTTGTCGAGTGTTTTCTAGAAGTGACAGACAGATATGACGTTTCATGCGAATCCGAAAGACGGACCACCTTCAAGTACGGCCAGTCGATGTATCAGTGGATCAGGACTGCTCGAGTTCAGCCGATATTAATTAATCTGCAATACTTGTGTGGGTATGCGGCATCTGATTAAGAAGTAAAAGAGATTCTAGACGCTCACACCGTCGGTACTGGGTTAAAGGGATATGGATACATATCACCTGCTTGCAGCTTACGGAGCGACATGTGACAGTTTCTGCCGAAGCTGACTCTGCGAAGGCAGTGTCCATGTCCACGTATTCGAACCCTGAATGATGTTGGGGGATTGGTTCTTCCTCGCATGCCGCGGAATGCTACTCCATCGAGGAAGGAGTTTAGACTGCGACGAATTTATAGGGTGTCTTCCAAGGGCATTTTCTTCTAACGAAGTTGGTCCACATGCTTGAACACAGCTGCCACTGGACGTAAATGTGGGCAGACGATGGAGAACTGCATAGGATGTGCAACGGTTTTTTCGTTGCGACTCAGAATCATGTCCTCGTTTGGCTCACAGTGCGACTTTGGCAGGCAGACTGCCAAGCTCCCACATACGGCTGTATTATTCTTTTCCTACCACGGACCATTTGCCTGACGTCTGGCGACTGTCCCCATTTGTTGAGTAGCGCAGCGAATGAGCCTGATGTTGTTCACACTTCGCATACTCCAGTGAGAACCCCCGCTTTCTACGAATATCGTGGCGAATGATAACTTTAGTTTCGGAGAACCCCTTGCTCGTCACGCCGTAGTGTGCTCTGACATCAACGAATCCGCCTAAGAATGGATTCCAGGTGTCCACCAGTGGCTGAGGCACAAGAGGGGAGAGGCACCACCTGTAGTCGGGTATCGACAGTTGCCTCTCTTCATCCGATCTCATGTACACAGAGATACAGCGTGCGAAGCACTGACTCTTCGGAGGAGGAGAAATTCTCACGTGGTACGGATTTTTCTACGTTTCCCTTCGCCGCCGCAACGCTGGGTTCTTTGTCGTCATGGAGCGCAACGGCTGTCTCATCCTCAACTCCGAGCCTTTCTTCGTCTTTCGAAGGGAAACTGCAGGTCAAGGCGCCAACATTTTCTGTCTCTCTTTTATCACCTGACGCTCCTCGTTCGGGATATAAAACTTCGTTACTTTCCCGAGAGTCGCCGGGGTCAGTCTCCACGCATTCCTATCGTCGAGGCATCAGAAGCGAGGGATCATCACGGGACGGAAAAATTGGAAAGCACTGGAGTACTGTAGATCGCGCTCCTATGTGTCCCTTAACTCCATCTCCTTGGGCTAGTTCTCCTCGAATGCCAGCGTCTTTTCCTTCTGTACGGTCGGGGCAGAATTCCGTAGGTCAACAGCAGACACTGGGATACCGGCCGTTACGTCTGCCAGGCGTATCCACATGCCTGCAGCAGGATGCAGTCACAGTGTCCCCCCGGGATTCCGCTCCATCCCCACATTTCTCCCCACATCGGCTATCGTATGGCTCTTCACGATCTTCCATCAGTTACGCGGCACCAGTGCGGTCCGTAGATTACCCTCCGCAACACTCCCCCTTCCTTGCCGGGGAAGAGTTGGTCAGTCATCCAGAGGTGATGTCACGTTACAACTGTGGTAATGTGCATATTCCAACAGAACAGCAGATGGGATCAGCTGTCCAGAGGATTACCCTTCCAGGCCCAGAGATCGCTTCCTCCGTGCCCAACGGAACACACACCAGAGATGGTAACATTTTAGATTGGGAACCTGGGTGTTGTCCAGGTGGGACCCCTCTTTCTCGTTCCCGTCCAGAGATGATGCCGTTCCCCTGCAGTACTAGTGGCAACGAAACGACTTCGGAAGGAAACACTCGTATCCACTCCACAGGAGAAATCTCAGGCTTGGGGCTGCGTCTTTCAGTCGCCGCCTCAAGCTGTCGTCAACAGGATTCGTCCACTGAGGCTCATCCAGAGCACGGGGTGAGGCGGTTCGTGACGGAAGGAAAAACCTCGGACACTCAAAGAGACTTCGCTCATATTGCTACACCTGAAGTCCAAAGAAGCTCGCCTTCTCCCGCGGCATTAACGGGGCCTGTGTTCGGAGAGCCCTCCAGACTCTCTGTGCCGGGGACTGTCAGCTGTTCGCTGCCTCGTGAGAGAGGAGAGGATCATAACAACATTCTACGTTCTCAAATTCAGATGGACGTTGCACTCTCTTGTGGTACGGCGAAGAACGAGGCACCGGTGAACTCGTTGCTGCGGCACACCATGATGTCTTCCAACAGACTGTTCTCACGAGTGTCGAGCGAGCGGGCGAGCGATATGCAACATGTGCCGACGACTTCGATGGATTGTTGGCCTTCCCCCGGCTTGTCCATGGAGAACGCTTTTTCGCCCTTGACCCTTACTCCGAGACCTCCGCCTTTACGGAGAGGCTTTGAATTGCAAAGCTCCTCGGCGGCCGGGGTTGACGCGCAAACTTGCACATCCGCACAGTTCGGGCTTTGCCAGTCGCCCAAAAGGTTGCCCCTGACACTGGAGAAAGAAATCGAGTCTCAGAGCCTTGTGAACTGGGCGTGCGTAGAATCTGGTCTGCCTAGAGAAGTCGGATACTTTGCTTCGAAGCCGGTATCCGGAAGCAGGGACTTACACAAGGGGCCAACAGGAGGTATGGCATCGCAGAACATAGCTATCCCTGAGAGAGACGTTCCACGCCCCACAGTTGTAAATCTGTCCCTAGCCCGGACTTCAGCATCCTTATTGGAACTCACAGGTGCTAGTGTGCCTGGCGAAGCAGGCCAAGCGAATAATGGGACATCATTTACACAAGCGGACGCCCCCTTCTGCGTGTTCCCGACTCCGAACGAAAAACGTTCCGCTGAGGGACATCTCCGAGTCGGCTCCACCGCGAATGCGCCTGCTTCGCACACAGTTCCCTCTTTGTCCAGACGCTGTTTGCACGACGAACTTCCTCTAAGTGACAGAGTTCGAGAAGAACCTGTGTCCGTTCCACCACTTGGCAGCAGTTTCACAGGTAGACATCCCCGGGGTTCAGTGAGTCTAGGGACGTTTGCTGATTCATACAGACACCAGAAACGGGATGAGTTGGGTTCCCCTGGCCCGCGCGCGCCGTGTGATGGAATTCTCCAATCAGCTGTGTCATCCCGGCTCGCCAGCGCCTCCGGGACTGCCGATGTCTTTCGTTCCACTCCCTTATTTGCTGTCAGGAGGTCTGAAATGGATGACATTCTAGATGGGTGCTACGATTCAGAGGACGACAACAAACTGCGAAGGCTCCTCGCACCTATGCCGGACTCGCCGTTTCAAAAGGAACTGTCAGAAATGCAATTCGATTTTCAGCAAGAGCGCCAATGGAAACAATGTGTTGCTTTGGCTATCGGAGCGGAGACAGCGGAACATGCAAGGTATCAGGGGCGGACCCACGTTTCAAACCCGAAAAGTATTTCAGACGCAGAGCCGACGCGTCCACGGCACGAACGTACCCTGGTTTCAGTAAAAAGGCCACGGGTTCAGCCGAAGCGACTACAGGGAGACCGCCACCACTCTGGAAATCGGCTTTGTGTATCTGAATCCGCTTTTCACGAGCGGGCCGGGACTGACAACATCAAGGGACATGGACATCCCGACATGGCAACTGATGACCTGGGTGCAGTGTGCGGACACTCTCTCTCTGGAGTTGCTCACGATTCAAAATCCGAAGATGGTGTATGTACGCTGGAAATAGAGACAGGGAGAACACAGTGTCTAGAGATACTAGTGAGAAAGGTAAAAGGAGATACTGGAGACGAAGGTTGTTTGGGAAGCACGATTTCTGTTCGCGAACCCCTGCGCGAGGTACATCACCGTGCTTCCTGCAAGCACAATGTTGCAACGCCCAAAGAAAGCCGGCCTTGCAAAACGTTTGAGACAAACTCAGAATTTCGCACTCACAGAAGGTGCCTGGTTGATGTCAGTAATACAGAGGAAATGGAACAACCTAGCAACGACACTTCCGGCTCAATGCAGCCTAGAGGTGTGCGTCGGACTTTTGAACGCTTTGGCGACGGAAAGTGCCCAGATGTTCCTCTCGACGTATCGATCGGTGAAGGTGAGAAGTCGACTGGCCTAATCCCTGTTGCGATAGACGGCCGTGTACACGGGAACCACACAGCCGACAAACACGAAGTTGTAGCACAACTGATTCACAGGAATAATGCAGCAAGTGCAGGTTCCCCGGGAAAGAACATGGGCACCTTCACCAGCGTCCGCTCGACAGCCGGGCACGACGCAATACAAGCCGTTCTTGAAAAGGATAACGGCACAGCAGAGAACATTGCTTCCGCTTCAACAGTCTATGAAGCTGACGGAGGCGCGGATGCCTGCTGGGAGACAGATGGACGTAGGCCTGGTAGTCGCTCAGATACAAGAGTGGAAAAATGCGAAGCCATTCACCGGATTTGCGATCCTGAGTCAGCTGAAATCAACACGACACTTCATAGCCCTTCACCTGCATCTGCTCACAGCGTAGATCACGCAAGAAGCCGGCACTCGACCGATAGGTGTCGCTGGCACGATGCGAATTACCGTTCCGTCATGACCACTGGCGGCGAACAGCCTGCTGAGGCTTCTCGTGGCGAAGGGAGTCGGACTCCCGCCGAATCTCAGTGGGTGATCGGAGACGAAGACAGAGAGGAGACCGCGATAACCGCGCAACTCACAGTTCGCACGACATCTTCGGAGAATGCTCGATGCACTCGATCGGGTGAAGACGAATGCTCCTTGCATGCGGACGAAGGCGAGTCTGAGTTGTCCGCAGACGCCCGACCCCTACCTGAGCAGGACGAGGAGTCCTCAGCTGAAGTCAAGACGGAGAAGCCCGCGCAACAGAGAGGCGGGAAACACCCTGCGCTTGATAAGCAAAGTGCGCGGCCGAGTGGCCCAGACAGCGACGCACAGCAAACGACTGCGTCGTTTTCTCACACGGAAAATTGTGTCGAACTGGAGCCAGAGGCAGGAACCAAAAACGCGATCGTAACGCCACTGCAGCAACAGAGAGATGACGCGGGGCCACGTGAAGAGACAGTGCAGGGACGCACAGACACAGGCAACACAGCAGACGCCGCCCGCCGTCCAGCGTTGTCGGGATCGACTGCTGAGAAGAGGGCTGACGGCGTGCCTGCGGCAAGCGCAGAAAGAAATCTCGACGTTCCATCGGTGCCTCGGCACCCCGCGTCGACTGGCTCTCCTCACGGACGAATGGGCCCTACGAGAGCCTCTCGACGGGCACGGCGAGGCCGAGGCGGCCGTGCACGCCGAGAGTCTTCGCCTTCTCTGGCAGCTGCCAAAGAGGGGAGAGCAGTTCAGCCTACGCAGCCTACAGGAGAGCCTGCTTTTACGCGTTGGCGGGGTCTCACCGTTTCCTGCAGGGGGGACGAAGGATGCAGGGCGCTCTGTGGGGAGCAGGCTCCCGAACAGTCACCAGCGCACCCGACACCACTCGCTTTCAGGTGTCGTGCATCGTCGCCCGGCTCCGTTCACCCCGGTGTTCACGAAACAGAGGCAAACAGCCGGTCGAAAGGATCGACCGCCTGGCGTGCAGAAAGAGAGCGCCGCCAGGAGACCTTTCTGAGGGCATCGGTCGTCGATGACGACACATGGACGGCGGCAGATCGGCCGACTGACGCGGGTCTAAAGACTACTTGCGTCGGCGAAGTCGTGCACCTAAGTGTATTCGAGCGCACCGCGAGTTGCACAAAAAACAGAGATGTGAACGCCACAGAAGGAGAAGAAACACAGGTACGACCGTACTCTTCTGCAGGCTTTGAGCCACAGGAAACTCCGTTTCCCGCTTCAGAACACCAGGGGTGCGGCACCCTGCCTGAGTCGGCGAAGGAAAACTCTCTTGCCAGCGACTCGTCCGTGGAAGAAACCGAGACAGGACGAACCGAAGCGACTTCTGTAGTGACACAGCTGACGGCTCGTCCACAAATTCCACCAGAGCCGGCAGCTACGGGAGTGTCTCGTCTCGCCGCTTCCGGCTCCGCATACGGAAACAGCGGAGGAAGGAAGAAGACGTGCCTAGAGGCTCTGGAGGAACAGAAAGCTGGGACACTACCGCAGGGAAGCGAGGATCCGGATCTGTGGATACAGGCGGGGCACACCGGACCAACGGAAGACCCTCCACCTCTGTCTCCCACAGACCACTTGCGCGGGGTTGCCGCCAGGCAGTGCCAAGAGCCGATAGAAGTTGGGAGCTTTGTAGACGGCGACACGGAGACAGAACCGGCACTTCCAGGCGCCGTCCCTCTCCGGACAGCTCCTAAACACCCTGAAGGAGAGGCCGAAAGGATTGCGTCACAGGCGTCAGCAACGATTCGCAAAAACCTTCGACCTCTGGACGGGACCAGTCTAAAAGACGACACAGTCAGCGAGAACCGGGGCGGAGGAGACAGGGCCTTCGGCGCCACCTTCACTGAGAAAAAAGGAGACAGCGATGAAACGCGCGAGCACCGGATAGTGACAGAACTGGGGAAGAAGGGACAGAAGGAAGAAGCCAGGAATTGTAATGAACCAAACTCAATTTCAAGACAAGCAGCCTGCCGGAGAGAGAAGAGACTTCTTGAAGTCCACACATCACAGAGCTCAGGAGGCAAGGCGAGAAAACAACCGGCTTCAGAAAAAGGAGGACAGGGAGACTGCGGTGAAGGGGAACGGCTGAAAAGGAACGCGAGAGAGGCGCTGCAGGGGGCAACGCCTCTGGAGGCCAGGCCGACAGCTGGAGGCACGGTAGGTGGACATCCCGAAGGAGAGAAGAGGGCTACCACCAGCGAGGCAGAACATGACGAATACGAAGGCGCATCGAAGAAAGCCGTTTGCAGTTCGACAGGGACACAGAGCAGTGAAGAGACTGCGACTGGCCAGAAAGGCGAAAGCAACTGCAAGACCCGTCAATCGTCTCCGCAGCCCCGTCCCACAATGCACGAGGTTTTTGTCGCTGACTGTGTATTCGACAAATTCCACCTCGACAGAGTGGAGAACGACACAGGGGAAGATGGAGAAGACTCCGGAGGTGAGGCGAGACTGAGGGAAACGGACGGTGACAAAGGGGAACCGATGGACGCGGAGAACAGCGACAGCTGCCTGCGGGCTGAAGACTGCATGCATCCGGCCACCAACCTCCTTTCGTCTGCGGTCCAGGCCTTCTGGCTCGGCATCGCCAGGGAGGTGCGTCCCAGAAGAAGCCTTGAGTCCCACCCCAGGAAATGGGGGTTGCGGACACTTCACCGAAATGCCTACCTCTCCAGCATTATTAGTTCCTCGCTATCGAAGCTGAAGAAGTCTGTGCAAACACTGATTGCAGTTCTCTTGCTTTCTCCCGTTCCTCTGTCGTTCTTATCTCTGTTCAGCCTTCATTATCGTACAGGATCTTCGCACGCTTCACCTGCCTTCTTCTCTCTGCCTCCGCGCTTTCTAACCCCTCGTGTGTCTTCGCTTCACCCCATAGCTGTCTCTACTCTCTCAACCCTACCGTCTGTTTCTTCTTTGTGCTCGCGGTTCATGCTTTCTCTTGCTGTTTCTCGCTCTACCCATTTCCTGCGTTTTCTTCTTGCGTCATTCTCAGCGACGCGCTTCTATCTGTGTTACCTCTTGTTTCGTGGTGTCTCGTTTTTCCTCGTTGCGCTGAGCCTGGGGCCGTGGTGGCTTGTGCCTGGCTTTTCACTAATCCTTCGCCCTCGTTCGCCATTCGTTGTTCCCTTTCAGGTTGCCCCACATGCAATCCCTCCTTCCCTGCTGCCGCTGTGTTTGCGATTACCATCTGCCTATCTCTCCTTTTCGTCTTCTGCCTCCAAAAAGTATCGCGGACGAGCCACAAACGCCCTTCCGTTCTCTCTCGTCGACCAGAAAAAGAAACTGAGCCGGAGGCTGTCGCGGATATCCTTTCGATCTCTTCTCCCAGTGCCTGCTCACCTCAAGGAGTACCCCCCAGCAGAGCTACACCTCGCACCGTGTGTCCGAGGTTCTCTTGCATCACGTTTTGCTTCCAAAGATCGAGCTGCGAAATGCACAGCTCGAGATCAAGGATATCACCTTCCTTCGTCCGACTCCTCGTCTGCTTCCTCGTCGGTGTCGTTTCCGACTTCCACTTCCTCTCTCTTCTCCAACGCCTCGTCTCCTGTGGTTTTGCCTTCTTCTTCTAGGCCTTTCACGACAACCGCGGGGCATTCTCACCGTCCATCTGCACAGACAGCAGAATCTGCAGCTCTTCTTGCTTCTCCTGGCCGGCCGCTAGAAATCGAGAACAAAGGAACCGTCCAGCCACCGGCGCTTCACTCGGAGTCGGAGACCTTGCATGGAGAAGGGCGGACCGAGAGAGAGATCCGGATACGGGAAGGAGACAGAATGGCGGGGCATGAATCCGGTCGGAAGGACAGAGGCACGAAAGGCAAAAGCGAAGGCGAAAACGGCGAAGACGGACCGCAGACGCATGGACAAGGGAGCCTTGAGGTGCGCGACGCTCCCGCACGTTTCGACCTTGACACACAGACGGAGAAGGAAGCAGCGTGCGCAGGAAGAGGTCAGAGAGGAGACGGAGAGAGGGGAACAGACAGAGAAAAGGAAAACAAAGAGAAGCCAGGAGCGACAGATCAAGACCAGCAGAGAGAGGACGAGGTAGGTGACGAACGGAGACGCAGGAGAGGAGAGAGAGAAGACCACGTGCGGCCGAGGGCCGCTCACCAAGGAGAAGAAAGAGACTCTAGTGGAGACAGGAAACGGCTTCACTGGTCATCACCGGTTGCAGGTACGGATCTCGAAAACCTGCCGGGGAAGCCGTCTGAGCTTTCCTCCTGCAGTACCGAAGCGCTTCATCTTTCCTCGTTGGTGGGCACTTGCGAGCACGAAGCACAGAGCGAAAACGAGGAGAGCCGGAAACCTGGCTCCACGCATTCTTTTGCCTCTCTTGTTCCTTTCGCTTCGTCGCGTTTCCCCTCGTCTCCGCCTCGAGCTTTGCCCGCCTCCGATGCTGCTCGCGCGTGTGCAGAGTCGCCGTTGTCGTCTCGTCGCGCGTCTTCCTGTCTTTCCTCTTCCTCCCGTTCTGCTGCCTCATCGTCCTCGTTCATGTCGTTTGCTCCTTTGGATCTTTCCGGTGCCTCGCCAGCCTTGCCGTCAAGTGGACAGAGTCCTCGAGCTACAGCTGTGCCTTCCGGATCCCCTGCTGCGCTGGGCGAGGCAGCGGCGGACCTCGCGCTGATTCCAGGCGACCACTCCCCCAGGCCTGCTACGAGGGGAAGCGGCGACTCATGGAGGCTCTGTTCTTCCGCGCCACACTGTGCTGAGAACCGAAACAGCCTCCAGACAGGTCTCTCCCGAGAAACCGCCACAACCAAGATGGATACAAAAGAAGAGACAACACAGCTCGTGTGTCCATCGTCGTCGTGTCAGGAGACGCACGACCAGGGAGACGCCAATTTTGCAGAGCCAGAGAGAACCGAGAGGGATCTTCAGAAGCAGGCTTCGCAGCCCTCTCCTTTAGCGGATTTCCTTCGACTTTCGACAGCAGACTGCGGAGTGCACTGCTTCAGCTATTACCTCCGTGGCGGCGTCTCTGCGAGCTTGCCCCTCATGTTGGGCGTGCGCGAGCGGCTGTGGTGTGCGGACGCGTGTGTCTCTCCCGTTTATAAGCCGCCTGCTGCGGCGGCCGCCGCGCCACCGCAAACAGGCGGGAGAGAGGCTCCTGCCACAGACTGTCGCGGTGAGGCTGCACTGGGGCTTAACGGAGACAGTTGCGTTCCGTCTCCGGAGACAGGCGCCGATCCCGACCTACTGGGAGGCGACCATCACCGCGTTCTCGAGCCGTCCCGAGGCGGTTTCGACGAGCCGTCTCGCACGAGGGAGAGAAGTGCTCAACGGGACGCGGGACCGGCAGACGGCTCGAGGACGCAGTCTTCTTCGCCTTCGCAACCTGCCGCCTTTTCGTCTTTGCGCACAGTGCCTCCTTGCCTTCCTCTAGGTGGCCCCCCGTCACAAATCAAGCATGAAGACGACTCTGAGCCTGGAGCGAAGACTGCCGGTGTGCGGCCTCCGGAGCGCGGTAAAGCCGATTGTGGGTTGGTCCGTTTCGCGCCTTTCCAGAAGGAACAAACGGAAGGGCGTTTTTGTTCGCCCCCGCCTTGCGCACTCGCGCCTGCTCAGTTTGAGTGTATACAGGCCGACCACCCGACGATAGGATACGAAGGAGAGAGGAAGAGACCGGTGGAAGGAGCGCACAGCGAACGCGCAGACGCCCCCGCGCAAAGACTGCGGGCTCCTGAACAGGTGCGTTGCCTCGTGGGCGACACAGAGCACGCGTCGGACCCCATGGCGCCTGCGGATGTGAAGACGGGAGGAGACGATGGCCATGCCTCTGGGCACTTTTCACCCTCTCGGAATGGTGCTTCCTCTGTTGTCTCCTCCGGTGCCCCGGCTTCTTCGGTTGCACAACCACTTCCGTCTTCAGCCTCTTTTTCCACGTCTGCAATTGCCTCCTCTGCAACTTGCCCTCTTCCTCCCTATTTTCCGCCTGCCTCGTCGTCCGACACGTCCCCCCTTTTGAATTATGTCTCCCCTATCGCGCCTGCGTCCACGCGTCTTCCGCCTTCTCACACTTCCTTCCTGCCGCCATCCTCTCCTTTCTCTCTCAGGCCTCCTACCCCTTCCGCTGTCCACTCTTCCTCTGTCCCTCCTCCCCCTGTCTACCCTTCTTCCTTTCTCCCGGCATCCTCTGCGCCGCACTCTTCTTGCTGTTCTTCCACCTCTTCTGGCTCTTCCTTGTCGCGCGCCTCCTCCTCGCAGCTGCCTTCAAGGGAGGCTGCCCTAGCCGAGAGGTTAGGGAGCGTGGCGGGCACGCGGCGCCTCTTTGATCTCGCGACGACGCACTCCCAGGCGGGGCGCGCGCATGCGAAGAAGCCGTCTTTGGGGAAGCGGGCGCGCGGGTGCGTCGATCGAGCGAGATGCCTTGAGGACAGGAAACTGAGGCACGAAGAAATGAAGAGGCAGGAGCGGAGACGCAGACGCCAAAAACGCGAAAGATCCACATCGGCCTTCCGCTGCCATACGTACTTGGGCGACGAGCTCCGCCGCAACTGCCGCGCGCTTCTCCGGCGGCGGCTCATCGACGAATTCTTTGCCCGGATCGAACGCGAACGCGAACGGGCGTTTTCGCGTTTCGCGATCGCCTCTGGAATTGCGCAAAATAGAAGAGTCGACCGAGAGAAGGCACGCAGTCCCTCAATCCGCAACGGCCGCAACGGCGTTTCCTGTCCTTCGCGTTCCTGTTCCACTCGACACTCCGCTTGTCGTGCCTCTCTTTCGACAAGCTGGAGCCAAACAGCCTCTGAGCCTCAATCCTGCGGCGCGTCCTCGCCCTCGCCACCGACGCAGACAAACCTACGAAAGTCGACAGCACAGAAAAACGAGGAGAGCGTGGTGCTCTGCACATGCCACGAGGAAGAGGATGGGACGCCTCCTCTAAGGGCGGAAACGGATCCAGCCTTCGTCTCGAGGCAGCGCCGCGCAGACGCCGACAAGAAGTGGGCGGCAGACGTGGCGGAAACTGAGAGCGACAGCGAGCGCCGCGCCGCGGGGCGCTCTTGGGGCTCGGGCGGCGAAAGGAGAATGAACGCGCCGGCGGAGAGAGAGAACCTCGAACAGATGCTCACCGGAAAGAGGCCTCAGGCTCAGCCGGAGGCTGCAGCCAGATCAGCAGAGAAGGCCACGGTCGGGCAGGAAAGGAGAGACAGGTGCCCTCAGGGGTTTACGAAAAATCGCGCAGCCCACGGGGTCTCGGCGCCGCCGCGGATTCGCCTCTGTGACTACTGGCTGAGTTTTGACTGGTCCCTCGCGCCGACGACTCTGGGGAAAGGAGACGACAAAGAGACGAAACGTGCAACCGCTCAGGTCAGAGAAACGTCTCCGGGTGTACGGAGAGAGAAGAGACAACGCGACGAAGAGAGCGGGTTAAGGGCGAGGCTGGTTAAATGTAAACGGAGAGTTCCTATAGGGGCCAGCGAACGATCGGAAGATGACGGGTCGACGAAGGGAGACCAGGGAGACAGCAGCGGGGAGGAACCGGATACCGAGGCGAAAGACCGAGGACCGGAAGAAGAGTTTCAGGGAGAGGAGAGAAGAGATGGGAAAAGGAGCGCATATTGTGTGGCTGTGAGGCAGAAGGTCGGAGCTCTTGGCTGGAGTAGAAAGACCGTGGAGGCGGACGAGGGAGAGAAGGACAGGCGAGAAACAGAAGCAAGGCTGGACTTTGAAGAGGCCGGGAAAACGGAAGAAGGTGAACAACACACGAGGAGGGAGACACATCACACCGACCTAGACACCTGTCCCCAAAGGGGAGACGGGGAAGTCGACAGACCACCTGCGGGAGAAAGGAACTTAGGAGAGGCGCACACACTTTGCAGCAGAGAGAAGACAGAACTCTCGGTACAGCGACAGGGAGACAATGGAGAAGGTGGGGAAACCGAGGAAAAAAAAGAGGAAGGAAAGGAGACGAAAAAGCGCCGTGGTGCTTCGCCGGAAAACCCAAGAGCCTTGCTGAGCATGGCAACTCCTCGTCCGCCACCAGAACGAAGAATGGCAGCCTCCCAGCAAGGGGGACAAGGGGATACCGACTGGGAAGCAGTCGAGAGTGAGCGAGAAGAAACGGAATGTGAAAACAGAGACAAAGAAGGCGGATGGGAAACCGAAGGCCGCCAGATCAAGACCGCCGAAGGCCGAGGGCAACATGGGACAGAAGGCCAAGCACCGAAGCCTAGCGAAGAGGAGCAATGCATCAGGCGGGTTACGTTATTGGAGGAAGCGGGACGAGGACGAACAGCAGACAGAGGAGAAGAGAGAGATCCAGACCAGGAAGAGAACACAGCCCCTCCGCAAACTCGGCTTCGTTCTGCTGACGAGTCAGTACTGACATCTCCGAAAGATCGAGCAAAAAGGAGAAAGCTGGGGCCCAATTTCATCGAGGGAAGGAAGAACGAGAAAGAGAGATTGGGAGACGGGCATGGCCGTTTCGGCCTCGACCGGACACAGGGAGAGGGCGGCGTTTGTGTTTCCCGCCGTGACCGGGATCAGCTGGAATGTGAAGAAGCCGAGAGAAAGAAGCGTGGAGACAGCCCTCGACTTCTGGAAAAAGAGGAGGAAACTCGAATCGAAATTCCGACTTGGGACAGGACCGAGGCCCTCGCAAGGCCAGGCGAAGACCCGGCGGTAGGAAACGTCTCTAGCGGGAGCAGAGCAGCCTTGAAAACAGAAGAAAGTGTAGAGATGAATATTGAAGCAGGGGAGCTAGAGCGAGGCTTCGATACGAAAGCGGAAGAAGGAATGCCGTTGCCGAGTCGGTCTCAGCGCGGCTCAGAGAACGGCTTTCTCCCGACTGCCGCCTGTTCTCGAGATTCTCTCCCTTTCTCGCACATGGCGTCTTCGGCCCTCGACTGCTTCTTCTCTTTCTTCTCTCTCGCTCCCGACATCGGTTGTCTGTCTGGTTCCCCAGAAGAGGGCGCAGGACGCCGCAGAGACAAAGCAGCCGGTTTTTCAGACGCGCGGGGGACGGGACTCCGGCGCCCGTCCTGGTGTTCGGCCCTGCAGTCTGCGTCTTCTTCCTCACTGCCTTCTTCCTTGTCTCTCCCCTGTTGCAGCGGCTCTGCGCCGTTGCCAGAGGAGACGATGCCAGCCTCACTCTCCCACAAAGAGGAAGACGCGCTCGAGGCGAGAGAGGAGAGGAGGCAGCAGGGAGAAGCGCACCGTGCTGCGATTCCCGAGCGCGGAGGTCGACGGAGCGACACGGGCAAAAGGGAGTTGACGGAGAGTCTGCGCAGTGGAGAGGATGAGGCATCCACAGAAGAAGGCGGAAGGCCGGGACGCGAGGAGGGAGAGCGAAAGAACCGAGACCGAGAATCAAAGACGGACCCCTGGGGAACAACGGAAGGCCATGCGTCTGAGCGACGGTCTCGGGAAGGCTTTACGAGCTCGGGACAAGGGAGCGAGGGGTGGACCGAAGGATCTTGGAAAGCAGCAGCGGAGGGTTGTGAAATGCGCCAGGAGGGGAGAACCCACAATGGAGACGAAAGAGCGCGAGAGACAAGGCAAGATCAAGAAGGAAAGGGAAGGCGACGAATCGTGTGCGCGAGCGGAAGCAGCGACGAAGCAAGGCATACCGAAAGAGACGTTGGAACTAGCCTCGTTGATAGCGCAATCCGTCAGTCACTTTTGTGGGGTGTCCTGTTCGCTTCTGGGTTCGAAGAGCGGCGGGCTGCAGAAGAAAAGAAAAGATTCACGGCGGCGCGTTTCGCCGGGCCAGAAGGCGCACTCGTGCGTCTCGATCGGCGATGTCCTCGTTTGGTTTCCTTCGCTTACAAAGCCGCCGAAACGCGTCGGAGGAGAGTTCGGAACCTCCTCGACAGGGGCGTGCAGGTGCTGGAACGCGAGATGGATCACCTGTATGACGCGACAAGCCCTAGGGTCAGAGACAGTGAAGCAGAAAAGGAAACGACCAGAGAGGCAGAAAAAAGAGTGAACCGAAACCAGAAAGAGGGAGAAGAAGGAAACGAACACAGGGAACGCGCAGACGCGGAAGACAGAGGCGTGTCGACGGAGAGAAACATAGAGGAGCACGAACAGCCGGAAAGCGAGGCAGGAGAAGGGACACGGGCGCAAGATGCTTCATTGCCAGGTGGTAAGGAAGCTTCAGGCAGTTCTGGGTAAAACGCCTCTTAAGTTTGCACCCGCTCAAAGGGCCTTTCCTGTATCGTCCTTTCTCGTCTGAGCCTCTCGCTTGGGCCATCCGTGTCGTGCGCCTTGCTCTCTCCCCCGTTCCCCGTCCGTTTTCCTCGCTGTGCCGTCTTCCATCTTTTCTCTCTCCCTGCGTTTCATCCTTCCGTTTCCCGGCGTGTTCTCGAGTATTGCTCCGTGGCCTCGCTCCTACGCTTTGGCATCCGCGACTTTAGGGCGCCCTTCGTGAGCTCCCTCCAGTTCGCTGCGCTTGCCACTTTGCGTCCTTCGTCCTCGTCTTTCTGCGGTTCCCCCTTGCCTGTGTTTTCTCAGCTTCTCGCTCGTGCGCGTCTCGCTTCCTCGTTTGTAGGATCCTTCCTCGCTCGCTCTACCTTGCTTGTTTCTGGACGTTTTCCCCCTCCAGCTGCGTTGTCTTTTCGCCTTCCGCTCTGCTTTCCTTTTCGCTTCCGTCTTTGTTTTCCTGACGTTTCAGCTGCAACTGCGCGACATACCTCTGGTGGATGGCTGGTCCCTTAGCCGTTCGCGGGCGGAGTATCGCAAATCATGCCTTGCGTCCCCCTTTCGTTCGTGTCTTAGGTGCTGTTCTAGTCGGGCGCGTGTCCTTAGAATGCCTGCTCTGCCTTGGCACCCCGGCACAGCGTCGAGCGCCTCGGCTGCCGGGTTGTTTTTTTAACGTCAGAAAAATTCATGTAAACCCGCAAACATTCTCGAGACTTTCGCAGTCGGCTCCACCACGTTATGAGCCCAAAGCGTTTGTTCTGCCGGTTCCCTCTCTTCCTCTTGACAACGGGTCGAGTCTCCGCTCCCCAGTTCTGCCTGAGACTTCGCCGCATTCGTTGATTCCTTTGGGTGGTTTGCATGCAGGCCAGGCCAGAAACGGGGAGTCTCCCGTGGAAATGCCCAGTGCGTTCTGCGCAGTGGAGTCGCGTTTTCCTGCATGTTCTTCGCTTTCCTCTCCACTCCCTGATGGCATAGCCACAGGGACACGCGCGGTTCCTCACGCAGGGCAAGCCCAGCGCGTGGGAGTTCTGTCGGATGTCAAAGCGTCCTTCACTCTTTCCCCGGCGTCAGTTCCGCTCTCTGCTCTCGCGTCTTCGACGCCGACTTGTGCTGCCGTGACCTCAACGACGCTCGCTTTGGCCTCGTCCCCTGCAGGCGCGGCCGTTCCCTCGTCTGCAGCAAACGGGATCTCGACGCCAGGAGTCCAAACAGAAGAAAAGGAAGAGATGGAACGCCGAAGGGAAACCGCGCTGCAGGAAGAGAACGCCCAAACAGAAGAGAGCGATGGGAAACTGCGAGACGCTTTCCCGCCGCATGCAAAGTGTGACGCGAAGCATACCATCGCAGCCGACGCAGAAAGACCTAAAAGAAACATCTGGCCGCACTGTCCTGCCCCGGGGGGAAGACCGCTCGAAGCCTCTCTTTCGAACGAGAGCGGGAACCCCGTCGCCCCCATCTCTTCTGGGCCTGAGCAGTCTTCTCCCTTTTTCTGTGTACCGGCGTTGCGGCCAGCACCGGGGGAGACAAAGATAAAATCTCCTCTGGACGCGACTTCAGCCGCAAGACTCTCCCACCCCGCAGGCAATTTGCTGTGTAGCTCGCCTCCCCCTTTCGGATCCTTCGCGCCTCCGCCAAATTTCGTCTCGCCGCCAAGGGCGCTCGAACAGCCGACTTGTGGCGCTTCCTCTTCTGATCCACGCCTCGAGAGTCCTCAGGGTGTACCGCCTTTCTCAGGTCGGAAACCTGTCTCCCCGCAGACTGCCTGTTCTTCGCCTTCGTGGACTCCAGCTGCGTCTCTTTCCAGTGCTTCTGTGTCGTGTCGTGCTCTTTGTGCACGCTCGCTCGCCTCCGCTTTCCCCGCAGAGATCTGCGCTCGTTTCGAAAATGGTCTCCACCCCCCTCGGGCGAGCGATGTGCCGCGGGAGGGGACAGGCACCGAGTGCGAGCCTGAAAGCAGACGCCATCGCGGATTCCTCCAGTTGGAGGAAGGAGACGATCGACGAGAACAGGACGGGGAAGAAGGCGCGAAGGGCGAGAGGAGTGCCCGGGGCGGCCGGCACGCGGGAAGGTTGAGAGAGCAAAGGCCGGAAGACAGCAACGGTTGCGGAATCGGAGACGGAGACACCTGTGGAGAAGGCGGAGCCGAGAATCACAAACAACAAGAGACACAAGACGACGGGGGAGACGAACAGCGCACACGCCAAATAGGGGAGTTCGAGGAAGGCACAGCCAGATTCCTCCCAGCTTTCGAGGCCTCGGAGAGTCGCCACACGCCCAGCGAATCTTCCGGCCAGGCGGTGTCGACCGGCAGCACGGTGACTGGACGGCAGCGCTGTGGGTCAGAAGAAGAGAACGAAGACAACACTCTGGGGGTAGGCACCGCAGACGCAACGCGTCTCACACACGTTCTTCCCTCGCGGCGCGGGGACAGCAGAGCGTCGGGTCCTCTTCCGTTGTGTTCTGCCGACGCCGAGCGCAGCTCTGTGAGATTAGAATCCGTCTCTTCGGCTCGTCCTGCGCCATCGTTTCCTGCCTTGCCTTCCTCCACCTCTTCAGTGTGTAGCTCAGGGACGCTTCAGCTGATTCATGGGGTTAGTGAGGGCGGGGGGAAATCGGAAGGTACACGAGACCTAGGAGAGGTCTTCGCTTCACAAGCGGCTCCTGAGCAGTCGATTTCCCCCTTGCCTGTCGGGCATGTGACGCTGCAAACAAACTTCCAGCCTAGTTCGCTCGGCCTGTCTGCGATGGAAGGATGTGCCTCGGTCAACGCGACTTGGCCAGAACACAGAGGCGGCAGCTGTGTAGAGAAGGCACTTTTTGCTGACAAAAAAACAGGGGTCGGCCAAGATAGAGTTGAGTCCTTTTGTGGTCAGCCGTCTTCACCTCTACCCGACGTTGCTTGTTGTGGAGAGAACACATTTCCCAGAGACGAAGAGAAAGAAACCGCAGTGGAGGACCTGGCACCTTGGGCGCCTGTATCGGCCCCGACCGCGAACCCCGTGGCGATCGCTTCTTCCAGACGTATTCCCCTGTAGCGAGAGGGGAGGGAAAAGGCCGGGAAAAGGAGTAGTTCTGCATCGCTCGTTTTGCACCCGAACGACTAGGCGAAGTGAAGGGAAAACATTCTTTCCCTTCCGAGAAGCGCCACACTGCGGAGAGCGTTGCTTGCAGCCCACAAGATGCGTAGACAACAGACGCTTCAAGAAAGAGTCGGACCTCCCCCGCTTCCAGCGGATTCCCTGCTCAAACGAACTGTCCCCACAAACCCCTAGTTTCACGTAGTGCTCAAGGAAAGAAGTGTGTAGCCTTTTCCAAGCCCGACTCGGAAGCGGCGGTGTTGTCGCGTCAATTTTGATTCACAAAGCAGATGGACTCGCCGTGTTCCGAGCACCGCGGCAATTTTCACCTGAACAGGGGGAACGGGCCTTTTCTAACCAGGTACTCCCACCCAAACTTCTCGGTGGGGAGATGGGATATGCCGCTCCTATGAGGAAGCGGGGAGACGTCTACATTATTCTCATAAAATCTCATAATCCGGCCTTACAGACACACGGTGTCCTGGAACGCGTGTGGGGGACAAGTCACCTTTTTCTGTTTTTTTGGTCTCCGTATAAGGTATGTACAGACACGTGTCCACTAGGATGCGCTGTGGAAGGGATTTGCATCATGGTTCGGGAACAGAGAAAGCGAGCAAAACGACACCGCAACCTAAACGAGAAATTAATCCAGGTGGACCCTGTCTTCCGCGCCCGAGGAAGTGCCCGCAGACACACAGGAAACGAGGCAGTCTCGACCAGCGGGACAACGCAGGAGATTCGTGTAAATAGACGTGAGTTTTGCCAACCTCATTTGTGTGCCTTGTTGGGAAAGCCGATCTCAGGCAGCTGCACAAACGTAACCGGCAGCATAGACCGTTTACATGGAAATCGACGACAATACGGGGAAGAACTGAGACAGTACGGACTTACGTATCTGGGGAAGACGACGTATATGCAATTATACATATATATATATATACATACATATATATTGTAAGCGTCGAGCAGAACCCGCGCGCATAGAGAGAAGGTGATGCGGCACGGGGGGGGGGGCTATGGAAATTCACGGGCTTTCTCTGCCCCGCCATCCAGATGCGGGCTGTTTCCTAAGAGTGCTTTATACTTTTTCTCGTCTTTTCAGCCCCATATTTCCCGCCCCTACCCTTTCCCCCCCCCCCTACTGTCTCTCACTCTCGAATCGTCCTTTTCCGCCTAGTTAAAAGGTCGGACTTTCGCGCTCCCAGAGAAGTCCAGAGAACCTCTCAAGAAGTGACCTCGTATTCCTTGCGAAACCAGTCGCGCGAGTGTCCGACTTGCGTGTTCGCAGGAACCGCTTTTTCTTTGCAAACGGTCCTGGAAAACAATTTCGCACCTCGCGTGCTTTTTTTGAGAGCGAGGACCCATTTGTTTCGCAAAATCGGAAAACCTAGCTTTTTCCCGCATCGCGCTCGCCGCTGACGCCTCTGTAGAGTTTGCGACACGCCCGGCTAACTATGGTATTCTCGTTTTGTGGTTGGAGGGCGGGACTTGCTCTTTGCTTCCCGCGACTACGTGGAGCGAAAAAAGCGTTTTTCGCCTCTCCCAAAACGGGGCGGAGTCTCGCGTCCTTCGTTCTTCAGTGAAGAAAATCCGTTCCGGGGAAAGCCGAGCGAGAGTCGCATTTTCGAAAATCCGCTTTCGCGCGTGTCTTCGTCTCCCGCCTCCCAACCCCCGCGCCGTTCCGCGCATATCGCGTTGATGCGAACTCAACTTGACTCTTCGTTTGCACAAGGCCACGTTGCCGGTTAAAAGCGCAGTTTGACCAGTCCTTTTCTCCAGACCAAGAGCTCGAGAAAGCCATCCGCGTTTTTACTGGCGCCAGAGTTTCGCAGTTTCCTTCTTTTTAATCCCATTTTTGCTTCACTTCGCGTTTCAAAGTGCCGACCCCGCCGCCCCAGCTGTCCTCGCGGTGTCTTGTGAGCAGCCAACGGGGCGCGTTTTGCAGTGCCGGTCCTCTCTCGACGCGTTTCGTTTTTTTGCTGCCGGTTTTCTCTAATCCCCAAGCTTTTTTTAGTCGAGGGCAGCACACATTTTTTCATCTCTCCGTTTCCACTGATACATGCAGCCAGCAGGTACACGACCAACCGCCAACCATACGCGCAAATGCCCTGGTATACAGATGCGTAGGCGCATATATATATATATATATATATATATATCAATATATATATATATATATCACGTATGCTTACACGTGCCTATATATACGTCGGCGCATGCTTTTTTCTCAATGCCGAGTTGGCTCTGTGCCTAAATCCCTTTGCTTCTGCTTCTCTCTTCAGTCCAGCTTCTGGGTTCCTACCGCATGTGCGTCGGTCCTGTCGACTGTCCTGAGCGCCCCCAGCAGAGAAACGCGACAATGCCACGTGTCTGCCGCAGTGGAGATCTCATCTCTGCAAAGTTCTTTCTTGTGAGAAGCGACGCACAAAGGCCGTGAAAGCATATCGAGAAGAGGGGTAGCCTGGTGAGGACAAACGCCCCAACTCAACACGCACAGAGCACCCTCAAATGGCGAGCATGGCCCTGTCGCTCTCCCCTGGGCAGGGGCGCTCGTCCCCCGCAAATTCCCGCTCTTCGCCTTCTGTGACCTACCGCTTTCCCAGCTTAGAAACGGCTGTCGGGATGGCTGCCGAGGCTGCTTCCGGTGAAAAAAAGGAGACAGGACACACGCGCGCGCTGACCGCCGAGAGCAAAGCACTGCGAACAGGGGTCGAAGGAGACGGCTCTTTCTTTGAATCCGACGCCATGGACGAACGACCGAATCTGAAAAAGCTCCTCCCGGAGGAACCTTACTCAGGCGGCGCTCTCGATCGGCGCCTTCTCAATTTCCCCGGAAAATTTCGCACTCTTCGAGACCAGGGAATGGCAGAAGAGGAAGAAGATGGCGACGAATATGAAGAGGAAGATGACGAAGAGGAAGACGAGGACGGTGATGAAGAGGAAGACGAGGACGATGATGAAGAGGAAGATGACGAAGAGGATGGTGATGAGGAGGAAGACGAGGACGAAGAAGAGGGAGAGCAGAGAGGAGATAGAGGCCAACCGGGTGACGGGATGTCGATGTTTGAACAGCTTTCGCTATTGCACGGGGTGGACGAGAGCGCAGATGGAACGGTTTTCAACGCAATGAGTTGGATGTGTAAGACGAGGAGTCTTCATTCCTCGTCCCTCTCCTCTTCTCTTTCGCCTTCTGGTCCGTCCGTCTCGCCTCTAGTGCCGGCTGCAGACAGCCGCTCTGGCTCGTTGAGTCGTCAAAGCACCATGGCAGACGCGGCTCCGGTCCCTGGACCGCCGAAGGGCCTTGAAACCCCAAACCCGCCTCCGACCGCGGTCGCGGAGACAGACACGTCTCTGTCGCAGCTAGCCACGCAGGAAGGAGACCCCAGCATCGGCGCCAGCATCGGGAGTCTCCTTCCGTCGGAATTCTCGGCTGGTTCGTCAGCCTTTTCCCACGCTTCCTGTCTCCCGTCGTCCTTTCTCTCCGTGTGCCCGCCGCCGTCTCGCGTCTCTTTCTCGGCGTCCGCTGCTTCGGTCTCGCCTACGGCTTTGGGGCTGCTGCCGGGTCTTCCAGCGCCTTGGCAGCGTGAAGGGAAGGGAGAGTCTGGCGGACCGCCCGCCTGTCCAGAAGCAGATGGAGACGATCCAGAGGAGACAGAGGAGGCAGGAGAGAGCGCGACAGTGCGGCCTCACTGTCAGTCGTTTCCGGTCCACACGGGCGACCCCCGGATGCAGTTCTTCCTGGCCTCTGGCGCCTCGCTCGAACGCACCGCCCCCACCACGTGTGCCGGAGAAACGGGGATCGTTGCGCAGCGTCATAGAGAAGACTCTGCGAAAAGGGGGGAAGCAGGAGGCGTGGACGCGGCTGAGGAAATCGAAAGAGTGGACGAGAGCGACGAATCCGCTGTCGACAGGGGGGCTGAAGGACCGCAGAGTCTCAAGGACGGCAGCGAAAAAGAACGGGCTTTGGACAGGAGAGAAGGCGACGCGGCGGAAAGGGAACCAGGGAGAGAAGGGCGGGACGTTCGCGAAGAGTGGATTGCCCAGCTGCTCGAAACGTATGGGGACGGAACAGCCGGGACGCCGCCCCTCACAAATGCCTCTCGCTCTTCTTCCTTCCCTCCCACGTCGGGTTTTCCTTCTTCGGCATCGATCGCAGCGGCGTTCCCAGGCCAAACTTTACCGATTCTTCCGGCGCCTTCAAACGCCGAGGGCACTGAGGCCGCAGACCCAGCAGCCTGGAGAGACAGCAGCACGGATTCCACATGGCTTCCCCTCCACACCGGCGCGCTCCCCTCCTCGGCTCCCGGCCTTTCTTTGTCCCCTTCATCCTCTTCCTCGGCGGCAGCTGACTCGTTTTTAAAGTCCTCTCCGCAGCCTAGCGCTGATTCTGCGCACCTTCGGGACCGGAGCATTGGCTCTGAGGACAGCGGCGCGAGGGAGCCGGCGGAGGGAGAGAGAGACTGTCTCTCGCAAGACAAAGCTCGAGGTGCGCAGGAGAGTTTCTCGCTCGGCGAACACGGCGCTCTCGGCGAAGGACCCCACGTCTCCCCAGAAGAAAGTGCCTGCCTGGCGGAAGGAAGCGGAGTTGCGCTCAGCGCCTCGTGCGCGAGCGAAGGCCGAAGTTTTTGCACCGTAGCGCATGCGTCTGTCGAGCCAGAGGACGCTTTGCAGTCTCCTTGCCGGGATCCGGAGGCGCCGGAAAGGCCCTACACTGAGTCGTGCGGTGAAGACGTCGGCCTGGCGCAGGCGCCGCTGATGCGGAGCGGCGAAAGCGGAGAAACAGAGATGCGAATCGGAGAAGAGGAAGCGATCTGGGAGGCCAAAGAAGCGGGGGAAGGCACAGCAGAGCCGCAAAGGGATGACGCAGGCGAAGAAGGAGAAGCCGCTCCAGGAGGAAGCTTCGCGAAAGTCTGGCAAGACTGGACGGTCACGAGTCGACTCGTGTTTGGAGCGCGCCGCCTCGCGGTGTATCGACAGCGCGTCATTTCGGCGACTCTCGCTTCCGAGGTCTCGCTTTCTGACGCGAGCAAAGCGGGCGGCGACGCGCGAGGAAATGCGTCTTCTTCGGGACACGCCAGCGCGGAGCAAGAACAGGACGCGCAGAGCGCCCCACTGCGAGGCGCAGCGGCGGAGGAGAGACCAGACAGCCATCGAGGCGCAGAAAGCACAGAAAAGGACAGCAGCCGCGGCTGGTGTGGACCCGCGAAAGAAGGGAGCCAGGGCGAGCATCGGGAGGCAGAGGGCGAAGCGGACGCCCGGCAGAGAGAGGAAGGTGTGAAGCGAGCGGTCATTTCGTACCGAGCCTTCAAGAGGGTAAGAGCAAAAACAGCACACGGCGAAGAGAGACAGAAATAGCCAGCCGCGGGAAATGGAGGGAACGCAGAGAATGGAGACCTCAACAAGGTGCTCGGTGATCCCTTCCTCCTTCTGCGCTTCGTTGCCTTCTTTCGACTTTCTCCCAGCTCGGCCACACTCTTTCTCTCTCTCTCTTCCGCGTGCGTCCCGTTTTCTTGCTTCGCTTTCTCGAAGTCTCCTGTTTCTTCGTTGATTTGCGTGTTCTTCCTCGTGTCGCTTTCTTCTCGCGTTTCTGCTCTTTCCGACGAACTGTCTGCTGGATCGGCTCTGCGCCCTCGTCTTTGGCGGATCCTCGCTTCGGTGTCTCGCATTCAGCTGAGAGAGAAGGTGCCGGCTTCCTTCGCGTCCTTCTTCACTCCGGCGACGTACGCCCATCTCCTGCGCGATCTCGGCGGGCACACGGACTGTCAGTTGCTGGTTCGGACGCTCCTAAACGCATGTGAGGAAACGGGGAGAAACGAAAGGACGAGGAAGTGGGGAAAGGACTGCGAAGGGAAGAGAGGGGGAGACAGGCCTGTCGCGCCGGGGAGACGTCAGGAACGGAGAAGAGAAGCCGCCGCGGGATCCCGGCGACGGGGGGGGGGACGGTCCAGGCGGGGGGAGGGAACGAGACAGAGGGAAGGCGCCGACAAACTGGAAGAAAAGAGGCAGCGACGCAGCAGAAAGACCCAAGTGGAGGGGAGCTGGACCGCCTCCCCCCCGCCCCGTGGGTGACTGGGAAACAAACGGCAAGCTGGGTCTTGACTACGGACTGTCGAACTCGTGCCCGTTCTCCTCAGGCGTTTCCCTTCTGAGTCGTTCCTCGCCCCATCTACGAAAAAGAGCTCTCCGCCGGTTCCGTCGCGAGAGTTCGCACTGTTTCTTTCTCGTCTTCTGTTGCGCGCCGTCTCTGTCTTCCTCTCTGTGCTGTGGACTTCGCTTCTCAACAAAAACACCAAGCTGTCGGCAGTGTTCGTTTTCGTTGTCCTGGTTCGGCAGCCTTCAATCGCTTTGTGAGGCACGAGTGCGAGGCGTTCGTGGATCCAACCACCAGACGACTCACGAAGGCTGTGAGAATGTGGATGAGGGGAAAAAACGCTAAGAGTGAAGACGAGAGTGAGAGGGGGAAAAGAGAGCGAAGGTGACGGAGATCCAGATCTGGAGTCGCAACATACAGGAGAGAGAACCAAAAGGCAGACGCGAGGCGAAACGCCGAGACAAAAGAGAGCCTAAAACCCTAATTTCGTAAATGTTTGCGATAGAACCCTAACGCAAATGATATTTACGCAGTCCAGCCCTGTATTATTTAACCCAGTGTTCAAGGGAGAAAGAGCCAGAGAGAGACAAGGAGAGAGACAAGGAGAGAGAAAGCAGCGAGTTACGGAGAGACAGGGAAAGACAGGGACAGAGATTGACACAGAGGGAGGGGGGAAAGACTTGCCAGAGGCGGGAGCGGGAGAGGCAGGAGGCAGTGTTGCCTGGACGACGCCCATTTTCGTTTACGTCCGTCATCGAGTTCTGATCCAGGGATTGGCTTGGGAGAGCAGCGACAGCCGTGTGGACTGTCACCTCTGTCCGGTTTTTATTTTCTTCCTTCTAGAATTTCAAACGAATGCTGGAGGCGTGGAGCGACGACCCTACGCGCATCGCCCTCGCCGCGCTCAAGCAGCAAGACGCAGAATCGCAGCCTGGTCTCTTTGAGTTCTTCACTTCCTACATCGTAAGGCCTCGACACTCGCTTTCCTTGAGGGGTTGCCTCTTGCGTCTCGCGTGCGCTCCCGGGGCATGTGCGCGATCTTCTCGCGACGCTCTGCTCAATTGTCGGTCCTTCTATTCCACTAACTCTCTTGACTGCTTCCATGTACACGCCGGTATCTACATTTAAGCGATGCGGCCTTCCCAGTGAAGCGTCCGCTTTCTTTGACGCGCACGTGTTTCGGCATCGAGTGCACGTCAGGTCTTGTCCTCAGTTTTTTCTGCGTTCTCGCCTCTCCGATGCCAAGCGCCGCATCATCCTTTCTTCAGCAGCTTCGACTGCTGACCTTCCGCCGTTCCTGGTGTCGCTCTGGTGCGCATTTTCCAAATGTAAGCGGAGAGGTGTTCTTTGCCTCCTCGCCCGTCTCGGCCTTCACCCGGAGACCATGCGCCCATTTGTGCGGGGAAGGAGGACCGACGTGGAAACGAAAAATGCGGGGGGATCCAATGATCTTGAAAGTCTTTGCTTACCGGATCCAAGTTCTTGCCATTCACTATGCGACGGCATCGACAGTCCACATCGACTGTCTGAGTCTCAGAACTGAAGCCACAGTGGGCCTCGACGAGTTCTGCCTCCGGGCGCCGCGCGCAGGCTCTGGTAGGACACCGCGTCGCCGAGTGTTCTCTTCATTGACGCGGCTCGTCGCTCGTTTTTCGCTTCTGGTCTCCAGGCAGGCCTTTCTCCGGCGTCCGATTTCAATTCCTCCTTTCAGGTAGAGAGACTGTTCTTCATGCTCGATCCAGACGAGACAGGCTGTATCAAGGTAGCGGAGCTTCTCAGTCTCCCGGAATTCGAAAAATTCATGGATATCGTCTACAGGCCGGTAGGCAGCCAACGAGTCGCAGAAAACCCCGTCTTGGCTACGCGCGACAACAGGAGCTGAAAGGCAGGCGCTTGCGCATGCACAAGAAGCAAAAGGGACAGGGTTACGCAGACACGTTTGACAAAAAACATGACGCCCTCGAGTTTCTCGCTCCATCATCCTCTACATCAATTATATATATATATATATGCATATGGAAACTTATGCATACATGTATGTGTATATGTATATATATATATTGGAGAAGAGATACAGGATATACGCGGATCCGTAGCGTTGTGTGGAAATCATGGGAAACAAGAGAAATCTGGTGTTTGAGCTCACGAACGAGGGGAGGCCACACAGGGAGAACCGCCGGCGGTCTGTGGTTTCAATTTATTCCCGTCGTCGTCGCTGTGGAGGGACAGGAGTGATGCGTAACTCGGTTTTCTGCGGGAGAGACAAGGCGATCGCTGGGGTGGAAAACGGCAGATTCCTTGGCGGCGTGTATCGTTCGCAACTGGAGGCACGTACAGTATCCTAGATACTATAGGGCAACCTCTCGGCAAAGCAACACAGGCAACGAATGACGGAAAGCGCATTGCTGCGTTATGCAGACAGATCTATTTCCAACCCTCCAAGATAAATTTTTCTCAGGTGTTTCGCGTTTTCGCGTCGCATTTCCTCTTTCTTCATATTTCATTGCCGTGTTCACTTCGCTCTGACACACGATCCGTTTTGGATTCTGGCGTTTCCCCGTCAGCCCGCGAGGCCGGTCTTTTCCGGGGATGAGGAGAGGCGACGGGGACCGCCCCAGGCAGAGAGATGGTGACTCCGTTTTGCTCGTGTGTGATCAGTTGGGCACGGAGTTTGCAGATTGCGCGCAGCAGCTGCAGCCGCAGTTCGCCTTCGACATTTTCTGTAAGGCCCCGCGGGGCGGGAGAGAGCGGAAAGGGGGAACGAGGCGCGAAAAACAGAAAGAAGACGGGGCAACCGGCAGACGGAAAGAGAGGGAACAGGCAAGGCAGCGGGCGGGAGATGAGGAGAGAAGACACACAGGCCAGCGCAGAAGGCTGCGCGGGTTGTGTGCGGTGCTGGAAAAGGAAGGGCGAGAGCTGCATAAGACAGAACCTTCATGGCAAAGTGGGGAGCAGTGGCGGGAGACAGCAAGCGTTTGAGAAGAGACCCGAAATGTCCTTGGAAAAGCCGATTCAAGTTTCTTTCACGCGTCCCGTGCGGCGTAACTCTGCACATCCCTGTTTTCGTCTGTTTCCGCCTCGCCTTTGATCTTTAGGCTTTCTCCGGGAAGAAAACTGCGTCCTTTCAGCAGGAGTTCTCGCTTCCCTGTGCGACGCCCTGAGGGTGCACATTTGCTCGCAAACCTATCACGTCTCTCCAATCGTCCTCAGTCGCCTGTTTGCCTCTTCGAAGATTCGGACGCGGTACCACGCCCTGGCGCCTTCTTCGTCTCAGGAATCTGAATCGAGTGTTTCCCCGGAGACAACTGTGTCTCCTGCGTCTTCGCCTTGCGAGACGAGCACGAAGAGCTGCAGCGAGAGAGCGCCGGACAACGCGCGAGACAAGGCGAGCGGCCGAGAGACGACGAAGAGCGTTGTGCCAGATTCGGAAGCACAGATTCCAGAGAGGCAACAGGGACAGTCGGCGTCAGCAGACGGCGCAGCTTCGCCCCGGCCGGCGACTTCCCCTGCGCTCTCTGCCGCCGAGTCGCGAACAGCGGGAGAGACGCAGTCTGAAGCGGACCAGAGAAGTCAAGCCCAGCGGGAGGAGACGGGAGAGAGAGACGCGCACGTGAATGGAGACCAAACGCGCCCCGTTGTGCCTGTCTTGGTAACCTAGGGGAGAACAAGGGAAACGGATACGAGGCCGTCAAAAAGTCACACACTATTCAGATACAGGCACAGGCGCAGTGTTTACGAAAGTCGAGAGATAATTCCAGGGCTGTGTCCAGGGGAACAGCTGTGCGTTTCAATGGTCAGGTTCGGAGTTCCTTAATACGCACACGCGCGCGGACACTTAACTGCCGGACCGAAGGAGGGACACTCGTGCTCTATCCATTTCTACATATAGATGGAAACATACCAATACACACATATTTATGTATGTATGTATATATATATATATATATATGTTTATATACGTTTTCCATGTTAATATATGTTTGTATACATATATATATATATACATATATATACATACATATATATATATATATATATATACTTATATACATATATATATACATATATATACATATATATACATATATATATATATATATATATATATATTTGCGTGCACCTGCGTATGCGGGAGTAAATCCGTCGATGGTCTGCCGTCCGTCCCCCCGCGGGCGTCTGAACCTTTGGAGACGGAAGCGTCTTTTCGCCTGTCAGCGTTGTTTTGGGAGGGGATTTTTGTCGGTCTGGGGGATTCTGTGTGGCGTCGTTTTTTGGCAGTTTCTGAAACGCGACACGCGCAGTGTCTGCGTCTCATGCACCCTCGCCGGCTGCTCCGTAGCCAACCGTTTTTCGTCCACGGCTGTCTGCGTCGTCCCCTCCGCGTTTCGGCTTTGTTGGCCTGTAGGAGCGAGAGGAACTGTTCCGTTTTCTGTTCACTTTGGAGTTTTGCTCCTGCGTCTGGGCTGAGGACGCGGCGAACATTCGCGCTCTGCCGCCTTCGGTAAGGAAAAGCGCGAGGAGCGAGCGCGAACCCTGAAGCGCAAAAACACCAGCGGAAGTTCCCGACAACAAGCAACCACAAAGCACAGGAGAGAAGAGGAGGACAGAAAGAAGGGAAGTGCAAAAGGCGCGAAAAGGCACGGGGGTGGAGAGGCACTCAACGAGTCGTGAAGACGGAAGGCATCGCGCGCGTCCACGAGACAAAGGAGGACACGAAACAAAGCAGTTGCCACCACCTAGAGGAAAAGATCGGAAGCATCGATGGAAGGATCGGGCCAGCGGCGGCAGCGAGAGCCTTTCGAGAATGGAAGAGCGAGAAGAGTCGTGGCGGGAGTGGAGAGCCGGAGAGCGGAACGAAGGACGGGAAACAGAACTCGAAGAAGAGCTGCCTTCTCTCTTCCAGCGGGACCTCTCCTCTCATCCCCCTCTTCTTTCTCTTCCTCCACTCTCTGAGGCATGCTTGGTTTGCGAACTTCTCGCTGCTCCGGCTCTCGCTTCTGGTGCGGCTCTGCTGCGCAGATTCGCCTGTCTCGGCGTTGCCTCTGCGTCTGGTTTTTGCTTTTGTGCATTCGTCTGGTGTGTTCTGTTTCCTCTGCTCCCTTTCGTCCCGTTGGGGTTGTCGCTTTTCATTTTGTTGGCCCTTTCTCTCCGCTCTCTGTCGCAGTGCATTTCCTCCGCGCTCGCCTTCGTGTGGAAGTTGCTCGACGTTGACGGAAAGGGAACTGTGGGAGTGTCTGACATTCAAACTCTCTGGAAGGCAAGTCTCCAACAAGCAGCGAAGAGGCGACAAGAGAAAGAGGCGTACAGGGGGAGATGAGGAACATCAGAGAGAGAGGAGAGAGACGGGGAGGAATAGGAAGTGGGCGGAAGAACGAGCGTTTTGGTCAGAGGTGCCGGAGGATGATGCGGGAGGCTCTAGGTGTGGGTTTCGAGTGTTTTCTTTTTCGTCTTTTTTTGTTTTCTGCCGCAAGTCCTGACTTGTCGCTCCTGGAACGGAAAGGCTTCCCCGCGCCTCATGTGAGAGATCTTTCTCCTCTCGCCATCTGTCTCTTGTCGCCTTTTTGCTTTTCTTTCACGCGACTTCGGTTTAGGCAATTTGCTTGGAGCTGAGAACCACCGGTCTCTTCCCCTTCGTCGACGAACTTCCGGAAGGCTCCGTGGAGCTGGAACTTCTGGACCGTCTCCAACCTGCTGGCAAATCCTTTGTGACAAGAGAGGAATTCTTGCAAAACCATGTAAGATCCCACGGCGCTTTCGGCCTCTCGAGTCTCCGCATTCTTCTGCCCAGTCCATCACGCTTCACGTTTGCTTTCCATATATATATATATATATATATGTGTCTCTTACATCCGTGTCGACAGTGAAGCGGTGTCGGAGCGTTTCACACGAAAGCCGTTGCGCCTTTCCTCTTCTTTTTTTCCTCTCGAGTCACCTTTCGTTGCGTCGCCTCCCCACGCTCTGTCTCTCGTATTTGGATCTTGCCACCACGTCCGTCTCTATCTTGATCTATGTCGATCTATCTATTCACCTGTTTCTTTTTCGCTCGCTGCATTGTTTTGGCGTGGTGCATACAACAGTGAAAAAGGGTGTTTTTTGTTGTGGAAAAGATCGTACCCAGCTGTTGCTCCTGCTTGCTCACGTACCGTCTTCCCCATGTGTCTCTGTCTTTGTAGACCGAGGCGAGAGTCTTCGCCATGTACCTCCTCTCGCCAACTTTCTTCTCGCTCTTTGAGCAGCGCGAACGGATTCCTGGGGTAAGAGGGCGTCTCTGCTAAAACCAGAAGATGTCGCCGTCTTTCGGGCTTTTCGCCTACCGCGTCCGAGCCGTCGTTCTGTGCACGACTCTCCTGTGTCGGTTGTGGGACGCTCCGATCGCCTCTCCGAGATGGTTTCAATTCCTCGCAAGAGGGAGAAGACAGGAACGATACGCGTTCTGCAGACTCGCGCGACGAGCGAAGACGGGGACGAGGGCTTACAAACTTTCCTTGAGAAAGACCCGCACTTGCGTAGTTGCGCCGCGGGCCTTTTAAACCAAGGAGGCAAAAAGGAAAAAAGTGAACGCGCAAATGACAGACGCTCCTCGCGTATGCATCCAGTACTATGGTATCTGGCCTTCGCACTTCGCTCCATATATATTTATATATATGGTATATATATATGGTATATATATGGTATGTATGTATATATATATATATATATATATATATATATATATGGACCTCATTGTGCATGATCCGATATCTGCAGACGCGGTTGAAAACTACATGCGTATGTCGTACATCTGCATTTGAGTGCGTGGTGGTTCGTGTCTCCCGTTGTCCCTACCTTTGTTTGCTCGTGTCGTTGCAGAGCGTCACTCTCTCTTTTCCTTCTTTCTTTTTTCAGGCGCCGCTCCTTCCTGGCCGGTCTGCTTCCCCGCTCTAGGCAGAGGAGAGTGCAGGCGTTTTTTGAACTGAAAAGGCGAATGGGAGGAATCGACGAGTTTATGGCTGCGCAGGCGCAAGTGGGCGGGGAAGGTGCGCGAGGCTAAAAAGCAAGAAACCTGCGGAACGGGCGTCTCTTTTTTTTCGGTCTGTCACGCGGTTCCTCGTGTGTCTCTGGAAAATAGCGATTTCCTAGCCTCTTCTCTCTTCTCTTCACAAATACACACACGCGCGCATCTCTCTTGTCCCTTTCTCCTCTTTCGTCTCTATCGCCTCCAGCTCCGCGGCCCAGTCCTTTCGTAGGCTCTTTCCTCACGCCTTTCTTCAGCCGGTCCCCTCGATGATCGTCTGAGCCTGGAACTCCCCTCTTCCTTCTTTCTTTTCCTTCTTCGTTTTCTTTCTCCCCACTATTCTGGTTCTTGTTCCCTTCTCTTTTGTCTTCCCCTTCTTGTCCTTCATCCTTCTTCCCTTGCTTCTTGTTCGTATTCTTGCTCTTTCGTCTTCATCGCTTTCGTTCGCCTCCTTCTCACCCTTCATCGCCCTTCAGCCCTCCGCCGGTTGCGTGCAATTTCCGTCTATCTTGACTCGCCTAACGTTCCGGCGCACTGCCTGTTTTTGCCTCCAGTGTATTTGCCTTCGCCCTCTTGGCGCATTTTCAGCGGCTGCGTCGCACGCTGACCCTCGACTGCTTGATTTGTTTGTTGTCGAAAACGGAAAGATTGAAATCGCGTGTTCTACGCAAGACGTTTTCGCTCATGCATGTGACAAGAACGCGACAGAAATCGCCCTCTGACTGTCTGCCGCCACCCTGCAGCCTCTGTGCACCAAGTTGGGGAAGCGAGGGAGAAAAGGGAAAGGCGATAAATCACGCCACAAACAAGAAGCCGCCTGAAACCGAAAGCGAATCAAAGACAATGCTACGAGGCGACAACGGCTACAAACAAGGAAACCTCTGCACGGAAAAAAAAGAAACGCCCTTATTCCCACTCTTCCCAGAGAAAACCCGTTGGGGAAAAGCGACGCCTCTTGCGCGTCCTGGGCAGTAAACCCCTCTGTACATTCAACATCGCACCCTCGCGTATCTTTACGCAAACGGGAAAAAAACGAGGACGGCCGCAGCCGTCGACGGGCGCTGAGCGTCCTTCGCTTGGACAGTACGGAACGAAAGCTGAGTTTGAGTTTTCCCTTTCGCCAACCGACTCGAAACGGCGAAACGACACCTGTCCCACATGCACACGCATATGTAGTGACGCTTGGAATGCCCTCGGAACGGGCTGAACCGACAACGAACAAGGAAAGTGGAGAGGTGAACAAATCACAGCGACAGGATGTTGAGTCTGTACACCACGTCGACGCCTGACGTGGACGGAAGGAGATTTGAGCAGATGTCGAAAATCTCCTCTTCCCGTTCTCTTTCTGCTGTCTCTGCCTCTTCCGGTGACTCTGAAGACTGGCGGTTGGGCGGCAAAAAGGCGCCTGCCGTTTCCTCGCCGGCGCTTGGAGACGAAGGGGCTGGAGACACAAGAGAGAAGAAGCGAGAGACGCGTGCATCGGACTTGAGAAAACCACAGACCTAAGAATGAATGGTCGCGAGGAGCCGGGACAGAGGTGCACAGTACCGAGGAGCAGAGAAGTGGGAAAGAAAAGAGAGAGAAAAAGGATTTGAAAACGCTGTTTTCTACGGGGGAAGCACTTAAAAAGGCACGAGACAGGCTAGGCCCCTCGTAACGAAGAAAAGGAAAGAAAGTCGAAAAATCGGAGCAAAACCGTGTGTTTTTTGGGGGGGGATAGCGGCAGTGGATGGCCTTAGCTGCCCTGGTCTCTGCTGGTGCGTTCGGAAGCTCGGTCGCGCGATTTGAATCTTTAGCGAGGCTACTGCAGCTTTCTCCGGCGCCTCACCTCCGGCTGGTGGGGCACACTCAGCGACGTGACGCTCCGTCGCCTCCACCGCCCTGGGGAAAACGAGGAGGAGACATGCCTGCCTGTGCACACGTTCCTTTGCCACGACTTCCCACCGGCCAGTTTCCTGCAAGAACACACACACAAATCGACCGAGCCCGCCACGCGGAAACCTCTCATTTAACTACATATATATACACATATAGATACATATATATATATATATATATATATATATATGTCACAGCATATGTGTGTTCGTTAACCACATCTATGGACGCATCCCGCGTGAGTTGAGGTGTACATACACCCTGGTACAGTGGATTCGTGTCCCCATTTCCTGTCTTACCGTGTCTTCGTTCACTGGCCTCAGGCACATTGTGGCATCTGTGACAACTTCTCTTCTCCGTCCTTCTTCAGAGTCGAGCAGTCTCAGCCGCGCGAGTTCTTCTTCCAGCTGGCGGCGCCTTTCCGCGAAGGGCGGTGAGGCCGCAGTTTCTGTTTGTTTCCCGTCACTTCCTTCCTTCCCTTCGCATCCCGCTGCCTCGCGTCTGTTCTCGTTTGTCCTTCGCTTTTTGCCAAGCTCCGGCACGTACTGATGCAGCTGGGACCACGCCCGAATCGCCTCCTCTGCGCGCCTCACAGCGAGGCTCAGAGAGCCGCGCGACATGGCGGAAGGCGCGTCCTTGCATGCGCGGTCGCTCGCCACGTCCACTGCGGCAGACGGCGGAAAGACGAGAAGCGAGAAAGGATCCCGTGGAACCGCGTCGAGAAACTCCGCGAGAGACGGAACCGTCCGTGTCTCCGCGATGCCGCTCGACTCCCTGAGAGACCCCGCAAGGAGGGAAGGAGACTCGGAGGGAGACGACGCAGCTTGGAGAGAAAGCGGGAAGCGACGAGGCCGAGCCAGAGAAGCCGGCAACGGCGGGGCTGGCGGGAGGCAGACCTGGAAGCAAAGAGAGACACGGAGGGGACATGCAGCGGGAAAAAAACTGTGTTTCACTCAGGGCTGAAGCCACTCCCTCCGCCAAGTCATCGCGCCCTCACCGAGACGCCGACAGTCATCTCTGTGACCGTCCTCCTGCTTCGCCGAGGCTGGCGTTTAAGGGAGAGAACGCAGACACCTCACACGCGCTTCACCTTCCACTGCATGCGCGACAGAGCCTGTGGGTCGACGGCGGCCGCCCGTCCTGGAACTATGTACAGTCTTCTAATTAACCGCAACTGCGTCTCAGCGGCGGGGGGCGGTGCGTGCGATTTGAAAGCGTGTACAAGAGCAGAAGGGGTGAGGCAGAGCCTGTGTGTTTCCTGTGGCAAGCTGCAGCATTCGCTCCGAGAAACGCGTGTTTTCAGAGACGCACATGTCCCGCACATACATGTCCCTATCTGAAACCACCCGTCACGCGCTTGCACAAGGAGTTCCCGTCCCCCGCCTCCACAAAACCGCTAAATGCCACAGGCACTCTGCAGGTGGGCCCGGAATAGACTCATGGATATACTGAGTGTTCTCGAAACCATGCTAACACAAGAGAACTTGGATCCGGTAGGCTGGTTTAATAAGTCAAAGATTAGCCGGGAAGTTAGCGTCTAAAATATCGAGCCAGCAGTCTCTCTCGCGCGTCCCCGTGTTGTCGCCGCCGTTCGGCCTTCTCTTCGTCCCGGCTAAAACGGGACGAAGGCCGCAAAACCCTCCCAAGTGGTTTGGTCGCGGCTCGTCGCTTGGCCGCGAAAAGAGACAGCGGCCTCACCTTCTGCAAAGCCCGACGCAGCTTGGCAACAGACGTGGAGATGCGACGCCATTCGCAGTTTTTTAGGCCGCGCTCCGAAGGGTCGAACAAACCCAAGGCTGCCAGCAAGTGCCGCGTCCACGCACTGTGCACTACGCACATGACATGCAACGGCGCAGGAGAAGGCGAAGAAAACGAGGAGAGAGAAGAAAGAGAAGAAGAGAGCCGGCGTCTCTGCCGAGGGCTGTGTGGCTCTGAGGCAAAACCAGAAGGAGAGGCAGAAGTGGAAAGCGAAGGGCACACCAACGGGGACGTCTCCGTTGCCAGGGAGACAAGAAAGCGAAGGAAGGCGAAACAGCGGCGCTCGACGTCTGCGCGAGATTCGCGAGGCATCGACGGGGGAAGAGCGTCTTCTGCGAGCCAGACGAAAACACCGAAAAAAACGCGCCAAGAAGACGGATGCAGAGGAATACGCAGATACGGAAATCGACACCCTCAAGCAGGACACAGATCCCACCATATAATATATATATATATATATGCAAACAAGTATGTACATATATACATATTGAATATGCAACCTGTTTGTATCGAACTAAACGCGTGTTGTTTTCCTGGAAGCTGAGTGTTAGCCTGCTCGTGCTTTTACTTGCTTTGTGTTCGTTTTGAGGCCGCACCATCTTTGTCGACAATGAAGGAGAGGTTCGAGAAGCGCGGCGCGCAGAATTCTCGGAGTTCGCGCGTGCTGCGGGCAGAGCATACAAGCGAACGCAGGAGGAAGAGAGAGAATGCAACAGAACGCGCGGCAACGCTAAAAAAGGCGAACGTAAGCGGAGGCAAATCAACGATCTTGTTGTCCTCGCTCGCCGCTGTTTGCCACGGTCGCTGCTTACGGACAGGAACAAGCTATATGGACTCGTCTCCACAAGAGACGAACGCCCCACTCCTTCTGCTACACTGTCCAACGCCACGCGAAACAATTTCTTTGCGAATCGGTGAACTGCACATAATATAAATATATATATATATATATATATATATATGGAGCATGCAAAGTCACCTCGCGTCCAGGATCATACCCCACACGCTAGTCGTTTTTCGCATGCGCCACAGGGCGAAGATCATCGCTTAGCATTACTTCTTCTCGAGTAAGAACGGCCTTTTGTCTCGGGTGATATGTAGAGAGGGTCGGAAGTCACACGGGCCCATTTCGTCAGGCTTGCTTCGTTCTTTGTTTCCCCAAGCGTTTCCTCGCGCTTCGAGTTTGCTGTCTCCTCACCTGTGCCTGCCGTCGCAAATGTGACCGCCGCCGCTCCACTCTCTCAGGTCCTCGATGGCAAAGGTTGGAATGGTCTGGACAGTCAGCCCCCCTTCGCTTTCTTCTCCTTCTGTCGTCTTGTCTCGCATCGACTCGGCGTCTCGAGCTCGCCCCTCGTCCGTCTTTTGCTCCTCTTCGTTCCTCAGAATGTCCACGGCCCTCTGAACCACCAGATGGCCTGTCTCCAACGCTCGCCGCAACGTTGAGGTGCACAGAACCACAGAAAACTTCTCCAGGTGAACGCTCTTTCTCTCCCCCTCTTGCCCCGCCGCCCCTGCTTCTTCGCTTCCTCTGTCAGATCCCTCCCCTCTCGCTCTCTTCTCTTCTGTGTCATCTTCTGTGTTGTCTCCTGTGCTGTTTTCGTGCGATTCCTTCACGGCTTTCCCCGGGAGATCGGTGGTGTCGCCGAGTCTCGCCGCAAGTGCGGCACGCAGCGGAGCGGGCATCCGCGCGGCTGCGTCGGCGCACTGCGCCTTTCCTTTGGCCGACAGGCGCGCGTCGAAATGTTCCGGCGAGCGAAAGATGCTTGTCCGACTCTGTCCAGGCTTCCTGAAAGCGAAAGGAAACGCCCACTCCGGAAGGAGAGGAGTTCGCTTGACCAAGTCATATACCAGCGATATCACGGGCACACACGGAGCAAAAAGACCGCCTAACGAGTATGCAAATGCACATATATACAAATGCATAAAAAAAATATACACATCTATAAACGAGATATACAAATATATAAAATCGATACACAAATATATATATATATATATATATATATATATGTATATTGGCATCGAGGAGCATGGACCGGAATGGGTGATGGGCGCCGACAGGTTCAGGTGGAGGAAAACGGACACGGATGTCTTTTTTTTCGGGGGAAGGGAGAAAACGGAAAAGGAAGGAGATTGAAAGGCCACGGAGGCGGAAGAAAACCTGGCAAAGAAGACACCTGCTGTGGAACGCAGAGGGCGAGAAAGGCGGCATGGAGACAGAGCGCTTACCGTTCCTTTGCACCCTTGTTGTGGGAGCCCTCTGAAGCAAAGACAGAGAGGGAGAGAGGCAAGAGAGAGAAAGGCTGAGGGGAAAACGCCTTCAAATCTGAGAACTGAGGAGGTCCGCACCACGTCACCTTCACCTCTCATTTCTGTTTTTTCACGGAAGCAAGGAATAGGAAAGAGCGAGAGAAAGAGGACGAGCGAGAGACAGACGGCAGGGGGAGCGGAGGAGCCCTACACCGTGAGAGGACGAGAGAGAAAACGCCGCTCCGTCTTTGTTTGAGGCGAGACACGGGTAAAAAGTGGTGGAACCCATGGCGGACCCCTAGCGACGTTCTGCTCACCGGCATGGCGGAGGAGATAGAGATAGATTGGACGGTCTCCCTCTTCCGTTCGACCAGTTGGAGGCGAAGACAACGAAGCCTGTTGAGAGGCCCCAACCGGGGACGAGTGCTGCTGCGGCGTCATCGTGGCAGAAGAAAGAAAAGATGGAAGAGTCAGAGAGAGAGAGAGAGGAGAGGGAGAGGAGGGAGCGGCGGCCGATTCAACGAAGACTTGAAGAAAAAAGGCAAAGAAGATACGGCCGACAACAAGGGCGAACGATGGTTTTGGGTCCCCTGTGGGGAAGAAAAGGCGCGAGAGTGGACAGGGAAGTCGAAGACAACGACAAGCAAACGAGAGCAGAAGCGACATGGAAGCAGGGGAAGGAAAGACCCGAAAAAACAGAACGTGGAAGAGCGAACACAACGCAAAGGAAAAAGGAGCGCTTTCAGCGGATTGGAAAGAGTCGAATGATCACTTCGATCCTCTCTTCCGGAGGGTCGGAAAACGGTGGAGAGGAGATCTCTGCGACTGCGTCGAGTGAGAAACACGTTCTTCGCTTTCTTCGGTGTGCCGCGCAGTCTCGCCTCTTTTTTCTCCGTTTACTTGAGCACAAGAACCTTCTGTTGTGTCGCACAAAAACGCAGCACCCTGGCGTGTCTCAGCTCGTTAGTTCCGTGTCTCCCCCGACGCGCTTTTCAAACGCCTGCCTGCGTCGATCGCTCAGATGGTCAGCATTACAAATGAAGAACGAAGTGAACAGCTCAGGCGTCGCGATGCCGATGCGTTCCGCGAAACTTTCGCTCGCGGTGGCCTGTCGGCCGTTGTCTCCTTTTCCACTAAGCGTCCAGAAAAAGTCGCCGAGAAATGAGAAAGAGGAACGAAATTTGCAGTCGTGGTTTTCAAATGAAACTTTCTTTCAGACAAAAGAACGGTATTCGCTCGGCGCCTTCACACCCTCCGAGCGACAATGCGCATTCACGCCAGCTGGTGTTGCTCCTTCGTTCCTCAGAAATGATCACTTCTTGTGGTTCTTTTGTCAACGAAGAAGAAAATAGCGTGTGCTTGAAAGGAAGAAGGCGATGAGAGGAAAGAGGAGACGTGGGCGCGAAAAAGGCAAGCAAGCAAAAGCAGTGCCTTCGCGCCGTGCGCGTCGTAAAATCGAAGCTCAGCGAGTCTTTCGACGGTCTTCTCGCGGATTTTGCTGCTTGCATCTTTCCGCTGACGACGTCACGTTACATCTCGCCTCCTTGCGCCTGGTGAAAAGGAAAGGAACTAAATCTCGAGGGAGGCTTTCCTTTTCGCCTCACTCATCTTGTTTTCCCTCTCCGCCGTGTCTCACCTCTCTCGCCTCTCTCGCCTCTCTCGCCTCTCTCGCCTCTCTCGCCTCTCTCGCCTCTCTGCCTGTTTCCTGCATCTTGTGCCGCGCCACAAGGCCTCCGCCTCGGGCAGGGCGTTTGTCTCTTCATGTCCACTTTTTCTTTTCCGTTCTCTCCTTGTCACAGTTGGCTCTCTTTTTCGTGCCTGTTTCTGCCTCTCTCGCCTGTGTGGCTCGTCCCTGCGTTTCGGCTGTTTTTAGAACAGACTGCCGAAACAGAAGCGGAACACCTGCGACAGACACTCAAACGCGTCTGGAAGGCGAGACACTGTAGCCACGCAGAGAAGCTCCATGAATGCAAACTCAGGAACAAGTCGCGCGTTAAACTCGTCTCTTTTCACAATGCATGCAGAGAGGAAGTCTCCGAACTCGCCAGAGGGGACGGCCGGTCACAACCTGCCTCGCGACACAGAAGTTCGAGACCACCCTCTTTCCTGCATGAATCTGAAGGCGGAATCACAATCTGATTCGGCGGCCGTTGTTGCACTTGAACACCGCATTCACACACAGCAAAGGACAGAAAGGCACAAACAACGCTGACACGAGACACGCGGACCTGCGCTTGAAATGCCCGGAGGTCCCCAGGAGTTTCACAGTAACGAATCTTCTAGTCCGCCACCAGAGAGAAAACGGAGCGACCTGCGGCCGGAGGAAGAGGCAGAAGAGAGAGTACTTCGGGGACGATTCGAGCGCCGTACCCGTGTCTAGGTATCGTTTCGTGGATCGAGGGGTTGTGGTAAACGCAACAGACGGCAGCCCGCCTTCCGTTTTCAGCCAACAAAAAGCACACACAAGGAAGAGCGCAGAGCTCGCTTCGATTTGCTTGCAGAATCATACCCGACACCCCGTCGACTTCCCCTTACTTTCTACCTTCAAGAACGCTTCGCACGCGATAGGAGCCCCGCTCCACCTGGGTTGTCTTCTCGAATGAGTCGTGCCAAAAAGGACACTGGCGGATAGCAAGAAAGGAAGTGAAGGAGCTGGGAGGCAGACGAGGACTTCTTTAAAAAGCGAACACGCAGGAAGACCGTTTCTTTATTGCATTATCTTTTCCTCCGCCTCGATCTCTGTGTGTAGTAAAGGAAAGGGAAGACAAACCTTATTCCGTAATGCAAGCGAACTTTGAAACGAAAGCCGATTCAGCCGCGTGGTCCGCTAAGATGTTTCGCTGGTAGCTTCTTGAGTTTCACAAATGGCCAATTCATCTTTTTGCCAGAGAATCGAGCTCGACGGGCGTACACACACACACACACACACACACACACACAAAGACAAAACGTCCGCGAAGTTCTTTAGGCTCTTGCGTTTGCGTCCGTCACTCCCGCAATGCGTTTCCAAGGCCATAGTGAATCCCAACGAGTGGAGTAAGACCGTTTTCAAGACTTGAACCTGTCAGTTCACCGCCTGGAGACTGTCACAAGGCGCATACGTGAGAACCGGGGATGCCTGTGTCCACATGCTTTTGCGGCCCACGAAAGGGATCCTCTGCGTTCACTACAGTTCCTGTACCTATAGGTTGACTGAACACCCCAACCCCCCCTCTGATGAGATTCGCAGCGCGTGTTAATAACGGAGCAGCACACACTCAAAGACACGCCACCGTAAAGAACGGAGTGCAACGCTCCGCTATATCGCGGCGTTGTGCTTAGAGAGGCTTGGCAGGCTTGGCTCAGAGTTTCAGAGGTTTCTGCTTTTGTTGAAAATCCCCTAGACGGCTGAAAACGAAGCCGTGCGGGAATTCAAAGTTCGGCTGGCAGGCAAATCTCTCTCGTGCTTTCGCGCGCAAGCGAGATGTTCTCTGGCTTGGCGAGCATAGAAGTTGAATAAAAGAATTTGGAGACCAGGCAAAACTGAGACTTAAACGTGTTCTGCAAAACAGTAGGCGAGGCATGACAGTTTGAGCGGTGTCTATTCAGTCCAGCGTTGGTGATGAATTGGAGGAAAAGAAGACAAACAGGGAGGCTTCTTGTCAGAAGGATTCGGTGATCTTTCAGGGAAGTGCCGTGCGCCGTGGTCTCGATTCTGTTCGGCTTTCGATGTCAGACACAGCAGAGAACGTGTCGGTCCGTCGTTTGTGTCAGCGTGCCGGTTCTAGGCACGTACCGATGCTGACGTTGCTAGAATTCAAGTTGTTTCAAAGTTCACAGAGGGGAGTAAAAAAATGGACACTGGCAGTCGCCAGGCGGGTGGTTACAGGTACGCTCTGTCTCTGGTCATCTCTTCCGCGCAAGGCGATCGCCTTGTTCTCTTTTCTCGTCGTCACTGCAAACTCGTCAACCAAAAGACAAAACGTGTTTTGGCAACGTGACTTGGATCAGGGGGTCATCCACGGTCTATTCGGCTTTAGACCCGTTTTTCTGACTTGCATGCAACTGATTCCAGATCCACAGAAAACGGGACACGCTCAACCCTCGTCCGCAACTCGAGCGTTCTTGCAGCTTCTCTGGCTAGTCCCTTTTCTCTGTTTCTGCCCCCCCCCCCCCCTATGGTGTCTCTCTTCGCCTCGACAGAACAGTCAACAACCGACCAGGTCCAGTCCTCCGCTTTTTCTCTGCATTTTCAGAAAACCTGGGTCGATTCACTTTCCTGGCGCATGTTTCCCGTTTCTGACCCTCAAATCTCCAGCTGCAGGCGGTGTCTGAACCTTTCTCCCCTCGACCGGTCTGTGCGAGGCGGGTTCCCTCTTCTAGGCGGTTTCTTTTACTCCTTTTTCCCGGTTTTTCTCTTTCTTTCTTTGGACGACAAACGGTTTTTAGTCCTCGTCCTCCCCCCTCCAAAGTAGACTGGTTCGCGTTTCCTTTTTCGCCAGTGAGACCGGTTCTCGCAGTGGGACAACGCTGTGCGCGCTTTCTCCCGTGAGCGTATTTGGGGGCTGACGCGTGTGTCTTGCCGAATCCCCGAGGAAAAGCAGCGACGGCGGAGAGGAAGGACTGTGCATATATTAGGAAAATTTCCCGTTACTTGTTAATTTCCGGGGACAACGTAGAAAGACGGGGAGGGGTGAAGGCAGCGGTGAAGAAATCCACAGAAGAATCTGAGAGAGCGCGAGAACGGGGGAGCTCCTCCGCCTCTCTCTTCTTGCGATGGCATTTGCTCCTAGGCAGAGAGCCGAGGAGTAACAAAAGAGGAGAAAGGGAAGGGAAAAACCAAAGCCGAAGGAAGGGGAAAGGAGACACAAGCGAACGCGGAGGACGTAGGATTCGTCGTTGTCTTCACAAGATGTCTCCCACGCTGCCTGAGCTGCGTAGCGGCGCGCCTCGGCCCTCAGAGAGTCGCGCTGCCAAGACCGTTCCGCGGTCGTTCATGGCAGAAGACACTGGCGATCAGCCTGCCTCTCCTTCGTGTTCGTTCTCTCCTTCGTGTTCGTTCTCTCCTCGTTCGTTCTGTCCTTCTTCATCTCTTGCTGCGATTCCCCGGAGGCAGGCCCGCACGACGACGCCTGCAGGACTCGGCGGCAAGACAGACAGCAGAGGGGAGGGAGGCGAAAGTGACCGGGGCGCGGTCGCCCTGACACAGACGGCGACGGACAGAGGAGAAAAGGAGACAGGCCGGCCTCTGAAAAAAGGTTCGGCTGCGCATCCGGCACAGGAACTGAAACGGCGAGGCGAGAAAGACACCTGGGGGTATCCAGCAGCCGAAAGCGACGGGGCAAGGGAGGCTGGGAGTACATCCGTGTCGCGTAGTAAAGAAGGAAAGAAGGACGACAAGGCCTCGCAAGACCTGAAGAAGAAAGAGAGAAACATGAAGGGCACGTCACCAGGAAAGGCTCCGTCTCCAGGCGCCAAGCGCGTGCCTCCGCAACCCACTGATGAGGAACGCCCACAGGTGGTTCCTGAGAGCAGAACTCGGGGAGGAGCCAGAGAAAGGGAGAGAGAGGAGAGGAAGACGCCGTCGAAGAGGGTCACTGAAATACCGGAACTGGCATCCTTTCTCGGCGACGTGTGGTCTCCTCAGTCGCCGTGGAGCCCCGGCAGCAGCACGCGTTGCAGCACAGTCGGCCGTGAGACGGTGAGCGGGTGCACAACCTCAGAGGGCTGTGTCAAGGCACAGAGAGACTCTCGAGAGAGACGTGACGCGGGGAGTGTCTCGAATAGGCAGGAAGAGACGCGCGAGACCCGCGGGGGAAGCGCGGCGGGTCGGGAGTGCTCTCCGTCTCCTTCCTGCGCCTCGTTCTCTTCCTCTTCTACGCGGTCCGCCTCTTCTCTTTTGGCGCTGCTTCTGGCTAGACGGCAGAGAGAGAAGGAGAAACGGAGGGAAGCTAGGAGAGCAGAAGAGAAACGAGGACGACTCGCGGGGGACTCAGCGGAGACCGGACTACGCCGAGGGGCGAGAGGAGAAAGATGGCAGGAGGGGACGGTCTTAGCATCAGAGGGAAGGCGCGAGGAAGAGTCACGTGATAACGCAGAAGGCCGCAGAGAAGAGGCGCTGCGAATCGAGACAGACCAAGAAACGGGGGACTGGAAGTCAGGAGAGACTCCCAGCATTCTCTGCAGAGCAGCAAGGGAGGAGGAGCGGCCGGCACCAAACCAGCAGAAAAAACACAGAGGACGGGAGGAAGGCAGCGACGCCCTTTCCTCCAGGCGGCGAGAAGAGTCGAAAAACTGGATCGTTCACGGCGGAGGACCGCAGCCCGGAGACGAGCGAGACGTGGTGGCCTGCGGAAGCGGCGTGGAAAGACTAGGCAGCTGCGGTGCTTCAAACGGCGGGAGAAGACACGAGAAGAAAGGGAGGATTACGCGAAGGTCAGACGAGGACGAGGACCCGAGGGGAACCTTGCGAGAAACAGAGACGCAGGAAAGAAGAGGAGCAAAAAGCACATCGCAAAAGACAAGTACAAGAGAAAAGAACTGCGTTTCAGACAGCGAAGAAGGAGCGAGAGCAGAAGGCTACTCAAATCGAGTTGCGCCTCCCAGTGCGTACTCGACACGCCGGCACGTGGGTAAATTCTCATACCGCCTGGAAGAAGAGGAGGAACAGACAGAGGGCGGCGAAGAAGACCAAAAGGGAGAACGCGAAGGCGCGTTTGACCCGCACCACCGCATGCAGCGGCGGAGGCTGACGACCCGCGGTAGCCTTGCTGAGGTGAGAAGGAGAGAGGCGCGAGAACATGAGAGTGGAGAAAGTGTCCACGGCGGAGAGGGAGAAAATGAGGAATTCGAAGAGCATGAAAGCGAAGAAGAAAAGGTCGACGGTGGACACTTTCGAGGAGGGCTGCAGCCTTTTCACCGGATTCGGGAGTCGATGTCGAGAGAAGCAAATGCCGCTTTTTCTCTTCGTGAGGCAAGAAAGGACGGGAAGGCTCCGAGACATGGAACGACCAGAAGGACGGGAAGCTGCGTCGAGCGCGATGAGGGGAACATGGAGAGCGACTTCTCGGATGAAGCAGAAGAAGCGAACAAGTGTAGGAGGTCCTCTTCGCATGGAGAATCTGGCAGCGGAAAGAAGCGAAGCATGCGTTCTCCGGAAGAACGGGAAAGAAAAGAGACGGGAGTTGGATATTTTTCTCGCGAGGAACACGCAGATAGAGATTTCGGTTCGTCCTTCGATTCGGAAAGGGCGTGTCGAGTCTCCTCTGGAAACGGTCGAGAGCGCAGTGGCAGGCGCCTGCTGAAAGAGTCTGAGTGTGCTGACGAACTTGGTCGGAGCTCGGAGCACTCACCGACGCATAGAGGCGAGCGTCAAGGAAAAGGTCGGAGAACGAGCGAGTCAAAGACGAGGCACAGCTCCAGTGGCCGCCAGTCTGCATCTGTTTCTTCCAACAAACTAGGGCGCGAGTTGGCGGCAAGCGAAGAAGATGCCTCGTTGGGAGAGAAGACTCAGACCGAGAGAAATCGAGAGAAGCGAGCATCGAATGTGGAGGCGGAACGATCCAGCTGCTGTTCTTCGACTGAAAGAAGCCGTCAGGCGCGCCTCGCTGGGGGCACACGCGAAGAGAACGGAGAGGATCGAAACAACGCGAGGTGCCCGGACAGCGCCTTGTCCTCCCCCCTGGCTCGGGTTCGGCGGATGGGGGAAAGTCTAGACGACGTTCTTGCTCGCCTGGAGGAGCGGAAAACGTTTCTGGATAAGGAAGGCATTTCTCCGCCATCTTCACCTCCCTCGGACTCCTCGTCGCGTTTCGGCGGCCTTCCACACGCGCCCCTCCATTCTTCGCCGTTCCTGTCTTCTCTCCCTGTTTCTCCGGATGCTCGCCGTGGTTCCTGTGCCTCGTGGTGTGCTTGCACTGCAACGGGGCTACATCCCAGCAGCCCTTTCTTTCGTCCTCCGCAGGTGCCTCCTGTTCCATTTTTTGGGTCCCCGGTCTCCCCTCCTGCCGTCCGTCCAGCGGCGCCGAAACTGCTCTCTCGCCCACCTTCGCCTTCGCTTGCGCTCGCCCCCCTTGTGCGGCGTCTCCTCACCTTACGTGGCCAGAAGCCGGCTTCTTCGTTCGCTCACGAGAGAGTTGCTCCTTCGCACGTTCGCGAACCTTCTCATCTTTTTCCGTGCTCGCCCTCGTCTCCGCTGTGGGGAAGCACGCAGACTCGCCGCCCCTCAGTCTGCCTGGAAGGCCAGTTAGACTCGCTGGCTTCTGGAGGGGATCCCAGGCCTGCGTTCCGAGAGGCAAGTCGACCCCCAGTGTCCAGCGGTTGCTCGAACACGCTTCACATGCCCAATTCGTTCGTGCAGATGACGGAAACAGAAAGAAGGCTGGGACACGGAAGGCATCCGCCGCTACCAGATTTAGGGTTTGGCAGCCAAGGGAACGCATGTGGATCTACCCTCTTTGTTCATGCGCGCCCCATCTGTTTCCCCCTGTATCCTCCTTCTTCGAGCTCTTCGGCCTGTTCAGAAGTCGCGTCTTTGTCGTCTTTTGCCGGCCACGGAAGTTCTCGCGGCTCGATCGACCGCAAAAGCAGTTCCTGCGCGCCTCAGGCATTTGTCGTCGAGCCGGCGTGCTGTCTACCCATGTCTCTCTCCCCCAGAGGAGAGGCGCTGGGTGTCTTGGAAGAAAGGGAGAGAGAAGGAAATCGGCGCAGGGGGGGAGGAGCAAGAGCAGGAAGCGCCGGCATCGAGAAGCGAGAACTCCAACGGGAGAAGGCAGAGAGGGAAAAGGAGACATGGGAACGAGAGGTGGCCAGGGACTCTGCGAATCCAAGGGCGCGGACACTGGCCTATCAGAGCCGCCAGGAGCCAGGCTCACGACAGTCCCTCCCTCTCTCTGTTCACTGCCCCGTCTGTGGAAAAGAGAAGGTGGTTTGTGTCTGTGGAGAGCACAAGGAGGGACAGATACGGAGAGACCATGTGTCTGCTTTCCCTCCGTCTCACACCCGCTGCATGCCTTCCCGGCCTCCGTCTCCCTGCTTCTTCGCGGCGACGGGCAAGAGCCGACAAGGCAGTCCTGAGAGTGGAAATGGAGTCCCAGACCCTCTCGCCACGCCTCCCTCGTGGTCAGAAATCGCATCTCAGCGTCGGAGAGAATCCGTTTCTTCTTTCCTTCCCTCGCCCTACACAGTTTCGTCTCCGCCCTGTCACGCCCCTCACGCTCCTTTACACCCTCCTTCTCCGGCGATTTCGTCTTTCCAGCGCCCTCCTTGTGTCTCCCTTGCCTTTCCATCTCAGTCTGCTTCTTCACATGGTCTCTCTCCTGCTTACTGTCCTGGTTGGGTCTCCGAGGCACGTGGTCCCCTCCCTCAGTCCGCTCCGCAGGCGAGAAGGGAGGGCGGAGCGCCGCGTACTGACCGGCTGCTTCGCATTCTTCAGCGACGCAGTGCTCACCAGCACGCTGAGAAGAGACAGCAGAAGTCGTCTTCCCCTCCGCCCGGGAAACGAAGCATCGGGGCGCCGAGTTCGTCTCTCCCCAGAACTGAGGCAGCCTCCGTTTCTGGCTTAAATCGTCCTCTGCCGCTGTCTTCTTGCCCGAGCGCTTTTCGCCTCGCTGTCTCTCCTGGAGGGATCCAGGTAGACCCTATCAAAAAGGGGGGCGAGGCAAATGTCTCATTCCAAGAAGATGCCTTTGAGGCGACAGCGGCGAGAGGGCGAGGACCGCCGGACGGCCAGTGCATTCCGCCTCATAATCTCGAGTGGGTGGGAGAGCGTGGCGTGGCGCCTGTCAGCAACGGAATTTTCCCTCCTTTTGGCGGCCTCGGCCAGCTACAGGGAGGCGGAATCGCCGGGTCCAGACTCGGTCAGTTCGGAGCCAAGCATCTGCTTCTCACCAAGCTCATCGACAATCTCGAAATCGCCAAGAGACAACTAAGGTAAGGGAAATGCCTTGAGTGCTTGGCTCTGTACCTAAGAGTCCTTGTCCACGTGAGTTGTCACTCTCGTGTTGTTTCTGGTTTGCTCTGCTTGCTCAGGCCACAGAGACACACAGAAAACCGTGTTTCTTCCTCGTCGCTTCCCCCCGCGTCACCTCCCGTAGCTCGTGTCTCCTCCGCAGTTGCGGACCTTCGCGCCGTCGAACAGCGAGGAAAAGACATCCTCAATGCGCTCAATTGCCGCTGGCGGCAATTCAAGACTTCCGGAGAACTGAGGACGTGTTTCAGAGAGGAATTCGAGCAGTGGGTTGCAGATTCGCAGCCTCAAAGTTTCCCGCACAGTGCTGTTGGACACAGCAAGACTTTATCGGGCGAATACGCGGACCAGGCCTACGGCTTGTGGGGAAGGAAATCAGACTCCTTTCAAACGCGTATTGCAAACTTGAATCAGAAAATGGTACTGAGGACTTTTGGGGGCGTTCAGCGCGTCTTGAGCACCGTGGCGGGCTTCTAATTTCGGCATGAGCAGAATGAAGAGCTAGAATTTCGCAGGCGTGCTCCGCGTGTAGACATGTGTCTCTGTTTCCCCCATTTTGGGATCCTCGAGCGTTCCTTTCTGCCTTTCTCCGCGTCGTCTCCTCCGTCCGTTCTGGGGCCTTGTCTCTTCGCCGCCGAAGCAGGTTTTTTTCGTTTGCCTCTGCGGTCGTCGTTTTTCTTCTCTCTTGCTCTCGCTGCCGCTCATCTGCTGTCTCTTCTTAGACGCCCGCTCCGTGCCGTTTTTTTCTCGCGGGGGCTCTTTTCTCTTCCCTTCCCTGATATGTTCTTCCGTTCCGCTTCCGGTTGCTTCCACTGCTCAGGCCACGGTTGTGGGGCGAGAATACCATCTTCTCTACGAGTTTGAACGGGCAAGGCAACAGTGGCACGCCGAGACGACTGTTCAAAGACAGGACAGACAAGGGGAAACGGCCGATCAAGGTACTGCTGCTTGTCCAGATTCCCAGATATAGCGGCGCGTAACCGCGAGGAAAAGACAGGGGACTCTGCGGTCAAGCACACATGTCTGCATTTGGATATCGGTGTAGCTTTCTCTCTGCCGCTGTGTACTCCATAGAGAGATGCGAATATTTTATTTGCAGGCCGCGATAAAGGTATGTGTGCTGACACAATGTATGCGTGTGTAATTGTGCGCAGAGCTGAAGGACTAGCGTGAAATGCCTGTAGATATGAGATAGAGAGGCATAACGGCTAGGGGAGAAAGGGAAACAGGGAGGGACAAACAGAGATACACATACACAGTTTCATGTTGAGTGTGTTGTGCCCGCAACTAACTACAGGGTTTCGCAGGATTCCCGATTTTCCCTGGTGAATCGTTACCACAGCAGAGAGGTGACACGCGATTCACCCTTTCTTGGATAGAGAATTCGCCTTTGCCTCGTTTCTGCTCTTACCTAGGCAGACCCATGTACAAGGGTGTACGTGCGTGAGGCCGTATATATGGACCTATCTATGTTTTTGTCTCCCTCTGTAGAGATGTAGTTATACGGGTGTGATGAATGGAGTACTCTCTGTTCCGAGGTACATCCACATGCGTCTCTAAACTGTGTTTTCCTTTTCTTTTTTTCCCAGCTTCGACCTCCGGAGAGTGCCCCCGTGGCGTTGCAGCGGACGCTCCAGTTGAGCGTCCTGCCTCGCCACGAGGAGAAGGATCCAGCTCGGCAGCTGCGCGTTCACTCGAATCTCCACAGAGAATGGAGCAGAAGCGCAATTCTCGGGTTGCGTCTGCCTGCAATTCAGTCTCTTCCAGACGCCCTTCAAGCGACGAAGAAAACGGAGAAAAAGAACATTCAACGTCTGGGGCGTCTGAGAAAAAGAAGTCTGTAAATGGTATCGGCCGTGTGCATGGTAGAGACCGAAGAGAGCGCAAAGACTGTAGGAAGAAAGGGAGAATCACAGCAGCGAGAGAAGACGACTCAGATGTGAGTCTCACTCCGAGTGAGAGAGAGATGTGCAAGATACCGGAGGAGGAGAAGAGACAAGCAAGAAAACCAAGTTTACTTGCGAAGGCGAAAGGCTTTTCTCGGCGTTCTTGCCGCGAGGAAGAAGGGGAATCGTTCCGTGGCTTGCTCAGCCGACGCTCTACCTCCGGTTTATTTCGGTCGTCGTCGGTCGCTCCTGCCGCTTCACCCCTAGAAAGAGGCGAATGGACCGAGCGGTACCCCTCTGGATTTCTGTACTCCGCTCATTCTGAGACTCCCCGTGGGAAACGTGAGGCGCTTGACAGGGACTTTCCCGATATGGAGCAAGCGTACATCATGTTGGAAGGCGAGTCGCCGCCCCACAGGAGGGACGAAATCGGTTCACTATCTTCCGCCGCTCTTTGGCACCCTTCTGCCAATGGACGCTTTGGAGAAGCGAGCGAAAAGGCGAGGACTGGCGGAGCAGATATTCAGCGACTACTACTCGCCCGTGAGGCACAGGCGATAGAGGACGTGGCGATACGAAAAACAAAACGTTTGGATTCCTTGCAGCAGCAGGAAGAAGATTTGCTGGATCTCATTGGACAACATATCGAGAAACATCATCGGGAAAGTAATCGCGAAAAATGACGTGGCTATGCCCGCGTTAAGCTATTCTATACCTTTGTCTATCTCTGGTTCTGGCTTTTTCGTTACCTTCGGAGGAACGCTGTTTTCTGGCAAACAACGTGAAGTCGATTTTTTCACCTCGTTTGATAAAACGACTTCGGCAGAAATTGCCGAGCACACGAGAGAAACCAAATGGCATTGACACGACTTTGAGTATGTCTAGTGTCATTACCACCGTTCTTCTAGATACTGCAGTAGTCTATTGAGACAACACAGAACCTACAATAAAGTGTTCACGTACAGATGTAAGGTAAGGGTTAGTCACTATCAGTCAGATCATCAGAAGATAGATACTGTTGCAGTGTTCCGATTCCCCTCGTATTACCTGTTTCCTGCGGAGACCTAACCGCGTGTATATGTACCCACAACTTGGTGTCTCATCCTTTTACAGGAGGAAACAGAACCAGGGGAAAATGTATGCGGTGCTGCCGCTCTACCGTTTCCTCTTGTACAAGCATTACTTCAGTAGGACGAGTCACATACGCATTTCGCTGTGGGAACGAGACAACCGCACAGAAAGAGGAACTCTGTAGATCTCTCGCTGTCGCAATCGAGTTACCTCACCGGATGTAAAAGTAGGCGGGGCCCCCAGTCTATTGCCGCGCTGGTGAAATTTATTGTTGTACTCTCCGTTCTTTGCACAGTAAGCTAACAGAGAGTTCGCACTACGATAGTTTAAGGTTCCCTGGCGCTGCTCGACGATCCTAGAGGCGGCAGTAGGACAGTTACCTCTTACAGACCCCAACTATAACTTTTCGAGATACCAATTTAGATGGGTATATGGGATGTATCTTTACGGCTACTTATACCAAAGGTACATACGTTTACGCAAAAGCGGATATATCCATGCATTGATATCAGTTTTCATACAGAAACGCCCTTCTCCTCTAGCATGGAGGCAGGCAGAGACGCTACCAAAATGGACGAGGCGTATAGCTTGTCTCTGTATCCTCTATGGTTTTGAACATATCGTGCTTTGTATTAAAACATAAAGCGAATATGAACAAAAGATCCCGGCATAAGTGCTCTACAGAAAGAAACATAACAAAGTTCAGCGATACGTTCGACTGTTACTTAGCACCACAGGCGTGTGACAAGCCAGAGCAGGAGAGGATGACACGGTGGGTAGAACGAACTACACCATTTCTCTGCCCGCACAGGTAGCCCTTTTTAAATGTCTGCTCTTCTGCAACAGGGTTCGGCCTGCCTTTGAGTCGTCAAGCATAATCAACGTCTGTCTAATAAAACGGATCTGACTTGATACATCTGACGTCGCCAACTGTTCCGCGCAATCAGCGAAAGCTCCGATAACTAGAACAGGTTCGAGTGGCTGAACGCGAGTTTGCTTTTCTTTCTAACAAATAACAACAACCCGTTGCTCAGCTCAAACGATGACGGCTCAATGCGAGGAACAGAATGGCGGTTCCGATTGGCGCCTCGTGTGTCGCCCAGGGAGGAAGCGATGGATTGCTTCCTCTATTCTCCTTTCTGTTCACAACCCAGTCGACGCTAGAACTGCTGACCATAACAGGTCTGTACGTGGGACGCCAGCGAACACTGTGAAGCAGGTGACGCTGGCTTGCCGTTGTTCGTGTCCAGTGTGCATTTTCGGGGAGTTTTTTCACACGATACTTCGCCCATGTATGCTGTTGATGAGGTGTCCCCCGTCAGAGCGTGAAAAAAGCCAGGTGTTTCAACACACGTTTCCGCATGCAGGCAAGCAGGGAAACAAACAGGAAAACGAGCAGGGACGAACGAAGGGTTAGCCGAAGCGTCCATGGGGCTGCCGAACCGAGAGTCAGCTGTCTAGTTTAGCAGATGCTTTACATGCCCGTGTATGTTAGCTCGTTTGTGTAGCGGAGTCAACCAGTGGGGATCAGCCGCACTCGCGCAGGATGGCTCGGCTGGCACTGCGGTAGCGCAGCGTTTTGATCTAATCAGTCAAAATGATTATTGACCTTTGATCTAATAAGTCTGAATCATTGTTGACAATGAACCTCTCTTGGCCTGTGTCGCGTTTGTAACACTTGCTGCTTCTTCGGGCATTTCGGTGCCCTTCCACACCCGTGAAAAGCTTTCTTTGGTAAAGAGTTGTTCAGACTCTTTTGCTGTTCGTTGTGCTCGTCCTTTGGGTCCGGGCTTCTTTCTGTCTTTTGCCTCCTGCTCGTTTGCGGTACTCAGCCGTACGAAATGGAGGTCTATGATTACGGTCCCGTTCATACGGCTGGCGTGTCTGCGCGTCAGCCGCTTGCAACGGGTTCCAGCGTGTGTGTTGCTCGCCGGTACAGCCGTCCGGCAATTTTCTTTATTCAGACTTTCTTCCACCTCGGTGGATACCCTCTGTTGGTGTTGTCCGCTTTTTCTGGGGAGTATATACTACGAGTTGGACTACTGGTTTAGATCTTGAATGTCTTTGTTTACCGGATCCGCCCTCTCGGGGCAACTGCGGTCTGCCGTCGCAGCAGGTGTCTCCGTGCTGGCCCCCGGCGCGTGTTTCGGGCCTGCCTCCCCAGGGCGCATCAAGACACGGGAGAGTCGCCGCTTTGCCATCTGGCGGCAACTCGCTTCTGGGGAGGCCACCAGTGCAGCCCGATTCTTTGGGATTGCCTCCTCTTTTGCCTCGTCCTGCTCTCAACGCAGCAATTCCCCTCAATGCTGCCAGGTCAGGGCGAGCAGCTGGTGGGTCACCACCCACGTACCCGTATGCCCCACCGCACCGTGTGCTGCAAAAGAGAGCAGCACCGGTCCCCTCCTTCCTTCCCCTCCTTCAAGTGGCCGCCGGCTTTTCGCGAAGGTGGTGGCCCCGCCGCGCCTGTCTCTCCCTCGTTCCTCCGTCACGCTGACTGAGGAGGAACACCAACGAAGAACCCCTGAGTTCGGCGGCGAGGCGTGGCCAAAGACACCGGAGTTCGGCACCGAGCAAACACGGCAGAGGGCGGAAGGACAGCGTGACGAGCGGAGCCGGCGGGATGCCACACGGGCATCCGTCGCCAGAGACCTCACGCCCGTCCTCCTCAAACGACGAACCCTCGCAACCGTGTCGTTTGGGAAGGACGAGCAGCGGTGGCCTCTGGCGTCCACGAAGGGCGGCCAGCACGAGCTGAGTCGTCACACGGAGAGAGGGAGCCGTCCGTGGAGATGTCGTGGTTTGGACCGCCGGCTAGTTACCCGAGGTCCTGAAGCTAATCCACGGGCGGTCCATGCTGAGGTGCCGTGCTCGAGACGGCCCGTCTGCGGAGAAGAAGCGAAGCCACAGAAATGTGGCAAGTGCTACCGCTTCTTGAAGGCGAAAGGCGCAAAACCACCTTTCTGTGTTTGCGCCTTCACCAGCAAGTGGGGGCGGGTTCCTTGAGCGGTCACACTGGTGTCGCTCGCTTCTTCTCTCGGCGTTCCTGGGGGACCTGTGCGGGGGCTTGTGGCGGTGTGTCGTGTTGTCTCGTCTGGGGCTTTTGTCTTTTGCGTGTGCCTGTGGAGAATCCTTTTCATTTCACGAAATCTTGAAGTGCTTTGTCGCTGAAGGCATATCTGAAATGCCTTCTACCCGTCTGCAGAGGCTCGCTCTTTGATCACAGTTCCTTCAACCAAAAGACGCGATCCGCGCTCAGGCGACAAGCTCCCAGTCTACTCTGTAGTGCCAGCCAAAGCAATGAGATAGCTGTATGGAAGACTCGCTTTTGCCGAACTCTCCATTGGTCTCCTTGACGCTGATCCATTTAGAGGCACACTCAGTCTGGAAAAGGTTGCTGGCGGTAGTTTTTCACCTCCACGACCGGCTCACCAGACACGAGGCGCTGTAGGAATGCTGGTTTGCTACTCGGTCCTCGCGCTTGCGTTAGGTGTAACTTTGAACGCTCCTCAGGTCACTGTCAGAGCAGGGTGTAGAAGGCAGTGGTCTAGTCTGTTTCCCGCAGTCGTCAAAAAGAGAGAGCAGAAGAAACCCAGTCTATGTCTTTAACAGCCAACTCTGTTGTCTACCGACAAGTGAACACATTTCCCTCGCGGGCACGCATAACCACGTCATCACTACTAGCCAGAGGCGAGGCAGCCGCCTTCCCTGCCAAGTAGGGACAGATGTGGGGTTGGGCGGGATCCTTTTTGAGGTGCCGTTGTGCGTTTGCCGTTAGTATGAGCGAGTTGAGGAGTCGGGGCGACGAAAGAGTGCAGCAGTGAACCCTGGCATTCCTGTGAAAAGAGGTGGGAGAAAAGAAGTAGAGAGGAGTTGTAGGGAGACACGGTAGCGTTGGGACGCGTTTGCGGGAGCTGCAGACCGGCTTCCTGATTGGGAACAAGGTTGTTTCAACACTGTTACCGGAGTCACCACAAAAGAGCTACGTTCCCAGGACATTGAGATAGTTAGCCAGGAATTTTTTAGCGTGCCGGGAGTGCGAAGACACCTCCGACGCTCCCTGCCTCCCTGCCTAGGACCTCATGTTTCGTTCTACTCTTGTTTCTTCCATCAACGCCGATGCAATGGGTAAAGCTGCCCCGTTTGATACATGCCACCGCTTCCCTCGTTCATTCATCCGATTTCTCCAGAATCGGACCAAGTCCTTAGTGCATTGGTATCTTACAGTCAGAAAAAAAGCTGTCCAGGTTGAACTGTCGAGGACACTTGTCCTGACTGGGACAGCCTCTCCTCGGTGTGGCACGTCTCTGGAGAAATCGACGGCAAGCGACTCCTCCGTCTCTTCCTCGAGGCAACACGCCATGGAGGCTGTTGAGTTGCCGTCTACGTGCTTAGCTATTTCTTTCAGCATTGAGTTTGGTGCGTCGTGGTCTTTTCCTACGGCCACTTCTCGCTTCGCCTGATGTCGCTTTCGCCTGCTTTCCTTTTCTCTGTCCGGTTCCTGCGTCGTCGAATTCTTCGTTGTGCTCCCAACGCATGTCTTTGGTGGGACTTCTGCGCCAAGCAGGTTTTCTCGTGACGATGTTACGTGCTCCTGCCGCACTTTCCCCCGTTCTGTGATTTCTGTACGTGTTCAAGTGTTGCCGATGCTCATTTTTTCACATCTGCGAATTCTCTGCTGCCTTCTTTTCAGTCCTTGTCCGTGGCTCTCGGCTTCCATGCATGCGCATGCACGGTGGGAACCGGCTCGCCTACTTGTTGTTAGCAGAAGGAAAAAGCCGACCATTCCATAGCTCCTCCTGCCTCCATCGTCTCTTCCCATCAGTCTCGCGCAAGCATTCCCGCTTGTTTTGTCAATTTTGGTGTCACGAGACGAGGAGGAGTGGAGAAAAGCACAGAAGCAACGGCACCGAGGGAGACTGGGCTTCTCTCCCTCATCGACTTTACTCGTTGCCTACGCTATTTCGTATTTTGTTTTCTGGAGCGAGTCGACGTCCCTTTTCTGACCGTTCGTCGACTCCTCTTTTTTGTCGCGTTCCGGTTCTTTTTCGTGGCCTTTTCCCCACGCTGGAAGGCTGGTGAGGATCACTTCTGGAGGTCTTCCGCCCCCGCCTTCTCTTCTCCAGCCTACTTTTCTTTTCCTCGCTCCTTCAGACTTCTTCTCGATGGGGCGTTCGTCGCGCCTTCGCGGAGGAAACCGCAGCAAGGGCGGCGCGCACAAGCCAAAGAAAAAGGGGAAGAAGCGCACACAGAAGCTCGACGTAGAAGACCTCTACTATGCCCGTTTGGCGGAAGAGGCGCGAATCAAGCAGGAGAAGAAACGCGCCAAAAAGTTAAAGCAGTTGGAGAAAGAGACACACGACGAGGAAGAAGATCCCAGCCAAGACGCGTCGCAGAGCGCGGGCCGTGCGTCTATCAGCGGTCTTCCTTTAGCACAAGGGAAAGCGAAGAAAGCCAGACTGTCGTCGTCGGCAGATGCCCAGTTTGGCGTCGGACAACGGCCCGCCGACGGCAGGCCTTTTCACCGGAGGAACGATGGCGGGAGGAAGAAAATGGACCCTTTTTCGCGTCTTCTCAGCACGCTGAAGCCTGCAGAGCTGAAGGAGGACGACTCAACAGAAGAAACGGATAGTGAAAACGAGGAAGAAAGTGAACGCGAACAACCTGAACTGAACGAAGAAGAGGAGGAAGAGGAGGATGAAGAGATGGAGGAAGAGGACGATGAAGAGGAGGATGAAGGGGAGGAAGGAGAAGAGGATGATGGAGTGCAGGGGATCGAAGAGGAAGAACAAGAGGATGATGGAGAGGACGACGAGGAGGAAGAGGCAGAGGAAGACGGAGAAAGAGAAGAGGATTTGGATGAAGAGGGAGCAGACGCTGCTCAAAGTATTGCCGAGAGTCTCGCCCGACACGACAACTCAGACATTGACGGAGAAAGAGAAGAGGATTTGGATGAAGGGGGAGCAGACGCAGCTCAAAGTATTGCCGAGAGTCTCGCCCGACACGACAACTCAGACAGTGACGAAGAAGAAGACGTGGAGTCTTCTTCTGGTTCTCCGTCTTCATCCTCTGGTGCGTCTTCGTCGGCCGCTGCGCCGTGTGAAGATTCGTACTATCGCTCCGGTTTCCTTCCGATTGCTGGACGACCTTCTCCGCTGGCGCCCTTCGACTTTTACTGGACGTTCGAGGAGAGCGTCGATTCGGAGGATAGCGCGGTGGCGCGCTTGCCGACACACCAGAGAGAGATGGTAGAAGAGAAAAAGAAAAAGACGCCTGTCGAGCTTTTGCATCTGCAAGCTGCCGCCTTTCTCCAGCACCAGGACGAGAAAACCAAGACCGCGAGTCGTCGGAAGAAGAGCACAACGCAGCCATCGGCAGCCGCCCTGCTTCTAGGAGATGCAGAGGATGGAGACGACGAAGAGCGAAGCGATTCCGAATCGGAGAGTGGAGACGAGAAGCGGCATGCAGCGACGCGCTGCACACGCGCTGTCAGCAGGGAGGCGAAGCTCCTCGTTCAGCCGACTGGATTCGCCTCCTACAGTGCCACACTTCCGTCCAATGCAGCAGACGCGCGTGCTTTCTCTCTCGTGCACTCAGAATCGCCAAGTCGGAGAGGAAGCGCGCTTCATGGAGAGGGGGGCGACGGCCTCGAGGACGGCTTTGGAGGCGCGAGACAGGATTCTCAGGCGCGAGGAGACTCTGCGCGAGCCGACAGCACCGGTCCCTCCTTCGTGCCTTCCGTTTCGTCGTCCTCTGCTTGTGCGGCGGAATCGTCGCTTTCGTCCGCGGATCGTTCGTCTTCCTCCCTTGCTGGGTCTGCCACGTCGTATTTTGAATACATCTTGAAGACGCGCGTTCCGGCGACCTCGTTCGATCCGAGCGTTGCTTCTCCGTACGGCCTTCCTTCCTCTCTCCTTCAGTCGCTTCGTCGTCTTCTCTCCTCTCGCTTCGCCTCTTCTCCTGGAGAAGTTCCAGTCATTTTTCGCAGCGCCAAAATGCGGTCGCTCTTCCACTATCTTTCGAGCTACGTGGATGTCTCGTTCCCGCACCAAAACGACGCTTCCTGCTCTGCTCTGCGGCTCCTGTACGCGTTGCATGCAGCCGCCCACATGTGGAAGGCGCGATACCGCGTAACGGTCCACTCGAACCTCATCAAGCGCGTGGCCAACAAGGCGCCGGAAGAAAGGCAACAGCTTCTGCTGCGAATGATGCGCAGGCAAGAGAGAGAACACACACAAGGGCCAGTTGAGGAATCGGAAGACGAAGAAGAACGAGAGGAAGATCTCGCAGAGGGTGGTGACGGCCCTGAGAACGGGGGAGGAGACGGGGACGACGCGGATGCAAAGAAACAAAAACACGGCGAATGCAGTGAGCGAGTCGGTGACGCGAGTCGAAAACAGAAAACAGAGTCTCAGGCTTCATCGCCAACGTTGCCGTGCTCCAGTCGCCCCCTAGAAGACGAAGGACCAGAGAACTGGCTAGAATCCCAGGTCCGAGACGGAGGATACACCCGGCCTCGAATTCTCATTCTTCTGCCTTTCCGATCGGCAGCGAAAGAAGTCGTCGACTACCTCATCGCGCTCATGCCCGGCATCCAACAGGTACGGAGGTGACGCTAACACATCCAAGGGCGCATAGCGGTGTAACGGCCCACAGGCTGAAGCTATATAAATATATATATGTTTGGGTTTGTTGTATGTTGAAATATTTATCTATGTGAAGCGGGAAGAAACAAAAATGAAACGCTTGAGGGTCTGCGGAACGTTCTGTTGCGAGCTTGGAGTCGACGGCATTCCCCGTGGGGCTTCATAGCTCCAAGTGCCCAGAATAAGTCGGTAAAGGAACGCGTAGATGCCCATCTGCATGTGTGCGTCGTTATCCCAGTGCGCGTGGCTCTCTCCCTTTTAGGTATGTATATATAAGTAATTGTGCATGTGTGTGTGGCTGTACCTCGGTGGGCGTGCTTATCGCTGCATCGACGCACCCTTACCTGTGCGTTATCTTCCACTTTTTCAACGTCGGTGGATTGCGTCGCCATGTCGAGTCGGTCTGGAAGCGTCTCGATCTCTCGACAAAGCTTTGCCTCTCCAGGTTTTGAATCGACGCCGGTATGAAGAGGAATTTGGAATCAGTCGAGAAGACGAGCGGGAACAAGAGCAGAACTTCGCAAAGGGAAAGAAGCCGGAAGACTTCGTAAACATTTTCAAGGGGAATGACAACGACCGATTTCGTCTAGGCATTCGCGTGGCGCAAAAGTCGCTGGTCCTGTATTCTCCGTTCTACGCATCCGACATCCTCGTCGCTTCCCCTCTGGGTCTGCGCATGATTGTCGGCGTCCCGGTAAGGCTGCGGAAACAAATCTAAGACCCGACGTCGCTGTCTTGTTTACGACTCGTAAACACCCTAGAGCAGCTTCCAGATTATGTTGTGCTTCTACGCTGTGACTGACGTGTCTCCTAAGCGATGTAAATTTGCACAGATGGTTGTCGAAATATAAGCGTACGCGTCCATCGAAGAGGAGGTTAACACATGCATACATAGTGATATATATATATATATATATATTTATAAGTGAATAAATATATATATATATATATATATAGTGACTGTATTAACATTGTTATGTAGGTATATGGTAGGATGTTACATTTCGGAAGACTCGCTCTATTAAGTATATGACAAAGCACAGGAGAAATACATTTTTTCGTGTGTCGCACGGGTGCCTCGGTACGGCGTAGAGTGGCCAACGAGGTACGCATGCCTTTAATGATGTAAACAAACATGATGACAGCCTCGCCGAGGCAGAGAGTGTGTCTCGTCTTGGCTTGAAGGTATGCTGATGTATACACGCATGTTAGTCTCCAGGATTTGCAGATTTTCTCCAAGATTCTTTATTCTTGCTCTGACGCTGTTCAGGGTGAAGATAAGAGAGAGTTCGACTTTCTTTCGTCGCTGGAAATGGTGATCATCGATCGCGCAGATGTCATCAGCATGCAAAACTGGGCCTTCCTGAAAGAATGCCTCGCTGTAAGACCTCGAATACGCCAAGGAGCGAAACATTCACATACGCTTCTCATCTCAAACTACTGCTGGTTATGTCTTTCGCACACTCGAAACTGAAGCGAATTGGCTTCATCCAAGGAAACTACCTGCCGAGGCGTGTCTGAGTCTACACGCGGAAGAGGTTTCTCTTTGCTGCGCGTCCCTGCGTGTAAAAAAAACGGACTCTTACTGTTTCCTCGTAGGCGATGGACCGTCGGCAGGTCGGGTGTATCTTCCTCTTCGCCGTGCCGTTCTGTTTGCTTTGTCTGTCGAGTCCTGCACTTTCGCGGTTCACGTCAAGAGGTCGTTTCGGGTCCATTGCTTTCCTCGTTCTCATGTTTCATGCGTTGCTTTCTTCGTGCATGTCGGTCCCATGTTTTTCAGGCCGTTAATCTGCCTCCAGTCTCGTACACGTCTTTTGACATTCGGCGATTGCGTCCGTCTCTGATGGCCGGTGTAGGCGCTTCCGACAGGCAAACGCTGATCTTCTCTCACGGCAGAGATCCCAAAATTCAAGGGCTGTTCAAGCAGTTTTGCTCCAACCGGCGCGGCCTTCTTCACCTGTTTGATCCGGAGCAGGCTGTCTTTGCGGCGTCTGTTTTGCCTTGTTGCTTTTTGGGAAGTGGGAAGGAGAAAGGCAAGCAAAGTCGGAAAAAACGCGGAGCGGCTGGAGAGGACAAAGTGGTGCGCGTCTGCAGGTCCACTCCCAGTTGGGAGATACTTTTGCGAGAGGAAGAAAACAGCCACGACGACAGTAGTGGTGTGGCGAGAGAGGGCGGGGGGAATCCGAACGCGAAGCCAGCGGAGGGAGAAGGCCAAAAGAAACCCGTTCTGTGGAAGTCAGTTGTCGCGAGAGTGGGGATGACGGGTGCCCAACAATTCTTCTGCAAGGTTGCCTGCTCTCAGTTCGCGAAATCGAATGGGGTAAGTTAAGAACAAAGGGGCGTCTCCCTTCTTCTTCGATCGTGACCGAAGTGTAGCAGGACAGAAATCCTAGGTCGACGGTTCTGTACCACATGCAAACGTGCAGAAGTAGACGGAAATCTTGGTGCCGACTCAGGGATCTGTTTCTGACATGTACGTGTTCCGGCACAAACACCATCGCCTGCACTGGAGAAGTGTCTTTCACTTTGCAGTCTCGATTCCGTATTCAGCCGCGTTCGTCCTCTGCACTATACGTGGGTGTGTGACGTTGATTCTACCAGGACTGATTCACGCACATCTTCTGGGCTGCTCCGGAGGTTGTCTCGCCGTGTGGCAGTCGTCGTGTCTTTCACCCGCCCTTCTGTTGCGGTCTCTTGACGCACATGCCTCGCTTTGTATAATAGATTCTCACATTCATTTATTCAGTTACATCTGCATATGCGTGCGTCGCGTACTCTCTCAAACTGGCAGCACACGCGGCGATACGACTAGGAATAAACACTCTGGCGGGTTTCATCGAGAGTTACGTCCACGCGCTTCCGTCACGAAAGGCTTGTCTTTTCATAGAAGCCTTCGTCCACTTTCCATCTCCCTCTTCTTGCTCTGCAATGCGTCTTGCAGTGCCTTCTCAAACATTTCGCGGTCCGAGTGCTGCCAACATTGCAAGGCGAGTTTGACCGTGCACTGATTGTGCTTCCTTCCTACCTCGACTACTGCCGGTACGTCTCGTCTTTATTTTCCAAAGTTATTTGTGCTGGGCGGACTTTATCGAGCTCTATCTTCTTCTGCGCTCCCGCTTTTATTCGTCATGCTTGCCTGCTGTTCCAGGTCTTTCCCCACTGGAGTCTCTCCGTTTTGCGACCGTGCTGTCTTGCTGCCTCTTTCTGGTCTGCGGGGCGTTCCCCCCTCTTTGGCGTCGCTGATATCTGATTGAACACCTTTCACAGGAGCACCTTCCAGCACAGCTAAATTGTGACGACTCATGCCACTCAACTACTACTCCGTGTTCCTGTCGTTCACTGCTATTGCCTGGTCACGTGACTAGCTCTAAACGCGCCCTCAGAATAGGTAGCGGTGTGTCGTAAAACGTTGGCGATGGCAGAGCCCCATGAATGACCGGAGATGCGCTACGCGCGTGGGTGGGTTGGCCGATCTCGAATGGTTTCTTTCGCAGGCTGTGGAGATCTCTAAAGGAGCAGAACGTGGATTTCGCCAGCTGCCACGAGTACACATCAAATCAAAATATAACTCGCGCTCGGCAAAGATTTCACAAAGGTGCGAGTTGTTCAATATCAAATCGACACTGGAGAGGGCGTGGGGCAGTTTCGTTTGCACGGCGTTCGAGGGGAACATGGAGGCACGCTCAACTTACATCCTTTCATGATGTGCTACCGGAAGTCGTACATCTCTTTGTACTCATAGTTGGGTATGTATCTGTATGCTTATATAGATGTATTTGTACAGCGATGTGGATCATGTATCTGCACGTATATCCACACTTTGTCTCATGCCTTCTGGGCGCGGGAACGTTGGCACAACATTCGACAGCATTGGTAAGCGTTTGTAATTAAGAGTCTTCGATTGCTGTGTGCCTCTGTTCCTCTCTTCAGGTGAGGTTCCTATTCTAGTCACTACTGTACGCTTCCTTTTTTACCGTCGATATCGGTTACAAGGAGCAGATCGAATTCTATTTCTTGGGCCGCCGTCATCGCCGGAGGTGTACTTACATCTACTGACGCACTCCCTTCCTGATGAAGAGGTCGCGAATAAAAAACGGGTTTCTGGACCCACAGCGGAGGTTCAGAGCGAAGAGCCAGCCATGGCCGAGGCTGACTACTTCAGAAAAACGGGCGCCTCCATGTGTTTTTTCACACAGTACCATGGTTATGCAATGGAGAGGCTGCTAGGAGTTCAAAAGGCCTTCACCCTTCTTCAGATCCCTGATGGCAAGGTTGTAGCTGTCAAGTAAAACTCCCTTTTTAACTGTGTAAATGATGAGTATTCAGCACGAACCAAAAACGGGTTCACTAACTCGCCAATTCCGACAACAAAGAGATGTGCCTGCTCTGGGTACATTGTGGGCTGACCACGCTTCACGCCGTACACATGTGCGATCCTATGGGCAACCTCCTGCATTGCATTTCCTAAAACGGTCGTCGCGCACATGCAACTGCTCGCTCAGCACAGTTGCTGTCGTGTGGAAGGACATCGGGAAAAAATGTATCTTCAAGCTCTACCACAGTAGCGAGAACACTGAGAGGCTACCGTCGCAAACTACAACCACGCTCTATCTATATAAAGTTAAAACGGGTTGGTAGAAAACTTTCACAGACACACATAAGCGCTGTCGCGCTACCGACATCTTTTTGGAGTCGTGGGTCTTCTCAGCTTGCAGGTGTTGGTACCTTCTTCTGCTAGATTAGTTCGAAAAGGCTGGGACGTCGTAACAAGCAATGAGGTGCGAGGAGTAAATGAACCGGTTCTGCACACTCACGTACAGTTCAGAACAGAGCGAGCTGGAACGCGAAGATGGCGATACAAATTGAGGATGCCTGGTTGACGCGCAACTCACGATTTGCGGCTTTCTATCCTTTCCTCACCTCGAGCAATTTCCGTTGTGTCATCAAGTCTCGCCTGTTCCACTGTTGCCACACGGGTTGCCCACTATTGAGCACGGCGGGCAAGAGAGAGACAGCTAGTTCATCTCGTCGAAACCGACTATGTTTCCGTTGAGAGTCGGCAGCCATTCGTTTCTGGACAGACCGGGGAATCACCGACGCTGAGGGCTTACAAATGACACCGGTTGTTCCCGGATTCATACAATACCGGCACTTTTTGGCTGATTGCTTGGGGGACTATAAAAAGCTGCCCTGTGCGGGTAGGGTAATTCGACGCTCTCAACGGGTGTTCATTCTTTGCTCTGGCTCACGGCTTCCTCACGAGATAGCAGACTCGCATATGCATGTATTCTCTTGAATGGCGACACCCTGTTCACGCAGACCAGCCAGACACTCCAGGTCGAGGAATGCGAGTTCTCGCCATCGAATGGCAAACACGTCCCACGGGCGCACAGCTTCGTTGAGACGTACCCGATAACTCGCGTCCGCTTTGTGATGTAACAGGCATTCCGAAGCCCACAGCCGTTTCCCAGATATATCGGACGGAGAACTTCGTTATGCGGGTCTATGTCGCTGTTCATTTGTGTCCCCTGGTTTAAAGGTGGAAGAAGCCCAATCGTCACTGCTCAAATCTTGCCGTATCACCCCGGTGAATGATTCAGGTTACTTGGCAAGAGCTGTCGACTGGGTAATTGGTGAAACCCAAGGACAGGGTAGCCCCTGGTTGCCCATAAATCACTGGAAGACGTCTTGTGCTTTTCGGCCTCGCTACAGCAGCCTCAGGATGAACGAGCACGGTCTACGGAAAAACATATGGTCGGGACAAACTTGTCCCCTAGTACATACGGCTCGGCGAGAGGCTTGTGCTTCTTACTGTGGACAGCTTGACTGGTACGATGGGAGGATCTTCGGCACATCCCATGAAGCCAACCAACGTATCAATACAAAAAATACAGAGAAGCTACACCAAGCCAGGCTAACGCCGAAAGAATTCCCCCACCGGTGGCAGACCGAGTGCTTACAGAGAGCGTTAACTGGCATCAGAAAGGGATTCGTGACGATCCAATAGAGGCACCAGTGAGGGCATGTGCATGCCAAGAATGGACAAGCAAACCGATTGCGAGGAAAATATTGCTGATTCATTATTTTGTCAAATGTGCGATTGCAATCCATTGTTCTCCACAGCGGAGGTTGAACAAACAAACAAATATTGAACCACACGGAAGCCTCACGAATACGCCATGTTAACCAGAACGTCGACAACGTGATCACTGCACCACTCTCATGTTGCTGACTGTAGGACTGACGTTGTTCTTCGCAAGAGTGTCACCAGTCATTGTTTGACAGATGGGAAGGGAAGGATCCGAGCCGCACTTCGAGACGTCAGCCATTACCTTCTCAAGCACCTTGGCGAAGCGTAAATCACCGTCACGCAGGATGATCACCACTTGTGTTACTCCGGAGCCTCGCGGGTTAACAGCGCCCATCTTCACGCGGTCCTTGGTGAAATCTGGATCTTGAGTCTCCGCATATATCGCTGTGTGAAGTGACTCTGCAAAGACCTGGGCGCATGCGTCACGCTGGCCTTGGCATATCCGGTTCAAAAGAGTTAACGGTGCCACATTCAAGTAGAGGGTTGTCTCGGAGTTGCCTCTGGGAGTCGGCGTGTTCTCCGGCGGAGACGGCCCCGTCGATGGACGTCCAGGAGCCTTTGTTGTAGTTGATGAATGACTCGGAGGAGGATAGGGATGGCCCTTGTGGGGAGGCATACGCGTAGTTGTCCTCACGGTTGATGTCGTAGTAGGAGAAGGGGGAACATATTGCTTAGACATCCTCACAAAGAGCCAGAAGGTTTCCAGGATCTTAATCAGCCTCAGCTTCTTTGCCATGTTATGTTTCAGCAGCAGTGCAACTCCTCCTTGCCCTTTGCCACCCTTCGCCCCTTCCGACTCCACTTCTCCAGCGAGGGATTTCCCGATGTTGTCGTTAACGAGACTAGCAATATTAGCCGCCAACCTGCTGAGTAGTTCTTCTCCATCGGCGTCATTGCTATCAGCGTCGTGTGCAGCGTCCTCGATCATTCGCTTCGCTGCCATCTTTTCCATCTCATCGGGAAACTCTTGGTCGAGAAGCCCTTCAAACATGATCTGAAGTTGGTCCACGCTGAACGTCAAGGCGGGTTCCGCGTTTACACCGCTGGCAACCTCCGCAGCATCGCCCGCCACATCGTCCACGTAGGCGGTCGCTTGCGACAGGAAGTCCAAGACGTCTGGAACCGCTACAGCCCCCAAGGAACCCGTACCTGAGAAACACGAGAGGCAATACCCGAACCGAATCGGAATGATAGGCTGCTTCTACGCGTGAACAAGAAGAGCATCGACACATAATTCGTGGCAATGGCTGCTGCCAGGCAGGTGAACGACTTACCGGACAGAAGAAGAGCGACACTTGTCGCCGCGACCGTTTTAAGAAACATTGTGGTTGAGTCTGTGAGATGATGGTTATTGTTTGCGACGAGGAGTGAAGGAATAGTACTTGCGAAGACAGTTAGGAAGGAAGAACGGAGAAAAGATAGAAAGACAAGTTATGAGACTGGGTGTAGTGTACAATTGAGAGCTGAGTGACATCGATGCAGACGACTTCGAGTGCGTCGTTCTTGTCGGGTGTGCTCGTCCGTGCCGCCGGGAAGCACCAAAAGTGTTGTAGGCGTCACTTAACATGGTGGTCGATGCTTGCATCTGTCACCCGTGTCTCTGTTTCCCGATGTGACGCCTACCGAAACGATCGCAGATCGAATTAAAGTGCCGCCGACGACTTTTTGCATCCACCATAAAACAGAGCACGCGGCTTCGTGCCGCGTCGAGCGGCATGCTGATGTTACATGTGATCAATGCGCAAAACACTGTGACGAGAATTCTACGAGTGATGCAAGTGTAATCGTTTGAAGGTACGGCGGAAACAGGTCTTCATCCTCAAGCACAAATGATGAGGCGGTTGGGTCCATGTCCCCTAGAGCGGTGGGAGCGCAGAGAGGAAATGTGGGTGGTCTCGGCTTCCCGTGGGCGGTGCAACGTCTTTGTCTCGTCACACAGTAGCATTACTGATAACGAGCTCAAAAGGCATCGGGAGCTCTCAATCTCACCACAGCCGTTTCCCCCCGTACATAATCCTGGCGATTGAAACCAGCCAATATTGACCAACAATATCACGTGCTCGTGCTACGATATATGGTACGTTAGTTGGATTACTCGCCCTCTGTTAGCACTCCTAAACAGCCGCCTGGAATGGGTGATCTCATTCCACGCTCTCTGCGACCTGCCTCGAATGTTTGCTGAGGCCAGACTCAATTTGAGAATCAGGCACCATCGACACTTCACGACCAGCGTGCGTGCGACGCTGCCGTGAGCTTCAGCGTCCTTGTTGTGACGCGACTTCGTGCAAGATCGCCAGGAGAAGCACCGTCAAGCGTCTTGCCACAAGCCACATTAAAATGTGAACTGAACCGGATGCCACTTCCGGACGGCTAATGTTCGGAAAATCGTTGCCGTAATCTGCAGTCGATATTGTACACTACCCCTCGTCTTCCACGCTTTAGTAGACTAGACAATCAAGTTTCCTATCGTACACCTGCTTGCTTTTGAGGCCGATGCTGTAATGCAGTTCTAGACCTACTACTTCACCGCTTCGGGTTACCAACGGAGGACTGCTGTTGAGACTGTTGCTCTTCTTGAGAAACTGCCACTTCTAGCCCACTCGTCCTCCATGAGTGTCCGTGAGCAGACTGGCTCTTATATTACGCTCTGTTCCCCAGTCCTTGCCGGGTACTGAACACGGGCACCTCCCTTTCTGTACTCTATAATAGCGGTTGCAGACGGGAAGAGCTGCCTCTCGTCGTGTGTCACTCGGTGTAGGGATAGGCAAATTTGCGACACTGCTGTGCAGACACCTGTTGGAGATCCGATTTTCGGGTCAACGTACTACCGCTGGAGAGGCATGTTTACTCTACCAAAAATCGTGAGGCACCTTTTGAGCTTTAGGGGAGATCGAGGTTTTTCATGCTTCGTAAGGTCATGCTTCGACTTGATTGAAGTATGAGTCATGTTGGCTTCGACTCAGAATGTATGCAAATCGACCGCCCTCCTTTAGAGCATCAACGATCGCTACATCTGGTCGAACCTGTTCCCAAGAGAAGTGGCAGTTGATCACTCGAGACGTCGTCTCTGCCATGCACTCGACGCCCACGTAGCGTATGCCTGCTTTTGTGATTCCCCACAACGCCATATCCAGCGCCAAACTCTGGTCCAGTGAGCAAACGACAGCGTTGCTACGCCAAGTTCTGGAAGCCCATTGTCTGGGCCCCTGGCGATGATTCCTTCCGCAAACGGTCCCTTCGCAGCATGAGCAGCAAACTCGCTCCGTTAGAAACGGATCAGAAGCCATCTGCACCCGCGTTCGTTACCGAATCACTGCAAAAGAAGCGTCATAAACTGTCTGGGGAAACCACGACAGAAAATCAGAAGTGCTGAACTAACGAGATTCCGGTGGAGCTAGATGTCCACGATCACGGTAGCCACTGGTTTCAGAAAACCATCTGCTCCACCCAGATGTGAATACCACCCGTGCAGGCATTCTAGTACGTACGTAGGGCGCGGTCGGAGAACGACCTGAAACAAGCAAGGACAGTAGGTTGAAGTTAACCAATCGCCAGAAAGGGAAAGATCTTCATGCACGCTGTGCTACATCAAATAGCCTGTAAACACGTGGGGTGTGTCACCGGTCCTTGCGGTAGCGCTGTCTACATGTATGCTGATTTTCCCCCTGCCAACCCTCCAGCGGACTGTCATGAATGCTGCCGCGAGCAACGAGGCAGTTGGCCTACGAAAGAAGTTCTTCAGGTGCATTCAACTATCTGGGCATTGAATTCAGGCAGGAGTATAATATTGGTTAGCAGGAAATCGCAATGGCACATGGCAGGAAATAGCAGTCCGTAGCGCAGCCACGTACAGTGCAAGCAGGAGGAAAGGACGGCGACAAGCTGGTGTGGCAACAAGGGGAGGGTACAACAGAGAGTTGGTGCTCAGGATCACTTGGACACAACGTTTTAGCGGTGAGATTCCTTAGCTCTCGTTTATGCCGTTTTCTAGGTGTGTCGGTCCACAGCAGGCCTCCTTGCGTGGTGCACAGTACAGATTCACTCCCGGCACAAGCATATTCAATCAAAAGTGCTGTCCCAGGCTCTCCACGGTGAAATATAGGTATGAAAAACGATTGAGGTCATTGTCATGCGGAAGAGCAGATGGGAGCAAATCACGTGACTCTCCAACGAAGGCTTCTTCCGTAATGCTCAGCATGTGCGCTTCTGCGTCAGTGTGCTGATTTCACACCGCCGCCCAAGTCAGTAGTAATGTGTGGCTCAGGAGCCCATGATTCTGCTGTTTTTTTCTGCAGACTTGAAGACTATTGCAGAGCTGAATAAACAAGCTAACCTGACCGTCCTCACATTACGATGGCACAGAAGAACTGTCGAGCAGTAGGGTTTCACCGTACTCTCGACGCCTCCCAGTCTGTGAAGGCTTTTCAGTGTCCTGTAGCTACCGGGGGCAGTATGACCGCGCTCCCTAACACTCTCTTCGCCTCCGATGAAGAAAAACATGAGTTATTCGATCAAACTACCTGGCCAATTGTACAGCTGAGAGACTGCTATAGTTTTCGCGACACGGTCTTTCGTCACTCCTCAAAAGGACTATGAGGCGTCGCCGCGTAAGACAGGCTTTGGTGCGACAGCCGATTCGCGCAGTGTATATGCGCTACAGGTTAAAAAAGAGTCTATGTAATGAGCAGGAAATTTGTGATGCAGAAAAAGGCTTTCGCTGTGAGGAGACACCGGTACGAAACCGAGTTTGCCGCCAGCACACCGAGACGACTTCATTGGGTCAGGACGCCAGGAAGCTCGTGGAACCTTACATCTATCGCCTTCACCTCAACTCATGTGTCTTTTTCCACAGCGAGGTACGACGGAGAAGCGAGTCTCTAGGAGACACGTAAAAACTTTCTGATCGGATGAAACGCTCTTCGAGAGCGAAAAAGGCTCCCCGTGTGATGCTAGCCCGTTTCGGACGACGTGCTGTCATGTCCGCTGTGTGATGAGCAGCCATAATTGTGGCTGAGTTACGGCCATTTGCTTTCACAGCTAAAACCGTTTCCGTTCGTACAACCTGTTCCTGAATTGATATATTTATGATGCGCAGAAACTCCGATTCGCAGAGCGCTGACAACACTCCACGAGCCGTTGCCTGCAACGGTTTCCCCGGGCCGGACTAGCCGCGCACGTCGCTTCTTCCACTGCGTGGGTCGCGCATCTGCATGCTAGGATGACTCGAGCCGCACATTCCGCTGGCAAGCAATTTGTCTGTTTGGAACGAGTCCCCCCATATTCGGCAGTTTTCCTTCTCTTTTCTGTCTAGCGTGGCTCCTTGCTTCGAGTGAACCATATCGTCCCTGTTTTGCCTACGACTCCACGTCAGGTCGGCGATGGTCTCGCGGAGACGCGCGCTGTCCTGTCGGTGGATCTTACTGGGGTCAGCATTGATTTGAGATTCATGCCGTGACGCTTATCTGAGACTCCTGACAGTTGGTACGAGACTAGGTCCAAACGATCAAACTGAAAGGTTCCTATATTTACATCCTTCGCGCGTTGCAGGCCCCTCTGCGCAATTCTTCGTCCGTATACCGTGTCGGCGATACTGAGTTTCTCTGCGATCCCGGCTCGAGTCTATATTGCGGGTCGGTGGGAGTTCGATGAGGCATTGAAGGACCTCGTTTTGCATTTGCGTAGTGCAACATGTAAGGCGCATGCGTGATAGGTTCGACTTCTTTTCCTTACTAAAAAAGAAGCCTTAGGTTCCCCTCCTCTGTGCATCTTCGGCCTCCTCAGCCGTCCACGCACGTTGGAGCCGTTCTCCGATTAAACCGTATTCTAAGGTGTCCACACCCACCGCCTCGACCTTCCATCTCTCGTTTTAGATGTATGACTGCAGGGAAAACGCCGCAGTGCCTCGAAAGATGCGTACTCCATCTGCCGATGTTGGCTCTTCTTCGTCGGAGGCGACCAGTCTCCCCTATTCTTTTCGTTCCGGTGTGTCCGCTGATGTCAACCGGATAGTGGATTCATCAGGAGTACCTACACGTCATAGTGAAACCCAGAACCGGTCACGTTCCCTGGAAGGCTTTCGCGATGAAACTTGCGGGTCTCAAGAAACTCAACGGCGGTTTCCAGGCGTTCGATGTTCCAAGAGCTTCGGGGACAACGCTTCACAGATGATTCCTTTGGGCGACGACGAACGTGTGTCGTCGTCTCTTCCTCGTCGATCCTTCAGTTTCTCATGTTTTTCAACAGAGGACCTGAGTCGCCCGTCGTTTTTCGAACTGACAGGCGGTGGATCACTCTCGGGTTCCATGGAGGCATCTGCGCCTCCATCGGCAGGCGAAGCCAGTGAGCTCCGATCCTCTGAACACGAATCGCCTTGCACTTTTTCGCCGGAAGATGCAACGAAGTCTCCGGAGAGTTCTTCATGGGGTGAGGTTTCAGGGGGGGAGGACTGTGGAGACGCTGGCGATGGACCTTCCTGCCTGGCGTTTCCGGGTCTCACAAAGGGACGATCCGCTTCATGGGATTTTGAAGCCCAAGGCGGTTCTCCTCCGACTCTATTAGGTGTCCGAGATATTCACCGTCTCGCGGGAGCGGCTCGTCTCCACCTTTCGCTGATAAAAAAGACAGGAGAAGCGGAGGGAGGGGACTGGCCAGCGTCAGCCAAGCCGGGCGCTTGGGCCCTCCATAAAATTCATTCTACGGCATCCGCCGACGGCCGGCGAGCACCACCGGGGACGGCCGAGGCTTCAGCTCAGCTTTTTGTAGATCTCCTGCAGACACTCGAGGCAGCCGGCGAAACGATGCGCAAGATGGAAGAACAGGTAAACACTTTATCGCGGCGCTCAGGACCCGTGTTAAAGAGTGGAGTGGAAAGGGACGGAAGAGACTACAATCCAGCGAACCGCTAATAGGAGAAAGCAGAGTCTGATAGAAACGAGAAAGAATGCTCCACGTTCGGAAATCCGTTGAACAGTTGACATGAAGGATGTGCGAAGCGCGTGTCTTTTTTTCTAGGTTGCCCACCACGGTAGACGCGCCGAGCAATTAAATGCGAGGCTGGAGAGGGCGGTTGCCCACAATGATAGCATGGTAAGCAGCCTCCTTTCCCACATCGTCTCTTCGTCCTCGTTTTCGCTTACGCCTTCCTCTCTTCATAGGATTGCCGTGTACGGTGCGTCTCCTTCTTCTTTTCCTCATCTCGCCATCAGTCTCCCTTTCTCAGTCTTTCGATTGATCTGTTTCGCTTTGAAAATGCCCAGAGATTCGGGCTTGAACGTTTCGCTACGCTTGCCTTTCCGTGAGCATAACGGTTCTGCTAGCTTCGTCACCTGTCCGTCTTGGCGATCGATGATTTACCCTCTTCCTTCCCTTTGGCGATCGAAGAGGTTCCTGCGTTCCTGTGGTTCATGTGCTCTCTCGCAGTATGCGGAATCCGAACAACTAGAACGGCGCCTACGAGAGGCGAAAGCAGAGGTGGAGGCTCTCCGAAGTCGATGTGCACGTCTAGAATCGAAGCCTGTAAGTCGGTACTTTGACTGGGATTCCGGGCAGAGTTTCCTATTAGGCTACGCCTGCGAACTGTAGTCTTGCTGTTCATTCACTGCCATCTCTCCGTGGGCTCGCCTTTTTGTTGCGATGGTCCCTTCTAACTTTGCGCCGTCAAGATTCCATTCCAGCACCGCCTCCTTTCCCATCCCAGCACACGAATGAACGCTTGCTCTCACGCTATCTGTATACTTGCATATCTATTTTTCACATTCGGGAATATGTCATCTTTTTTTCTTCTACGTATATCGCCTTCATGACTACACTTGCCTGCAAACCCGTTACATACGGATATATATATATATATTTATACATTCAATACAAGTACACGCATTTGTGCATCCGTGCAATGTATATGGAGAATGCTCCTAAACCGTAGTTCGACGGTAGACAGAATGCCGTTTCTGGAGCGAAAACCAATGCAAAGTTTCCTCGAGCATGCATGCTATTCGTCTATGGCCATGCTCGTCTAGCCGTCCTGTTGTCGTTCGTGATGGTTCCTGCGCAGGACTATCGTGAGCGCTATGTGGCAAGTGAACGAGGCCGAGCGGATCTGGAGCGTCAAGTGAAGAGCCTGCAGGCTCAGGTGGATGCGTTTCGCGCGGGCACTCAAAAGGAACAACGTCACAGAGAAGAAATGGAGGAGGAGGTCTCGGGAATAAAGAAACGCCTGGAGGAAAGGGAAGAGCAAGTAAGCCCTGTTTTGGCCGACGAGACAGATCGTATCCGAACGGGATATCGCAACCATCAGTCCATCCATCTCGACATCATGTTGACGATGTTCATGTCATACCTTTGTCTATCTATATACACACTCTTTCATATATATATATATATATATATGTATATCTATATGTGTACGTGTACGCATATACAGATATATACAGATATCTACGCGAAAGCGTTGTGTGCCCAAGTGAGAGTTGAGAACAGTAGGAGGAGCGCGTTGGAGCGACAGAGTGAAAGCATCCCAATTGGTACGACTGTGTCTGCAGCTTCTGCTGACGAGACGGAGTCTGCGGTCTGCAGTTGAGCAGAGCAGTCAGCTGACAGACGACCTCGTGCCTCCCCAGAGCTCCGGACGCCGGAGGCGCCGCTCGTACTTTATCAGCGGGAATCAGGTACCAGTCACTGAAGAAGGCGGTGTTTTTTTCAATTGTTTAACGGTCCTATGCAGGGGACATTTGCACACAGCAGCAATGCATAAGAAGGAGTAGGTCGTGTGATGCAGCCTATCACGTCCTTCAAAACCTTGTGGATTTACGCTCTGCCTGCTTGTGGAACCCCCGTTCTGGATCTATGGTGTCCATACACGGGCCATGCTTCCCTGCACGTGGACAATTCCGGTTATCCTCCCTCTTCTCCGTTTCTCAATTGTTTTGTCCCCGTGTGTGTGGCAGCTCCATCTCGGTCCTGCGCCGTGCACAGCGTCTCCGCGCCAGCTTTTCGGGACGCCAAGGTCAGAGGCTTTCCTTTCTCCTCGACTCTCTGGCTCCACTTGCGAGGATGCGCGCCGTCTGAAGTTTGGGTGCTTCGCAGTTCCCCCGCTGAACATGGAAGGCCTCTCCAAATCTGCGTCAGTTGTGGCGGATCAATCGCAGACAGCCACCAATCGTCGCAACTCGTCGGCGCGTTGGGGCGAAACGGGAGAACGAGGGCAAGGCGAATGCCTGGGCGAGGGGCCAGAGGCGCGGAGAGGGGACGAGGTGCGGGGACTAGTCGGGAAGGAGGTTGCCGGTCTGAATTTGGCATCTCTTGATTCCTTTTCCACGGCCCCGCCAACCGGTCGGGAGGCAGCGGTGAGCTCTGACCGAGTGCCCAGCGGTCGCGCCGGAATCTGCGGAGGCTGGACCACAGCTGGCGGCGAACGGAAAGAAAAGGAAGCCGGGAGCGCAGAGGTTTGGCGACACTGCGGACGGGGAGAGAACGATCAGACGAGCAGGGAGGGTGCGAGTGCGCGTCGAGACGATGCGGTCAGAGAGCAAAGCTCCCGGGCGTCACTGTGTGAGGCGGGCAAAATAGAGCGAGAAGCTGATCCGATGGAGAGACACGCAACCTCTTTGTCCTTCTCGTTGCTTGAGGACGGCGCCGAGAATAGAGGAACCGACTGGGAAGACAGCACGTTTCTGGGGAGAGCTCCGCGTGTGAGGGGAGCGGGATGCATGTGCTGGACCACCGAGACACGAGGCCGAAATGAAACAGGAGGAAGACAGCCGTCGCAGGCGTCCTCACCTACTGCTGCGACTCTCGCGAATACGCGTTCCGGCTCACAATGCTGTTCACGCCCCGTCTCTTCGTTTCCTTCTGCTCGTGTCCGGAGATGCCCGACACTGGCCAATAGCGACTCTACAGCTGTCAACACCCGCACCGAGTCAACCTGGCGGCGCCTCGCTAAGCATTCGTCGCTCCAGGCGTCAGACCCCCCCTTTGCGCTTTCGTCGCCTCCCTACCGAGTCGCGACCGCGGAACCGTGTCTCTCTTTCTCGTCTTCGTCAGTCGCCTCGTTTTCGGCGATGGAAGGTACCGAAGAAGGAAAAGCGAGGAGAGTCGGCGACGCGTCGGTTCGGCGCGTCACGAGTTTGTGTTTGGAAGGGAGAGCAGCCGTGAAGGGTGGGCGTATGGGAGTTGCAGGCCTGAATCACGGGGCGTCTTTTCCTTCGAAGTTTTCTTCCCGGTTTAGCGCAGATGGGAACACCGAGCAACGTGCACGGCAGCCCGGACTGTCCATGTTTGAGGAACTGCTCCAAATGGGTCAGGCGTTGACTGAGGAAGAAGAGAGAATGAAGCGAACCCTCGACGGTCTTCTCGCAGCCGTCGCGGCGTCGTCGGTTCCATTTGAAGACTTGGCCGCTAAAGATTTATCGAAAGAGTGTCTTTTGAAAATTCGTAAATTGAGACAAAATGGCCCGAAGAACGCACAAACGTCTCGCGTTTCCGGCGGATTTTTCTCCCCTGTTCTCTATCCTCTCCTGTCGTCGCTTTTCAATGCCCAGCGACTGCGGGGGAGCGACGCTCCTCCTCACCGCCCTCTCCTCGCTAGGGTGAAGGCCCTCCCTCGCTCCGTTTTGCAGTTTCTCCTTGGGACTGTTTGCCGAGAAACCGTCGATGCAGAGAAACAAAATGGCGAGATCGCGAACGGCTCAGAAGGAAGAGCTGCCCCCAAGACTCTCACAGACACCTCGTCGGAAACAAACGCGGCGGACGCCGCTTCCTTTCTTTCGGCTTTTTCTCTTCCAGCTTTTTCCCCTGCGCCTCGGCCGCCTTCTTCATCTCCCGGGATCTGGCATGCAGTGAAGGCGCTGCTGGGTCAAGCGCACCCGAGCGGCGCTGGTGCTGTTCCGGAAGGAGATGTGACGAACGCGCGAGGCCCCGAGGCTGCGGGTGAATCTCACGAAAGGCGTGCTGGCCAGAACCCGACGACTCGAGACGCATCGGACCCGACTTCGGCTTCACAGAGACCGCGGCAAGACGGAGAAGGAACCGAACAAGTCGATTCAGACCATCGACAAGCGTTACCAGTGGACGAAGACCATCTGCCGCCATCTGGACCGGCGAAAATGGCCGGCCTGGCTGTGCTGGCGGCGGTCCTCTTTTCAGCTTTTGTCGCTGCTGTCGTTCTGCCCCCGTCGCCTCTGTCGCGGTCTGGCCTATCTTGAACTTTAGGCCCCCGCGGAGACAGTGCCATCGCCTCCCCTGTCTCGGCTGCTTCTTGGTGTCCCCTCCAGTGTCTCGGCTGCTTCTTGGTGTCCCCTCCAGTGTCTCGGCTGCTTCTCAGCGTCGCAGCACCCTGTGGGGTCTGCGACCTGTACCTTGTCCACTCGAGGCTTTCTCTCGTCTTCTCATGCAGTCTCGACCTCGCCTGCAGTGCCGTGGCTGTCTCGGCACCTGTACAGTGCAAGCGATGAGTAGACGGGGAGCTCTCTCTCTCTCTATATATATATATATAGATATATATGCACACTGTGTATATTTGTGTCTATGCGAATATTTGCACATGGACGGGAACTGAATTCTACGAAGAGTATCTCTATCTTTCTATCTATCTATCTATCTTTCTATCTATCTATCTTTTTATCTCTCTCTCTCTATCTATCTTTTTATCTATCTATCTATCTTTCTATCTATCTATCTTTTTATCTCTCTCTCTCTATCTATCTATCTTTTTATCTATCTATCTATCTTTCTATCTATCTTTCTATCTATCTTTCTATCTATCTACCTATCTATCTATCTGTATATCTATATATATAGATATAGATATGCATATATTTTGTAGTGAGAGAGAAGCAGGTACTCGTATGTATGTGGGTCTTTCCCCAGACTTTTGGGACAGGGGAAGCGTCTGCTGGACTCGGCCTTTGTCGTTTGCGAACGTCTTTTTCTCGCGGCACCACGTCGCGTTAAGACGCCAGTGGACAGCAATTCGTGCCGTGCACATATCTCCACAACGGCGCGTTCAGAACGCGGCACTTGAGCGAAGTTGAGAGAGGATGGAAAACACGAAACGAGACTAGACAAGAAGGATGAAGCCTTCTTGGCTCTGTGCTCTCGGCTGCTCGACTTACCCGCTTCCACCGCCGACCGCCCCACACGCAGGTGGGCTAGATGGAGTGAAATACGTTACAGGCAGATTGAGAAGACAGCTCCGGCAGGGGCGAGAGAGCAGACGCATGCAAGCGGGAAGAGTGTGCAGGCGTTAGCCGAACTTCTCAAGCGTCGAGTTTGTCTCGCCTTCCGCGAATGCGCAGCACGCTGTCAGAAAACGTGTGTTCACCTGATCTGGAGGTTTCTGACGAACGACTCAGAGGCCGCAGTGCGGGGCGTCTCGCACGGGGCCGCGGCGTCACGAGACCTCGAGCGTCATTCCACGGCTCGATCTCCCGTGCCCACGAACTAGAGCCAGGATGGCACGGGCACATTGAGGTGGATGCAATCTGGCTGCTGCGGCGTTAGGTAAAAAAAACGAAAGAAAAGCAACGGCCCGACGTAACCCGAGTGTGGGGGATCTGGGTGGCTCCCTTTACTACATTTCGTCCAAGTAGAGAGCACAGTCGCTGGCCACTCTCAGCTGGACGGTATTTCCTGAAGACACACGAATCCTACATAATGCGTCTATATATGCACATGCGTATATATTCGATGCGAATGTGCATATCGTGTACGAGACGAGTAGCCGGGTCAGAGGCTTGGCTCCCGGACGAGGAGTTGTGGCTGATGACGCGTGCGCGGCGCCACCGAGGAAAGGTGGAGCCTGAACGTGAACGGCCTCTCACCGGAAAACACTACCGAGCGACGCGCAAATCGAGACACGTCTCGCTCACAACAGACAAATCTTCAGCAACCTCAGTAGGCAACGGTGCATATACGAATACTGCCTTTCCTATATGCGTATGTCAATATGCATATATATATATATATATATATATATGCATATTGACATACATGTGCACAAATGTGTTGCAACGCATATCCATAGAAAGGCATGCATGCATATTTATGTTTGAGAGCTTGTGGCTACAGGAACATGATTTATAGGGCTTTCTACATGAGGACCATGTCTGGTGCACGCAAAGTGGAACGGTAACACGGCAGGACGATGCTCGCAGCTCCCCATGCGGGAGGCGGGGAGCGAGGCGTGCGTCGGTTTTCCTTTTTTGGCCATTGTGATAAGCCGCGAAAACAGGAACCAGAGTCACGACAGAGGACGCGATATTTGAGAAACAGAACTGTTTCCGCGAGAGAAGCGCAAAGAACTGAGGATCCCGCGTTTTTGGAAAGCAGGAAAACAGCCGACTCGCTGAAAACTAGAGCGAATGACTGTGTGTGGCCTGTTTCTCGCTGGTCGCCTTGGGCAAGCGTTCACGAAAGAAGCGAAATAGACAGCACGAAAGCGGGAAAAAACACAGAATAAGACCAAAAATCCCGAAAGTGTGTCTCTCTCGCCCCCGTCTGCCTCACCACACTGCACGTGAACAGCTGCGTTGCCTGAGAGAGAGAGAGTTACCCGAAACAGAGACCATTCCTAGAGCAGAAACGGCCCAGACTGCGGCACCATCAGCTTCACCTGCTCTCGCATTCCACCTTGGTCAGCAGCCTGAGCTCCTCCTCCTTGATACGGCGTGGAAACGTTCTCTCCGTTTCCTCTTCCATGCTGACGCGTCTGCGCACTGCCCTCAGAGCGCGTGAGGCAACGTTATCCGGCCAGGCAGCATGTTCCGCTTGCTCCTCTTCCACCTTTTTCCTCTTCTCTCCACTCTTCCAGGCCTTTCCTTCTTCTGCGTCCTCTCGTTTCCTGGCTTTTCTTCACCGTTGGTGGTGCCCAGACCGGTGGTGAGAGCCGCCGTGGCGGTGGGCGTGTTGGCCCTTGGAGGGCCCGAAGAGCGCGTTGCGGGCCTGGGGCCCGCCGGGGCCTCCCACGCCCATCGCCTGCTGTCCCTGGAGGTTCGCCCCTGAGCCTTGCGGGTTGTGGGGCCCATAGCCGTGGGAACCTCCCGTGTACTGGGAGGCAGAGTACGCGTTCACGTTCCGCATCGGCCCTCCGTGCTGGGAGGTCGACGGGTGGCCGCCGTGGGAGCCGTGGTTGTGCCCGAACGCGGGAGGCGGCGGCATGTGGAAGGACGAGGTGTGGTGCGAGGCCGAGAACCCGAGGTGGGACCCCACAGACGGCGGGCCACCAGGCCCCGGCGCCCCCCATTTGCTGTTGGGAGGCCCCGCGACGGGACCGTCCCCAGGGCCGAGACGACCCGCTTGACTCCCGCCCGACGCGGCCGAAGAGCGGCGGGGACCCGAGAAAGACACGTTTCCCCCCCTGGAGCCCCCGCCTCGGTCTCCGCCGCCTGGCGGGTGCGGGCCTCCGCTCGACCCCGAGTGGGGATGGCCCTGAGGCCCGTTCGCGGTCGGCGCCCCGCTCCCCGACTTCGGAGGAACTTTCAAGCCCGACGCAAGGGCAGCATCGCCCCCCCGGTCGGTGCGGCTGCCACCGCCCGCTGAACCTCCACGAGACGCGGAGAACGAGGCAGGATGCGAGGCGCCTGGTTTCCGCTGCGTCTCCTCCTTCTTGCCCGGATATTTTGGCGGGCAACTGTCCGTGCGGTCGTCCCGCGGCGCGCCGGCGCTGGGTCGTGGCGCGGCCTTCTTCTTCTCAGCGCCGCTCTCGCCCGAAGGTACGCTCGGCTCGCCCTTCGAGCCTGGCCTTTCTTCCCCCACTTTTCTCGCCTCGCCCGCCCCGCTGCTCTTCCCCGTCGGTGGACCGCGAGAAGAAGCTGAACTGGCGTGCTCAGCTGCATCAGACGTCGCTTTCTCCTTTCCCCCTTCGTCGTTTGTGAACGAGGAAGAGGCCGAAGCCGGAGGCTCTGTCTCGTCCTGTCTCCTCTTCCTTGCCGCAGAGCCTCTCTTTTCTCGGCCGTCGTCGTCCTTGTGCGTCAGTGCGTCTTCCCGGGGCCCGACCGGAGGCGATGAAACTCCTGTCTGCCTCTCGTCTTTTCCGCCCGTTCTCTTCTCGCTGGCCTCCAGCTTCTCGGCCACTGCACTCTTCGGTCCCCGGGGCTGTTCACTGGCGTCTGCCTCCTTCCCGCATTTCTTCGCAGCGGACGCCGGAGCCGTGGCAGGGGGGCCTGTCCCTCGTGGTTTCGCGCCCTCAGATCGCACTGACTCCTTCGTTTCCGCGTCTCGCCCTGACACCGAAGCACTTCGCCCTCTGTTGCCTTTTGCCTCGGCCGATGCCAGCGGTGCTTTCTCACTTTCCTTCTCGTTTTCGCGCCGTTGCCGCTTGGACTCGCGGTCGCCTGGACTCTTGCTTCGGCTTCTGGACGGGCGACTCGGAGTGTCCTTGCCTCTTGCATTCGTATCGTCGCCCGGGGCCCTCGCGGCTTTCTCTTCGCGCTCCCTCCGCTCCGCGTCTTTCCGGTCTTCGCAGTGGCCACCCTGTCCAGCCTGGCCCACCTTCTCGCTTGTCTCGCGCCTTCGCTGTTCCTCGCTGTGCTCTCTGCTCCGCGCGTCCGACGCGCCTCCCTTGGGCTCCACGTTGCCCTCGCCTTCCGACGCACTGCGGCCCGAAGCCGCGGAGACACCTGTCTCCGCCTCCGTCCCCTTTCCGGCAGAGGCCGAACCCGCCTTCTTCAGCGGTTCCGGAACGCGCGGATTCGGCCGCGAAGAAGCGAGCGAGGAAGCCGGCGCGGTCCCTTTCGGCCGCGGACTCCCCGAAGCGGCGCCGGAAGGAGGCGCAGGCGCGGACGCGCTCGCCTTTGGTCGGCCCGCCGGGGCCGGCTTCGACGACGCGGCTTCCCGAGAAACAGAAGGCGATTTGGTCGCTCCTCGAGGACTTGCTGTCGCAGCGGCTGGGGCACCCGCAGAAGCATCTTTCTTCCCCGAGGAAGACGAAGGCGGAGACGCGGGGCCGTGGCTGCTCGCGCCCGACATCGAGACAGACGTGAGCGCATTCTTCGCGCCGCCCTTTGGCGGCAAAGAAGACGAGGCAGATTTCGAGGCACTCGACGTCGCCCCAGAAGAAGCTCCAGAAGAATGGGACGCAGCTTTCTCCTCGCTCTCCGGCGGCGACTGGTACCAGCTGCGCTCGCGGCGATACTTGTCCAGCGTCTTCAAGATGCTGCTCGCCGACAAGCTCACGTCCTTCCAGCCCCACGCCTAAACGGAGAAGAGAAGAAGGGACAAATCGTTTACCGCAGGTCTTCTTCTTGGCCTCACCGGCAAGCACACTCCCGAAGCGTTTTGACGTGCACGATGCGCGGCGCCCCAGCACGCACCTCACAGTGCACTTGAAAGAAGACCCCTGCCCTCCGACGCTTCGTTTCGCACCGGCCTTCTCTGTTTTCTCTCGACGGGCCACGTTGGCCCCGCACACGCCGCGACGTCGTCCCGTGCTCAAGAAAACGTCTGCCACCGAAGCTGTTCTCTCAGTGCGTCTACGCCTCCCGTGTCTCCGAGGGCTCTGCTGCTGCGCGCCTCTCACCTGGGCGAGTTCGACGACGTGCTCCAGACGCGTCATCAATTCAACCCCGCGCGTGTAGGAGAGAGGAAAGTTCGCGTGACACCGGGAGAGGAACACCACAACCGCCTTCGCTGCCATCCACTGCGAAGGCGAGGCCGACGACTCAGCCGAGGCGGACGGCTCCGGAAGGCCTGCGAAGAAAATAAAAAACCTGACTGTTCTGTGCTACTCCTACGCAGACACACGAAAACGACCCTTAGCATGCACCAACATATATCCACATATCTATCTATCTATCTGTTTATCTATCTATCTGTCTATCTATATATATATATATATATGCACGAGCAAGCAAGGTTGCTTGGTTTCTGTCCTTCGGTCGAAGCCTTCTAGTGGACACCCTTTGCGGCAGGGCGTGCTTCTTTTCCTGCGCACGGTGTGTTTCCGACATGGGGGCGGGTTCGCACCTTGGACGAGGCTCTCGAAGATTCGTGACTCCCACTTCTTCGCGCCCTTCTCGAGTTGCGCCGCAGGGATGCTCTCGCTTTCGCGGAACGTCCGGCCGAAGCAGCTGTTGCCGCCGGTATCTTTTTCGAACGCCTTCTGGTTCTTCAGCCACCGGGAAAGAGGCGCCAGCATCTCGTTCACAAACAGACCCAGCAGCTGCGCTTCTCGCACAGTGCTACACCTGCAAACAAGCGCCGGCCAAAAGTCCGACAGAGGAGACGTGGCGGCGCGCCTCGGGACGCCTGCGCGGGAAACGCACGCGTTCACAAGCAGAATAACGGACGCGAGGCGATCCCGCGACGGGCGTGCATGCCCCCACATCCCCCAGCGAGAGAGATGCCGCAGGGCTGTCTCCGTTTCTGTATTCTACCTGACGAGAGGCGTAAGCATTTTGGTCCACACATTGGTGAAGGCCAGGTAGTTGAATCGCGGCGTCCTGAGCTCGAGAAGAAGCATGACGAAGTGGGAGCAGAAGAGCGCGTCGACTTCCGCGTTCAAGAGACGCGGCGCCAACAAGAATTTCACAAATGCCTGAATCGCCAGCGGTCCACCTTTCCGCGCGCACGGCGTCGAGGCCAAGGCCGGTCCGGCAGTCCCCTCTTTCTTCACTCCCGCCACGCCCGTTCGAAGCCCTGGTGAAACTGCATCCGAGCTGGGGTCCGCGCCCAAGGCGTCGTCCTCCATCTCGGCATCCTCGTCGGGCGCCTTGTCAGTCTGGCCCCTGAGCGCTTCGGCGCGCCTCCCGTCCACGCTGCTTTCCTGCAACCCTCCAGCGGCGTTGCTCAGCTCCGTCTTTGCGACTTCGGCGCCTCCCTTCGTCGCGTCGGCGCCTTCTCGCGCGCCGCCATCTTTCGCGTTCTCGTCCTCGCGATTCTCTTTCTCGTCCAGCGCCCGCGCCGCAGAAGCAGCTTCTCCTGTCTCTGCAGTCTCTCCATTTTGCGCCGTGTCGCGCACGCCACCAGACGAGGGAGAAGGCAGAGGCGAAGAGACAGGCGACGCGGCAGGAGACGAAGGCGAGGAAGAAGGAGAAGAGGAAAATGAAGAAGGCCCGAGACTGCCGAACCAGTCGAGAGAGTCGAGGGACCGGAGTGCACGCCGAACCGCGTCGAAGCGGCGTTTGTGTTCATGCCACTCAGCCTGGCAAATGACGGCGAAAAAACCAAAAAACGACAAGTTCCTACATAACATTCCCGAGCGACGAAGGAACTCAGCATGCACCGCGGCGCCGACGTTCCAGCTGGGACGCCTCCTCGTGAGAGGTCCCTCCTTCGTGCCTTCTCCAATCCCTCTCTCTCCCTTGGTCTCCCAAGTTTTCGGTCGTCTTTATTGTGTTTCCCCAGTCTCCCCTTTCGCCCCTTTTCTGCTCCCTCAAACGCGCGTCCCCGCCTTGTTTCTTTCTCCCGCCTTGCGCTCGAGAACGGGTCTCGAGAGATCCTCTCGGGGGAGAAAACGGCCTTTTCTGCAGCACGCGAACGCTGCATCGCGCACCCCCGCCACTCGGCTTACTTGGAGGGCCCTGTGTCTCCGCTGGAGGCGGCTGAGGCGCGCCTTCAGCGGCTCCTCGGCGCCCTTCTGCTGCTCGGCGGCCCACGACGCTGTCGACCGCCGCTGCTTCTCGAGGTCTTCCAAGGCCCGCAAACTCTGCATAACCAATTCGAACGGACAACACGCGCTTGCGCCTTTCGATCCGTGTCTTCGCGACTCGCTACGCGCCAACGAAAGGACGTGGGAGAAGAAGAAAACCAAGCACACACCGCCGAAGTCTACGAAGACGCGCAACGCCTCTGGGCGGGTACACAGAGAGACACTATCTCGGGAAGAGCACCTGCGGACGCCTGGGTGGGCGAAGACCCAAGCGCGCAGGTCCGAGGAGCCGCGCCCCTAATGCGACGTGGCGGGCCAACGAGTTGCGCGCACGCAAAAACGCGACACAGGCACAGGCGCGAACAAAAAAAGCCACGTTCGTCCAGGCGCCGGTTACAGCAAACGGGGCCGAACGGGAGAGAAGCGTCGCCCCGTCCGCTGTGAATGCAACTAAGATGGCGTGTGTCAACGCATCTTCGCACAGGCTACCTTGCGGGGCGTCTTGTTCGGCCTCTGTGAGCTCCCTTTCACGTTCTCTCTTCTTCTGCTCTTCCTTCCTTTCCATCGCAGGTTTCACTCATCGTCTCCAGCTTCTCGGTTGCAAACGACGACTCCGACACCCTTCTTAACCCGTTTTCGTTCCGGTTTTCTTCGTGTTTTCCTTCAGCGCCCCTCTCGTGTTCGTGTTCCCACCTTATCTGCTCTCAACCGCCTTTGCTCCCTCGTCTCTCGCCATCTTCCTTCGACGGACTCGTCGCTCAGCGGCAGATCCCGTTTCTTTTTTCTTTTTACCTGCTTAACGCCGGCGTCGAGGCGGGCGAGGCACGCCTCATACTGACGGTCGGGGACGTAGATGTCGCTAAGCGAGAGCCTCCAAAAGAGCAGGAAGAAATCCATCGACAGCCCGTTCAACTGCTTCTCGGCCAAATACTCTTCGACAGTCGGCCGCACGCGCGTTTGCCAGGTAGCTGCCAGGCGAGGAAAGGTCAAGGAGAAAGCACCACAAAACGATCCACGCTCCGGCGAAACCGCAGGCGCTCACAGGAACCCCTTCCGAGAAAACCAAACGCACTGAGATACAGCTGCACGGATACAAACACGATGAGAACACAACGTACGCACATACGTGCACACACCTATATATATATATATATATATATGTGACCCGGTCAACGGCGTACGGGTGTACCCCGCTGAACCGGGGACCGACTCCGAGGCCGTTGCCTGTGTGTCTCGGCTTACACGTGAGGCGAACAACTCGTTGTTCCTTTTCTGTTTTTCTGTCGCGTTGTCCAGAGTTGGCCCTGTCTCTCTCACTGCCCCTCTCGGGAGCTGCAGGCGGGTCTTGCGCGTCTTTGTCTCTCTCCGTCCGCTTTTTCTCCTCGCACTCGATCGCAGCTCCGGCCGGAAAGGTCTCGAGGAAATCCGCGAGTCCAGGGCGGATGATGGTCCACGCCATCGCGGGCTCGAAGCGGGCAAAGATTTCGCGGACGGGCGGAAGCAACGACGCATACGCAGTCGCAGACGGAGACGCGTAGCGCGAGAGAAAGTCCACCACCTGCAGATGGTAAGTTTGTAAGTCGTCGAATGTGGAGCCGAAGCTGCGGAGGGATCGCGTAAAGTCGCCGTCGTAGAAGACCTCCACACGCTGCAAAAACGCGGTCCCAAAAGGCGGAAGGAGAGAAGCCGATGAGCGGCGAGAAGAAACAAAACCGCAGCTGGAAAACGGAGACGCGGCGGAACGCCAGAAAAGACGAGCGAGCACGGACAGAGTGCAGCAGCGGAACCGTGTGGACGACCGAAAGCGACACGACGCAGACACGTGAAGCAAATCGAGCGAGAGTGTGGTGAAAACGAAACCTGCCCGAAAGAGAAGAGAGAGATACGCGGCGCGAGACTGCACATCCACGAGATACTCGAAAGGGAGGAAAAGAGAGACACGACGAAAAAAAGCAAAAATCAAAAAGCATTCAGACCTCAAATAGAAAACACCTACATTCGCGGGCACCTACATATATATAATTATGTATGTATATATATATATATATATACGCTAGGATTTTGTGTGGGTAGTCTGCATGCGCCTCCGTCCCGCCTTTGTGCGTGTCCCTTCTCCGTTGTTCGCGTATCCACTGTTGTGTTGCGTCACCTGTTTTGCCAGAATGAAGAGAAGCGGCGTAAAGATGTCGCGCTTGCTCAGAGCCTCACGAAGAGCGAAGGCCGCCGCGCCTCGACGATCTGATGCCGCAGGGTCTTCGTCTTCTCCGCTTCGAGGCAGAGGACACGGTGAGTCATCTTCAGCCGCCAACATCACTTCCGCCTTCAGCAACGGACCGCCACCCTGCAGGAGAATCCACGCAGACAGAAACACACACGGGCACACAGCGTCTCCATATGCACAAAAGGCGCATATATATATATATATATATATATATATATATATATACATATGTATATATATGTATATATATATATATATATATGTATTTATATATATATATATATATATATATTTAGATGTATATGATCTGGAAACCGATCCACACTAAAAAGTGACAAATCCGTGATGTCCACATACGCATATATATATATATATATATATGTACGTGTATACAGATCTATTTATGCATTGATACGAATAGGTCCGGATATCGAGTCCGCGTGTTCGGTTTGTGCGCGAGCGCCAAGCGAAAAAGGGATATGTACACCGCCCAAGTCACGAGAGCGTGTGTATCGCGGCGTGTGTGTTCTTTAAACAAAGGCAAGCCGGACGGGACGCCACCGCACTGGCCAAACGGTGTTCCTTTGGCGAACGAGAAAGCAGAACATCCGCGGAAAAGAGCGATTTGAAACAGGGGACTTGCGCGCCCCAACGGTGCGCTGCTTGAAGTCACAAGAACTTGTCGAGCCGGACCTGAGCGTAGATTTGGTCAGCGGTCAAGGCGCCCGCCTCTGGCAGCTTGGGGCAGTCTCCCATGAGTTCGATCAGCTTTTCGATGTACTCTTTATCCCGCCAGAATCCGAGAAGATCCGCCGGGTAGTAGCGGTTTTCGCCGACCAGCCTGGGTGCGAGGCCGTCCCTCTTCGCCCTCGCTCCCTCGGCGCTTGCATCGGTCTCTCTCTCGCCTTCCTCGGCTGCGACAGCCTTCGCAGGAGACAGAACCTGCGAGGCGTCGAAGTCTCGCCACAGGCGGAGAATGGTTGAGACCAGAAGCGGCTGCAGATCGGTGGTGTAGTGGCTGCAGGACACGTCCGGAGAAGAGGGCAAAGCAAACCGAACCGTGTAGAGAGCGAGGACCGCGCGGCAGTTGTGTCGAGCGACGTTGACAACGCAGAGAGAGGAAGCAAATTCGCAAAGAAACGCGACGATTGAGACAGGACGCACACACACACACAGTCGTAACCGAGCGACGCCGACATACCATCAACGGCGGGAGACTCTACGCGTTCACCAAACTCAGGAAGAGGCTCGCGGCCAGGACTCGTCCCCCGTTATGCGCGGCACTCCCTGTGTCCTCTGCTTCCCGAGGATCCCGCCGTCGCAAGAAAGCTCAAACAAAAACCGGCGAGAAGCGCGCGTTCGCCGGACGCGCACCGGCCTCGATTTCTGCGTCCTCCCAAATGGAGACAAACCGCCAGAGAGTGTCCTGAGCATCTCCACCTGGCGCCGGACGTGTGTCGATCCGCAAAAGAACGCATGCACCACCCGTCCCACTCCCATCTACGCCCCATGCGGTGTCTCCACTCCTTCTTCGCTCGCTTCTTTTTTGCGTCGTTGCGCACGACCTACATTTTCAAGAAACGCCCGGTAAGAGCCGCGCGGTTGACCAGTTGCTTTGGAGGGCCGCATATGTCGGCGCCTGCGCCGCCTCGGCCTTTCCCGTTCGGCGCAGAGCTCACGTCGCCGGCGTCTCGGCACAGTTGCCGGTGAATGAAGCGCGAGAGGAAAATATCTGCGGAGAGCGGCGCGAGCGAACGCGCCGCCTCGGCCAGCGTCTTCACCATGTTATCGTCGAACAAATCTGTTTGGTGGAGGAAAAGGTCCGCGACGGGGCCAGGTGCGATCCGCGACAGAGCGCTGATTTCCGACAGCAGCGTTCTCTCCTTCGCCTTGAGGCGGTCCTCGAAAATCGTCGACGTCAGACGCTTCAGCAACTTGCGCAGCCTCACGCGTACCACCTCGTAGTTCAGAGTCTGCCGCGCGGAGACGAGACAGCGCGTGAGCGAGCGAGAGCATGCACCCGTGCAGCCGCACAGGCAGCACACCAGAAACGCGAACGCCGACACGCACAAGCACGGCGAGAAAGTGAGAGGATCACCAGATAACCCACAACCACGCACGCATCTACCCATCCACATAACCACGGACCGAGCTCTAAAGATAACATCCACACAAATACCTTTCCGCATATATATATATATATATATACACGTGTACATACATGTGTATATATCTGGGAGCTCGGAGGGCCGATGCCTCGGCAGACCTGCCAGGGGGCAAGAGAGGCTACAGAAAGTCCCGCTCGAGGGGAAACTCACCATCGGATGGGACGTTTCCGAGAGCCAAGCATCCATGACTCGCGTGTAGATCGCGTAGCGCCGAGAGGCCGGAAGCAGCTCCAAAACGCCCCAGACCTTCGCGCTCAAGACGCTCGCGCCGAACGGCACTTGCGACAGAGCGGGAAAGATCAGCTCGACCAGCACGTCGTCCTGGAGAGACAGCGGAAAACACCGGGACAGTTTGCGAGGCCTATGCCTTTCGCCTCGGCGCTGGAAGCGCTGACCGTCTCGACACACCGTCCAACGGCCCGAGGAAAACAGCGCACAAGTGTCTTGAAACGTGCAAAAAAGATTCGGAGACGCATCGACAACCCCGAGCGGAAGGCAAGACCAAGTGGCTGTCCCCGAAACCTAAAAACCAAAAAAACTGTTTCCCAAAACAAAGTAGCCTACGTTTCCCACTTTAGCTTGTGACCGAAAGCAATTCGCCCCTACGTCTCTTCTTCCGGTTAGCCGCTCAGTCCCCCGCGTGTTCGAACCTTTTCCTGCCTCTCGGCAAGCCTGCATCCGAAGCCAAACGAGCTCCGGAACCTCCCCGGGAAAGGCCAGAGAGACGCGAGCGCAGCCGAGGGCGAAAGGATAAACGGAACCGCGGCACCCTCCCGAAAACGGCGCGGGCTCAAACAGAGGCACTGCAGATGTGCAAGGCCTTGTGGCGATTGGGGTTGTGGGTTTGACAGTGTAAAAATCGAGGAACTAAAAAGCGCCATTTCCGCTTCTGAGCCGTCTGTGTTTCTGTGTTAGCTTGCGAGGGCCTCACCAGCTGTGTCCTGCACGTCTGTGCTTTTCCGGCGCCCCTCCGTTTACGGCTCTCTCGCTCTTCCTCAGCCACGCCAGTCAGAACACACAAGACACTGGAGAAGAGATTGGTGTCGAACGCGAGCGACGCCCCCATGTACCGAAGCAGCGGCAGAATGTGAACGAAGAAGTCCTCGTAGGCTTCAGCGGGAGCGAGGCCGATGAAGCGTTCGTTTCCATCCTGCCTTCTCGCGCCATCCGCCTCGTCACTCGCGCCCGTCTCTCGCCTCGCTCTCGCTGTCTCCGACGGCGACGAGACACCCCCTGAGCGCGCCTGGTGCGGCTCGGCCGCTGCGCGCCTGCTGTCGGCTTCGAGGACTGCTTTGTCTGTGTCTGCTCCGTTCTCTTCTCTCTCTGTCTTCACGCGTTTTACGGGCCTCTGTGCCTCGCTGGCGGGGTCTCCTGAAGACGTCGGTTCCGTCTCGTCCCCCTCGTGCTTCACTCCGCTTTCCTTCGCTCGCTGTCTTTCGGCGTCTGTCACCAAGGGCCTTTCTTTCTCGCCGTCCACTTCGGCCTTCTCGTCCTCTCGCCGCAAGACTGCGCCCAACCAGTACGGCTCGTGCGCACACAGCGAGGGATTGCACCCTCGCGCGTCTCTGCAGAGAGGCCGCAGCGCGCGGAGCGCCTCCGCTTGCGAAAAAAGTGGAGACTCTCGCGGGGAACCGGATTTCGGTCGCGCCGTCGCGAGGTAGAGCGCCAAGGAATCCTTCGGGCGGCGCGCGCAGAGAGGGCCGAGGAGCCAGCTGCAGGAAGCGCGAAACGGACGACGCTGCGATGAGAAAAGGACCCAGGACGCGGGGAAACGGCAAGCGACGCAGGCACGAAAGGGAGAGCAGAGTCGGCGCTAATCGAGAGAAGGCATACACCGCGGCGAAGGCCCACAGCCAGGACAGCCCGTGCGGCCTGTACACGTGCGGCGCACGCCCCGAGGCCAGGCGTGAGGCAGAAAGCGCACCGAAAGCATAGAAACGGCGGCGAACACACGAACCGACGCGACGCGGGCGATGAAGCGCTTACTTGATGTATCTCGCCAGGCTCTTTTGCACGGCCCCATTCAGGCAGGGATTCACGTGGAGCTTCGCGGTAAAATGAAGAAGAAGCTGGTGTGCGAATGCTGTGCCGTTGAAGTCGAGGAACGCTGCGAGGAGGCGGAACTTCCCAATCTCCATGCCGTAGATCTTTTCCAGAGCAAATCTGAAACACGCAGGCGCACATGCAACCTTTCGCATCGAAACCTTTCTGAATGAAGAAACGGCCCAGACTGGCGCAAAGCGAGTCGGAAGTGAGCACCTGTCTCTCTCGCGATCATCAAAAGAAAACGCAAAAGACCTTCACTTACCCCACTTCCATCTTCACCTACACCTATCGAGCCGTGCGGTCGCATTCCCCAAACACTCATTCTTACAACACCTCCAACGGGGTGCACTTGCAATTGTATATTTATCTATCTCTCCATATATATATAAATATATATAAATATATATATATACATATAAATATATATATAAATATATATAAATATGTATATTCCCCACACAGAAGCATCTGTGATACCGGTCGTTTGCGGACTGAAGGCGTTTTTGAGGTTTCTTCTTTTCACAGGCAAAGGCGCTTTCTTCTCTCCTTTTGTTCCTGTCTCCCTTCCCCTCACCTGACGCCCTGTTCGTCGTACAGCAGATACTCTCTTGCCCCCGGGAGGTTGAGCAGTGGATTGCCGGCGTCTTTGTCTCGGAGCTCCTTTTCCTTCTCAACTAGCTTCTTCTCCAGCGCCTTTTTCTCTTTCTCAATCTTCTCTCTCGCCTCGCGCTCCCGCTCGGGATTCGCGCGACCCTGCGTCCCAGCCCCGCCAGCCGCGCCGTGCAGCCCCGGCGCCCCGTTCGCCCCGAAGCCCGCGCCCGAAGCGAAGAAGCCCGCCCCGTCCGCGCCCGTCGGGCCATAGTGGGGCGAGTTCGAATTCACGTTCCGAGAAGCGAGAGCGTTACCTGATCCGTGAAGAGGAGGCGGGTAGCCGTACAAGGACGAGAACGGCGCGCCGAAGGAAGATCCGCCGCTCATCATGGCTCCAGGACTGCCTGTCCACCCCGGCGGACCGCCCTGATGGTTCACCCCAGAGGGCGAGTGCATCGGCGCGCGGCCGTAATAGCCAAACGGCGTCGACGACGGCGGATGAGGCATGTTGGGGCCTGCGAAAGGAAAGCGAGGAGACGGAGGGTCGGCGAAGAACGTCCCGTAAGAGTCTTCAAAGCAAGCGGGGCATGAAAGGCGAAGGCGTGTGGGAAACGCGTGCAAAAACGGAGAAGCGAGAGGACAACTCACTGAAGGTTCACGGGAAAGCCCGCGACGGTTTCGACACCTCAAACGCGACACGAGGAAGGAGGTGGACTACGGGAACAGCCATACAGAGGCGCTGAGGCTTGGTTTGGCATCGAGGCAAGGAACTCGAGAGAGAGGGACACCACAGGACACAGTGCTTACTCTCTCCGTCCATCGCTTCACAAAGGGACAAAGAGGCTTACCTCCGCCGCTTCCCGGCCCAGCTCCTGGATTGGTTCCTGCCGGTCCGTTCGCCCCCAGAGCCGCGGGCCCCGACGTGGCGCCGTCCCGCCTGCCGTCTCCTGCAGAGTCTCCGGCCACCCCACACGCGGCGAGAACGCCCGGTAGGGCTTGATCGAATTGCGCCTGAACGGAGAGCTCCGGCTTTGGAGGCGCAGGCAGCACGCCGCCCTTGGCGTCGCGCAACGCCGCTTGGTACCGAGAGGCCGTCCGAGCAAAGAGCGCTGAGAGCAGCGCGTCCGCCGGCAGAAGGTGCGGGTAGAGGGCCTCAAGGGAGATGATTCTGAGAGCCCACGCGATCCCAAAAACCAGGACACAAACAACGACGCATGCAGTCACGTGCCTCGTGAGGCGTTTTTCGTGGGAGCGAGGAGAGGATCGCACAGCACCGACACCGGCCGGCCCAGGGGGAGGGGGGGGGGCAGAGACGCGCATCCCGTCTTCCCTTCTGCGAGTCTGCGACGTCGTCGCGTTTACACCGTTGCCGGATACGTCGTTCCTCCAGCTTCGCTTATATCTCAGCTTTTCCCCAATGCAGGTCGTCCTCGTTGTTTGGCGTCTCCCGTCCTCTTTCTCTCGCATGTTTTGCAGCCCCGCACGCGCAGATGCTCGCGATATATCCCGCGTTCGGGTGTCGCAACACAGCCCGACGGCACCAGCGGCGATCGTCAAAAAACTCGGCATGCATCGTTTGCGTCCACTTCAAACGCCTCTGCTTACCCTTTCATCACGAAGAGAGCCAGCATCCGATAAAAATTCGGGGAGGGACCCTCGGCCGCTCGGTTCTGAACGCTCCGCGCAACCGTCCCCATCTCCGCAGGCGAGGACGAGGAATGGTGCACCGTGCCTCCAGGCACGCTTGTGACGCCTGCCGATGTCGCTGGAAGAGTCTGCTGCATGTGGCAAGCACGGAAAAGCGAGGAGAAACATGCCCCAAACAAAGCGCGTTTAACCCTGGGTGAAGGCAAGGACAGACCTGCCAGCGATCTCTCGCAACTCGCGACACCTACATGCTCATTCAAGATGTACCAATACCCCTACACGCCGCGGTATAGAGATGTGCATCTGAGGGAGACACGTATATACGCATGCATGCGCAGTACGCATGTAACTTATACATACAGGCAGAGATATTTGGACGTCTGCATGTAAATATATTGACGCCCCAGCATGTGTGTTTTGACTCCTTGCCGCGGCAGAGTACACGTCCAAGGCCTAGGGACACGAGGCGCACTTTGCAGAAAAACCAAGACCTCTCTCACTCGATTTCTTTCAGGAACAGCTGCTGTTCTTCTGGAAGCTTTCCCAGTTCCTTTCGTCTCTGCATTTCCCTTCCGTCTTTTACGATTTCGAAAATAGACGTTCGCTTCGAAAAAACTTTCGCCGCTCCACTTTCGTCCCGACTTCCCTCCCTCACCGCATGCAAAATCGTCAGCGCAGCGTCTTCGTCCGCGACGTCTCTCTGTCGCCGCAACTCGGCGTATAGATGCAACTCGAAAACAATGACTTCGAGCAGCTTTTCGGGCGAGAAGAGGGAAACGAGAGGCAGAAGTTGATTGTGACTAAACAGGTGGTCTTCGTAGACGGATAAAATCGTCGCCAGAGTCCGGCTCGGGCACAAGCTGCCTTCACCCACAATTGCAGCCACAGCCTTCAAACAGATCCTCGAAGAAATCCGCACCTGCACGCAAAACTCCCACACGCAACCCGCACACACGATGTTCCAAACGGACCATGCCCGCTGCCTCTCCTGGTTACACCTCGCGCCACAAGCTTCCACCTACCTGCACAGGGTTTTTGACGCCTACACATCGGTCGGGATCGCTGGAGATTTCTACAGGTGCATGCATCTGCATTTCAGGGTGACTGGCGATTCTCGAGCGACTGTCCAGAGCAAAACGAGGAGGATCCGTATGCTGGCACACACACGCATGCACGCGCGACCTGCTCGAGGGACTTCCGGGCAAACGGGGGCAGCGTGCGTTCCGGTCCACCTACCGGGCTCTCCACGTAGGCGAGAAGAGCGGCGTGGAGTCTGGCATAGAGGCCGATGTTCTCCCTGCACAGGTTGTAGACGGTCAACGTGAACTTTCGCTTCGTCCTTTCCTTGATGAGAAGTTCGTGGACGCGTTTTCTGCCTCCGCCGACCGACGGCGCGAGTCGAGGCCAGGCGAGATCGTCCAAACGAATACTGCTTCCAAACGCGCAAATATCTACGGGGGTCACCACGTGCCCCGTCTCGAGGAGCCGCAGAAACGCTGCGCGGAAGCAAGACAAAAAAACCGACTGAGGCCGCAGCGTCAAGCCTTTGCAAGACGGGAGAGGAAACAACGAAACTCGGGAAGGAACTCAGGCGGGAAAAGCGAGAGCATGAACGACTCCGAAAACCCCTCGACACCCAGGAGAAAAACGTAGACCGGCCCGAGGCGGAGAAAAAACGGAGTTCTCCCTTTCGCACAGGATACAGCCGCTGACCTCCGAGATTGCTCTGTGCGCGGCGGAACTCCACTCGCACCGGGTCCGCGTGTACACACATTTCGGTGGTGACGGTGACGGCGTCGAGGAGAAGCGCGCGGAAAGGTAGGGGCAGAAGCGACTGGAGCGAACACGCGGGAAGGTGGACATTGGTGTGGGGCGCGAACACCCCAGAGACGGAGAGCGCTCGTTGACTCTTTTCCCTTGAGTCTGGCCGTGAGCTGCCGCCGCCCTTGGCGTCCTCTGTCTCAGATTTTGCAGACGCCCGAGGGAAGAAGGTCGAGGCAATGAACTCCAGCGCGGCCGGAACGTCTACGGTTTCTGGCGAGCACGGGGTTTTGAAGAAACACCTGCGCAGAGCCGCTTCCAACGCAACGACCTCGGGGGCGAGACGAGCTCCGTGTTCTGTCGCTTCTGTCTCGTGCCCGTTCGGGGCCCCCGTGCCCGACAGAGGAGACGGCGCGGACGCGGCAGCCGAGGGAGTCCCCATTCCCAGTTCAAACCCGCCGTCGGCCTTTCCCTTGGGCGTCGAAACGTGTGCCCCGGCTTCTTCGCTCGGCCCTGCAGGCGGGGCACCAGCCCCTGCTCCCTCAGGGGACTCGGTTTCCGCCGAAGGACTGTCGAGAGCGAGCGGCCTCCCCGGCGCACTGGCCGAGGCGCGTTGCGCAGCCGCATGCGTCAGGGCGGCAGCTCTGCGGAGGTCTGCAGCGATGAGGACAAAGTGGAACAGCGCGTTGGGCAGCGCCTTTTTGACGAGGAAGTCCGTCGCCTTCGAATAGGAGAAGCCGCCGCTGGCCACGGCGACGCACAACTCGAAAAACAGCGCAGAGATCTTCTCGTCGGCCGGCCGCAGGAAGGACGCACTCAGCACGGAAAACGTTGACAAACAGGGAGCGAGGTATGGAGACAGCAGAGACTCGGGAAAGACAGCAGCCTCGGCAGGCGCAGAGGACGGAGAAGACAACGGTGCAACGGAGGCCAAGTGGGGCGGCGACGGGGACCGAGAGACAGTGCCCAGACTGGCGGATGAAGTCGGCGTCGAGACCGTCTTGTCAGCCTGGGTCATGAGTAACCCGATGAACGGGAGACATCTTTCGCGCCAAAGCTGCACGGACAGAAGGCAACACAGCAAAAAAAGGAAGGACGTTTGAAGTTTAACGCGCACCGAGATGCATCTGCGCGAGACAGAGGCACGAAGGCCGTAGGACCGGCAACCTGCATGCAGAGCTCTGTGAAAAGACCAGGAGCTAGGAGGGCGGAGAAAAGATCACGGCGACAGAAACACGTCTCTGCGAAGAGTGTGTGAGAGGCGCACGACGGCACTGTCCCAAAACTCCACGAAGCCGTCTTTTTTGGTGGATTATCCAGTGGATGGACCATGCAAAAGGAAGGCGCTGCGCGGCCACAGCGGAAGAAGCGGCTTAACGGGCGGAGGCGAGAGACCCGCAACCCGCACGCAGACCTGGGACCAGACAGATGGCAAATGCAGGCAGCTCTCACGTGAGCGTCTCGGACGCTCTGCGCATCCAGCAAGTCAAAAAAGGGAGGCGAAAGCGGAAAAACTCAAAAGGCTAAAAGGAGCGGGGGGAGATGCAAACCCTCTTCCCGAAGGCGAAAGTGATGGGATTCACATCATTTCGAATGGAAACGTCTGTACACATCTGTGGCCACATCTACGTATGCGTAGGTACGCCTCCACGCATCCGTCTTTTTCTCAGCACCGCACCTTTAACCGCTCGTCGAGAGCCTCCCGGAAAGCTTCCTCGGCGCGGGCGATGTCTCGGGCCTCGGCTTGGGCGAGTGTGGCACTGCCCACGGCCGGAGGGGGGCCAGAGACAGTGGAGACACTTCTTGCCCCATCGGTGGGGGGGGCGGCCAAGATCGCAGGTGCTGTGAAGATGCGATTCAACTTTGAAAATGCAGGAGAGAGAAAGACCGGTGAGAGAGTGTCCAGCGGCAGTGCCGGCGGAGAAGAGGCTGGAGGCCGCATGATGATACGCGGCGTTGATTTCAAGGATGGGAAAAGGTAGACAAGAGCGAAAGAAAACGGCAAAAGAAAGGCAAGGTGAGGATCGCGGGGACGATGATCGGTTCTTAATTCGTTTGAAAAATCTGGGGCTTTGTTGTGAAATTTCTAGGAACTAGGCACCTGACGGTAGCCTCCTCACGCATGCGGTTGGTCCCCGAAACCTCCTGTCCTGTTTCATAGCGAAACACAAACAGTTCCTTTCTGCTGCCTTTCGGCATTCTTCTATTGGCTGTTCGCCTTCTCTCTTCCCTGCCTGCGCTAATATTTCCAGACGGGGAGCGACGAAAGCTGAACAGAGGGAGGAAGGAAGGAAGGAGGGGAAGAGGGGGAAATTCTAAGAAGGGAAAAGAGACCAAGAAACAGAAGACAAAGCCGCAGACAAAAAACGGCGTTGTAGTTCCAAAGCGCGAGGGAGTGGAGAATTTCGGGGATAACACCCCACCCGCACGCAGTTTGCAGTGCCGAGCAGACGGTCACGGCCCGTAGCATAGGAGAGAGCTCAGGTCGCCGACTTCCTTGATAGCGGAAGTCGTTACGAACCTCGTCCGTGCAAGGGTTTCCTTCCCCTACACATCCGCTGGGCAAACCCGCGGAGTCGTGTCTCCTCCATTCAAATATTCAACGAGAAAGGAACGCAAAAACTCCCACCAAAGTGATGGGTGGCCAAGAAGACGCCAGGCCCAGAGGAGACGTCCATTGCTTTCCAGGAAAGAACGCAACTGTACACGGGGAACAGACGGCGAATTCGAGGCTCGGCGGAAACACTACACGAGGAAATTCACGCAAGGAAAATCGCTCTGGTTCGACGGGATGTCAGTCTCCCGCCTTTCCAAGGTGTCCAGCACAGAGTGGAGAGGCAAGAGGGAGTATTTAAAGGGGAAAGAGGCGCATACACCGCGCGAGACAAAGCAAGAAAAAAGAACGGGGAACAGGGCGTGGCCTTCACCCTTGGGGACTCCGAAAGAACGCAGAGGCAAGAGGAACACTGGCGAGCGTCCTGGACCATTTGCTGGGAAAAGATTGCCAGAGTTTCCTGAAGTGCAAAGGGCCAAAACAGGGAATTCCAGTCCTTCCTCTGCGGAAACAGCCGCGGGAACCCGCTTTCTTGAATCAGAAAAAGGCATGCACCGCCCGAGGCACGGCAACAGCGTTTGGGAAAGGGTCGTCAGAAAGAGACACGAAAAGAAGGGCGGCGCCAAAGTGAATGTTAAGCAGCTTCCCAAGATGGCGCGACGCACCCAGGCGATGTTCTCGCTAGAAGGAAAACAGGCATCCCTAACTTCCACGGAAATTCGGTTGCCTTCTTTTTTGTCAAGCAAGCTCTCTCAGCTCAGCACACCCCCTTGGCACCCTCTACACGGTGAAATCGAGTTACGAAAATTTGAGGATGCGCGCATGCTGTCGCCACAGCGGAAAAGAGGAAAGAAGCCCCGTCGATAAACTTGACAGAGGGATTCCCTGCTTAGAGATTCTTAATCTCTTCCTTCATCTGCGGGAGAAAAGCCAGCAACGAGGGTACACTGTCTGCGTGAATTTCTCACTCCTGCGAGCCGCATACCAAGCAGCGGCGACATGCAGGATCGACGGCGACGAAGTCTCTCCTCGCCAGCTACCGCCTTTTGAATTCGTATGTCCCTCCTCACAGAGCTTTTGAGAATACTGGACATTTTTCTTCCCTGCGCCAAGCACGCGACTCCATACCCACCCTGAGAATATACGAACGAGTCGGTGTTTCACGACTATGGCGCTGCCCGTGGCCGCACATCTGTGCAATCCCGTCTCATTCCTCTGATACGGAACCGAGAGAATACCCAGGCATGCTGGCAGGAGTACGCATTCTTTTCACTTGTTGGACATTGTAATTCTTGCGTGGCGGCATCTATCAAGCATATCTTGGAGAAGCCAGAACGTGGTAGACAGAGCTGCCGTAGCTATATCTGGGCTTCGGGGGATCTCGTACGAGGTTCTTGCATTGTTGGGGCCTGATGGCACACGTTCTGCTGCAGGCCTTACACACAGGAATGATAAAGAATCGAAGCATAGCTGATATACAGAGAATTACCCACGGGACTAAGGAGGACAGTTTGTTCTTTGTGTTTGAAATGCAGTACTCGACACCTCAGTGCACGGATCCGTGGAGGACGGAAGTTTTTCGATACGGTGTCATGAAGAAGCTAGCGCTTCCCTCTTTTCCCGTCCACAAGCAATGCTGCCACTGGACAACGACGTGTTTATGAGACAGCCACAAATGTGGTTTTGCCACAGACACTTTAACCAGTCAGCGCTCAGCCTCACGCGTGTAACGACTGAAAACAGAACATCGCTTGCGCTCCAAACGTAAATCCACTTCACCGGGTGCAAATTCAGTCCTTCATCGGTTTCGCAGACCGGTCTGTCGTACGCCACCGTTAAGGGGCGTGGCATTGGTGTTGAGTCAACAGTTTGTCTACGAAAGTTTTGTCGCCCTTTGAAGCTAAATGTGCCAATGTGGTCACGTGCATTTTTTTCTTAAATCCAAAATTATTCGTAATCCGAATATATCTCTACCCTGCATCTCCAAAGAAGCAGTGCATCCTACGGTATGACCGGAAGCTTCACAAGGACATAACACCTAAGGCAATCTAATTGGTTCTGGGACCCAATACGAATTGGCGGAGCTAACACATTGCGCCGACCAGTGTTGCAGCTGCCCCGACTTGTCTTACGAATTGCACCCAGTTCTTGAAGCGATTTTCCTGCTGGTCGCAGCCTCAGCAGACGTGTTCAGTTCTTCGAGCCCTTAGAGAATCTCGCATCAAGCTACGGAATCGCGTCCCGTGCAGAGTACTCGTCACGAATCAAAATTGAGGGATCTTCAATGGCAAAAACTGTTAAAGGGCAGGAGGAATTCTACGTTCGCTGTGTTCGCGTCTGTAGCAGCGTGTTGGTTTCGCTTCTGTAGTCGGAATGCGACTGAAAAACCGAACTGGGAATATGTGCCTTTACGAAGATACCAGCAACTGCAGATTCTCTGTTTTGGGGATCCATCTAACTAGGACCAAGGGCATTCCGCTTCTGCGGTCTCGAACATGATTCATGACCCCCGATGTTAAGTGGCATTGTGTTTCGATCGTTCAACGGAAACAGTCCACCATATTTACACAAATTGTTTGAACGCATATATGCTCATGAGGATGTAATGGAACCTAGCTGTCATCGTGACCGTGTGTCAGTCCCGGTACGTCCACCGATTGGAGTGTCCCTTTTATGTAAACCGTCTCGTTTGTATAAGCCCCTGATCCACAGTCTTGTTACTCGTTAATGCTAGAATTATATTTTGCAGCGTTGGAAACGCGGAACAGTATGGGGCTAATCCCGCAGTACAGGCTTTTGCCAGCACTGTTGAAGGTTAGTCCGTACCGGGAGGGGCGATACAAAAACTGAAAAAGCCTTTTCTTCACGTTCCCCCCCCCCCCCCCCCTTAACCGTCAACCGTGGAAGTGTCTCGCTGTGTTTGTTGTACTGGGACGGGTAAGCGCATTTGTAACGGTGACTCTTCTTCCACCGTTTTGGGGCGATTGGAGCGGCGCTACGGTCGCTCTGTTTATAAAAACACAGTTATGACCGCCAAAATTTTAACTCGTGTCAGTGGCAATAGATTTTGGTCCCCTAAGCGCTTTTTGCACAGCCGTCTCGAGTCACCGTTGCTCTGTTTTCTTCTAGGCGGTGCTCATGAGCAGCTGGGCCCGCGCGATGTTTCAAAGCGAAAGAGAGTGCAAGTGCCGGATTTTCTAACGTGAACGACGTAGCGGAGTTTCTCTCCAGTCGACTTCTTTGCATTTGCACGTGCTTTTTGACCTTGGTGCGGCGATGCGGAAGTGTAGCAACCGGTTATTTAGAAGAGTCGTACTCGATTTTGGAGTGGTCTACCGGACACACTTGCCAGGTTCGAAGCCGTCTGATCGTCGCCCGAGTTGAGGCGCATGAGCCTGCTCTTTCAGTTTGCCTGCGCAAGCGTGGATTGATTCTGTGACGTATCCCCACGGCATTTAAGTCATTAGATCATTCCTTTCCGCTGTTATGTTCCAGAGTTTCCTCGAGCTGGTCCTGACTCCAGCCGAAAAAAAATCCGAGACCGAAGGCATGGAACAATTTCCGTGTTTTTGGGTTCGCAAGCTCACTGTTGGCTGCCGGGTGATATGGCACAAGAGAGGGCGACATAACAAATAGTGCCGCTCCTGGCATTTTTAACTCTACGACTAGGCACGCGTGGCAGAAAATATATATGCAGCCGCGTATAGGGTCACTATACATACCTTTGTATGTAGGCGCACGGCGCATGACAGTGTGCTCTCCTTGATCGACAGGTCCATGTCACTTCCGCATCAGCTGAATGAAGGCGTCTCCGCAATTTGAAGAAGATGGCGGTCGTTTGCCGAGGCCTCCTATCGTATTTTGTATCGTCGAGATTCCTCCTACGTTGCTACGCTGTGGGGCTATTTATGTACATTTCAAGGACATTGCTGACGAATACTGCGGTATGGGCATCAGGTGGCTCTCCTACGCGCCGGCGGGTGAGTCACTCATCGCCTAGTGTTTTTCGTCCCTATACCGAAATAGATAGTCCCGGGTCGTTCGAGTCAGTTGACAGTCACAGTGAATCAAATGTTGATCTAACGGGCGCTGACAAGCTTTCGCCGGCAGCCGCTTCTGAAGAGCCGCTGTCGTCCACTCTTCGGCATCGCCAGCGGGCGGTGACAACGAAGTCGCCTGGTCTGAGGAGCGCCTCCAACAGTCCGTCGCGTCACACCATTAACCCAAATCACACTGTACGGGATCCGGATCGATATCTACTGCGAAGTGGTCTAGTAAACGTAGACGGAGATGCAGCCGAAAGGCTTGACCGCGAAGAGGATCTTCCTGGAGAGGACAGTCAAAGCGAGGGTCGTGGTGCACGTGACGACGAACTGGTCAGCGAGCACCAACGCTCCGCTGAGTATCCAGAGCAAGCTACTGAATCTTTGTCAGATTCGGAAGCTGTGAAGACACTTGTCGAGATGGTGGCTACAACAAATACGCATGACATTGTCTCTCATTCGCGAAAGAAAGACTTGGTCGACGCATTCAATGTGTACCTTCCAGTTGGCGAACGGTTCTTTGTAGAATCGCTCTCTGACGCATCTGAACCGAGGGAATTTGTGAGAGGTCCTCTTCTCGGTGTGGGAGGAAATGGCCTAGTTTTCGAGGCGCGTGACACTGATGGACATGTATACGCCTTGAAACTCCTTCTCATTCGTATGAACTCTTTTCTGGAGGCCGTAGGAGATATGGGCGAGGAGGCCTGGAGGCGCGAAGAGGAGTGGGTATTCTCCAGGGCTCTCCGCAAGGAGATGAAAATCCTCAGCTTCTTTCCGCCTGACAAAACGCCGGAGCAGTTGTATGAAGAAGGTTTTGTCCTCCCTTTGTTTCAGGGTGTCCTCGCCGGGAAGCCTCGCGTGACTCCCTTAACGGACGATTTCGGCGCCACAGGCGTTGTCGTGGGATTTCATAAGGTGGCGTGTAGCGTGGGGCAACTGTTTGGAGCCCATTGTCTCCCTGATCGAGTCAAACTCGAGCTGACAAAGCAAATGGTGGATCGCGTGGCTCATCTCCATAGCTACGGCATTCTCCATGGCGACGTTAAGTGGGAAAACTTCTTCCTGGACAGGAACGGACGCGTCTTCCTCGGAGATTTCGAGCAGTCCCAACTTTTTGGACACGGGCAGACTGCGCCATGTGGTCCACGAGGTGGAGGCACTCCCTCACTCCACGAGCCTGCCCGAGCGGCATGTTATTTTGCTGACCCAGACCGTCGATTAGACCTCTTGGCAAGTCGAGACAGCTGGTGCCTCGGAGTTGTTTTTTTCAAACTCTGGTGCCATCGGTTACCCTTTGGACTGCAACTCAGTCGATCTGACATGCCACGGTTCATGAACCAGCTGGCCACCATTGAACGGGATGGTTTGGTCCCCGATTTCGCCAGCTGCCGGGGAACGGAACACATGCCAGAAGATGTGAAGGATTTGATTACTGCCCTGCTCTACTATGACCGATACAGTCGGGAGGCGCCACTGAGTCTCGTCGAAAAATCGCCCCTTTTCCATCGCGTACCCCGCGAGAAGAACGACGTGGACGTGGACCTTGGTGTCCATGGAAATCTTGTCACTGCGACGTCCAGCCCAGCATCTGAAACGCAACCCGAAGCGCTGTCCAGATGAAAAGAGAAACCGCGTCGTATGAACAGTGGATTTCCCTACATAGCGTTCTTTCGGGAAATCTGCGGGGTCAAACAGTGTTGTCTCCACAGGGGCCGACGGAACGTTATAGGCGAAGCTTTTCTGTAGCAGTACTCCTAACCAAATGAAGCGGTTCTCCTACAGTTCGGGCACAATGTCTGGATGAGAAAGCTAACTAGGCTTTCCTCGGTGATGAAAGTCCTTGATTCATTTTCAAACAAGGACGAGAATTTCTCCAGGGGCAGATGAACATTCCGAGAAGCATATTCTGGATTTTCTCCACACTCTTGCAAGCATGGGCCAGCGTGACACATGCTAGCAGGTGAGTGGCGCTTTTGCGTTAGGAACCAGCATGAACGTGTTTTCTTTTGTAGACGCACAGAGAGGGAAAAACAGTCCCCGTCGTCCCTTGCCTCGAGCGCCCAGCAACTTGTCGCGTACGTGCGCATTTGACGAGGCACATGTAAACCTGTTTAGTCACCGTTGATTTTGGGCGGCGGGGTTTCGCCAGTAAGAGGCTACTGATCCACGCAGTCATGCAGAGTTCGGGTAACAGAGGAAGCGGTTGCAGCGACACTGCGAAGAGAGCGGTGGCCGTTAAACGATGTATTATAGCATCCAGGATTTGTGGGGGATTCGAGAGCCGCGGCTCGTACCCGAGACAGTGGTTGTGACGTTCGGGGTGATGTACGTTCGGAGATACTTGTATTTCGTTCTTGTTTTGAAAGTCGTTCCGTATCGGTTCCTGGCCCGGAAGACTGGGCGCGTGCTTTGAGGGCACAGAGCGTTTCGAACAGAGAAAAAACTGGTGCAGGAGTATTTGCACGCGTGTTTTGTCGTGAAGTCCATATCGGCAACTTCGCAGAAACGCCCCACAAAGAGAAGACAGTTTGCTCCACCAGGCCGACATCCACTCTCCACATCGCGAGAACGTTCGGGCGGCAGTTTCATGACCGTACCTTGGGACAGAGCCTAGGCATGAGGTTCCGATGTGTTCCACAGATTTCCTCAGCGCGAAAACGTACAGAAACCCCGTTGGTTGGGGCGCCGAATTACCATGGAGGCATCGGACTACCGAGATAGCCCTAGCGTGGAACTACCCTGAGATCGAGTGACGGTCTTTTAAAGTTCATGGGTGTAGCCAGAAACTGCCAAGCTGCGTCATTTCGTAGCAGAGAGAGCACCACAGTTGAACTGGGCACTCCAGAAGCGGCGCAGCAGTACGCCTGTTTCGCAATTTCTGCAAAACAAACCCAGCTGGAATTCGCCTTCATAGACTGGATGGGTCCTGTTGCCTCTGGGCTTCAAACGAATCCTCCTGCCATACCTCATGCTGTGTGTCTGGCGATGCTGTTCTGACCTCGTCATGTAGTCAGGTCAGTCTCAGCATACGAAACTCCCAACGGAAACCAGTACTTTTTTTCGAGGCCCTTGCTTTTGTCGCGTTCCAGCGAACGCGCGACCGACACTGGAGTGGTCGCAGGGGATAGGAAAATCTTCACAAAGTAGACGCGAGTGCGTCGGCGCATCGCTGCTTCGGTGTGTCGTACCTGGAGGCTAAAGTTACTGTGCTATGTGCGTGAATTGAAGAGCCACAGGCGCACTCCATTTGCTTCCCCCCTCTCTCGACTGCCGAGAGCAGGTTTTGCGGACCGGGTGACGTTGCATCCTGCACGGAGAGAGCGAAAAAAGATGGTGACTGCGTCTACAAATATGTTGCATTACTCTCTTTCCTGCAGACTGCAATGCGTTGTCTTTTCTTCTTCACAGCGAAGCTGAAAAGTGACAGCCCGTGTACAGGAAAGAGGCAGCCACCGAGTTTGCCCGTCCACATGCAAAAATTGTTGCTTCTACGCCGGTTTGGTTGCCGGGTCATTCGCCGCGCGGTTGTCACGGGTGCACGGGAGTTGCGTACCGTTCTCTTCCTTGGTCGAGGTCAACGAAGAAGATCTCTGCGTCTCGGCGCTTTCAAGCAGTTTAACGCGTGGAGGCGGTTCGCGTAACACACAGGGTTTCACGCCGCTGAGGCCCCGTTTCTTCTGGCCATTTTTGGGACTGCACGCGCGAACCCGCCCGTCTGTGCGCTGTCTCCGGCGTGTGTCGTTCATCGTCCCTGTGGGTGTGTGAGGCAATTTCCCCCTTTTTCATTCATTTTTGTGTGTGTCCTCTCTCTTGCCAGGGGGTGTGCGTGTCAAAACCGTATCCCACCTCCTCATCTGTGACCCGTAGCAAGCGAGACACAGAGGCCGTGCTTCGGGATCGTATGTCTTGCAACCCGGCACAGAGGGCTGCGAACGCACTGCTGGAGGCCATACGATTCTTGAAACCTTCGGCGCTGTTTTCCCTCGGTTCAGAGGGATGTCGCTTTTCCTCTAGTGGCCGACTTCTTCTGTGACCGGGATGCGTCGACCGACCTCTTCTACGCTTCTCGGCGCAGATCTTGTCACGCGTTTCGCTGCACCAGAAGAATGCTGTATTGGAGACGGGAAACAATGCGTCTCGCCGGCAACGTCATGTTCGCCCTTCTCTGACCCCTTTCGCATTTCAATGAAGGGGACGAAGGCGTTACAAGGAATCGTTTGAGTTGCTGGGCGTGTCTCTCGTTTCTGTCCCTCCGTCCGAGACTCTGTTGATATCGCCTGCTCGAAGCATTTCCGGGCAACGGCCGTTGCTGTACCCGTCTGCTTGTCTCTTTTCAAACGGTCTCCCTTGTATTTCCTACACGCCTCTTGTTCTTGAAGAGACTTGTTTGCAGCTGGGTTTTCTTTCGTCTGGTGCTTCTTTTTCGGTACGCCGGCTCTCAGGTGCCAACGTAATTGTTCTCTCCTGGCGTCCCTCGCAGTGTTGTGCGTACCTCCCTTTGCATCGGTTGTGGAGCAGTCTCGAAGAGGCGTACTCATCTGCGAACAACTCGGGCATCTAAACGTCCAACCGTCGACAGCCAAGACCCAGGATGAGAAACAGCACTGCCTGTGGCCGCGCGCCGGGGGAGGTGTGTCCAAACAGGAGACCTTGTGAGGAGGGGGGTGTAGATACAGCGTGCCTCGGGCCTCACGACTCCGTGTTTCTCAGACACGTTTCCAGATCAGATTCTCGTGGTGGCGCTACGGTCGAAAGACTCTTTCGAGTTCTCTCTCTCTTTCCCACGCATGCGCACCCGTGTCTCTCGAAGAGAGACGATTCTCGGGTGGTGGGGCGCACGGTTGACCGACTGGGACAAACACACATGAAGCCTCTCACCGTGCCCACACTGCGCTCACCTTATAGACCGCGTTATCGTGGTTGTCGTCGTAGTGTTCTTCTCGTTTTTTCGTTTCTGGCACTTCTGAGACATGCAGAGTGCTCAACCCACTGCCCCCCCTCTCCAGTTGTCCCTCTTTTCCAAATAGGTGTTCTCCCTTTCTCTCTCTTTTTTTTCGTTTTTCCTTCTCCTTTTCCTTCCTTTTATTCGGCGCCTCTCCATGCCGAAGCCGTCGCCGCTCCTCTGGAGAACGGCCGCCTCAAACCGACTAGGTCGTCTCTCTCCCATGTCTCTGCCTGGACACCAACGGCACGAAACCCGTCGCTGTACCCTTCTTCTGTCCACCCCAGGCCTTCCCCAGTGCAATTTGCTCGTGGGTCTCGCCACGCGTCTGTACTGCCCCACGCCGATCTGACTACACCACATGCGAACTCTGTCTCGTCTGTTTTTGTTGCTTCTCCGTCTACTTCCTTTTCCTGTCTTTCTCTCCAGAGCGGCCGTCGACCCTCAGCGTTCGTGCACCTCTCGAACGAGCAGGAACTGAAACGCAATTTCCGCTCACGCCACCTCTCGCTTCCGCTGTCTCCCCGTGGTGCTTCTTTGTCTGTAACCTCCTCGGCCCTCTTCTCGGCAGTCCCTCCTCCCCCTGGCTCGCCGCAGGCCTTCCACGCTCCTCTCGCGTTCGTCTCCCCTTCCGCTCCTCGCCTTTCGAATGCACCCTTCCCAGGCCGCTCAAGGCGTACGCTGGACCTTCCTTTCTCTTCACCAGTCTCTCTGTCTCCTGAGGTGTCTCTTTCTCCGCCGTCTTCGTCTTCAGTTTCGTCTTCCTTGCGTTCTTCTTCTGGAGCCGCGCCGGCGTGGCTACCGTATGGCCTCCCGGAGCGTCTGCCCGAGCCGCTGGGGCGAAGCTCGAGTGTGGAGGCCCTCCAGAAGGCAAAGGAACATTTCCTAGGATTGCTGGAGGGAGGCGAACTAACGCCAGCCTCCGACGAACGGTCACGAGAGCCCGAGGGAAGCGGACAAACGTCGGAAGTCGCTTCTTCGCCGCGCTTGACTGAAAAGCATACACGCATCTTTTCGAACTTTGCGGAAATCTACGCGCGAGAAGCAGCGAAATCCGGACAACTGACGGCCCAGGAATACGTCGACATCCTCTCGTAAGGCCGAGTTGGAGACAAATAAGTGTCCTCGCGTATCCGTACGCTGCCAATCGCCTTCCATACATTATATATATGTGTATACTTACACACGCGTCTCTATGCACACATACACTAACCGGCATATAAATGCAGGGAGAGACAGAGAGAATGCTAGTGGGAAGCACCAGATGATTGCAGAACCTGACAGCGAGGTGACAACCTGGGGCGAGCCCGTTCGTGGACCAGGCAGTCGGACCACCACTTTGTTCGTTCTTGAAGCTCCAAAGCATTTTTTGTTCTCTTGGCTGTGGCATGCCGGAGCAGTGTCTTGCGTCCTCGGTTTGTAGTTGTTTCGAGAAAGAAGCCACCATGTTCAGCGCTCTCTGTCGAAGCTGGTGGCTGCGTGCATACTTCGGTGTGACCGTCTATCGCTTGTTTGGGCTTGCCGGCTCGGCAGTCTTCTCGAGGCGTCGAAGCGGCGTCTCGCGCGCCTCCAGCTGACACACCGAACTCCTGACCCGTCGTGTGTGCTTTGTTCGCCGTCGCGTTCTTACTGCCTCTTCAGAAGCCTCTGGCAGTTAGCGTGGAAATACGCAGGTTATCCGTTTACCCCCTACCACCCAGCACTTGAGACGCCCTTCAATTTTGCGGAGTGGTCCACACGGCTCTGGCGGCCTCTCGTGTTCTTGCCGACGAGCAAAATCGTCGTTCCCCCGCCTTCGGCTTCCCCGGAGTTCGCTTCGCCTCTCGGGAGCATCAACGAACGCCTCGCAGCAGGAGAAAACGTCGTTTTCCTCTCGAACCACCAGACCGAGCCTGATCCGCAAGTGGTCAAACTGGTCTTCGAACACCTCGGGGAAAGCGCCCTCGCTGACAAAATTGTCTTTGTCGCAGGCCACAAGTAAGGAACGCACATAGGCGCTGCCTCGCCTTTATATCTCTTTATATATATACATATACATACATATATATATATATATACATATATTTATTTATTTATTTACATATACATATATATATATATATACAGATATATACGTACCGATCTTGAATCGGAGAAGAACGGTTTCGACGATCCCGAGTAAGAGGTACGTCCATTGCTGCGGCGAGTTATTGCTCGACCCCGCTCTCTCCGAGTGTCTCGCCTCTTGATGTTTGGGTCCTTTTGTGCGTCAGAGTGCGTGAAGATCGTCTCTCCACACCCTTTTCCTTGGCATGCAACTTGCTTTGCGTCCACTCGAAAAAGCACCTGACGCACCCCGATTTGTCCGCTGAGGAGAAGCATGAGAAGCAGCGCGAGAACCTCGCTGCCATGGGCGCTCTCCAGCAACTGCTGGAAGAAGGAGGGAGCGTGATTTGGGTCGCCCCTAGCGGCGGCCGAGACCGGCAAGACGCGAAAGGAGTGTTCAGCCAGCCGGACCCGTTTGACGTGAAGACCGTCCAGATGTTTAGGTTGCTCGCGAAGAAAATTCGGCAGGGGCCTCGAGGAGCAACTACCCACTTTATCCCGATGGCGCTCTTCACTGCGCCGATTTGCCCTCCGCCCAAGCAGGTAGGTCTTCCCCGGCGGAGACGGCGCAGAGAGAAAGGGAAGACGGCGAATCGAAAGAGACAGTTCAGGGGCGACATCGGTCAGGCTGCGGCCGCCCTCGCGCACGCCACCGCCAAGCCCTGATTTGCCGGAGTCTTCGTGGACCTAGACTGGCCATAGGCAGAGAAGAGAGGGGAAGTGAGAGACAGCGAGGAACGCACGGAAACTCTGACTCTGCCCAAGGTAGCACCAACAATGACATGACTGAAATGGTTAGCAGGAAGTATAAATAGACCGTTGCCACATCCATTTTCGTTAATATAAATAAATAGAATTAAGTATTTCGTACAGACTAACTTCCGGAAGGAGACTACCAAAGTGAATAGCTTGTATCGGTACATCCAGGAGCATAGCGTTATATTCGATGATCTTATGGGTTCACATTGGTATAAATCAAATTGAGTATGGTGGCTGTGGTGGTGCTTCGTGCCGCACAAAGGGAGGGCTTTTGCCCTTGGTGCACTTCCAAGTTGATCTGGTTGACATCGCCACCGGGGAGCGGACGCGTGGAGCGCGTCCAGGACACGGCTGGATCGGAATGCTCCTTTCACAGCGTCCTCGCCGTCGGTTAGCAGCATGCAGGAAACAGACATGTTTTCATTTCACCACTCTCTCCTCTTTCCAGAGCGTCGTGCGAAACGTGCCCGCTCTGTGGTTCCAGCTGTGCTTTTGTCTCCATACTGTACACGAAGCCTAGAGCTTCAAGAACCCTGCAATGGGCCGTGCTCGTGAATCGAAGATTTCTCGCTGCATTTTGAATGGCAACTGAAGCATGTATCTCAGCAGTTTGAGAGAGACGTGCGTTTCCGTTTTCGGCTGTTCTGGGTAGTTCTGTGTTGTGTTTGGGGTCTTCCTTGCCACCGCCAGCCGTGTCCTCGAGTTTTGCCTTTGAATTGTTTTCAGTAGGTTTCCCTTTTTCCTTCGTGTCGTGCATACAGGTGGAGACGTCATTGGGAGAAGCGCGTTCGTGCGCCTTCAGCCCCGTAGGTGTTGCCATTGGTGAATCGGTAACCGACGAGGAGGCGCTGAGCCACGAGGATTTCGCGCGAAAAGCGGAGGCCGAGACCAAGCGTCTCTATAAACTGATCACTCCGCGTTTTGAATAGGCATTGATGGAGCCGGGCGGGAAAAGCAGAGAACAAGGCATTTGCTCCGGCCGTTCGATCGTTCTAACTCGCTGACGCTTTTCACCAGGCGACGTGCAAGTCGATTCAAGACAGCCCAAGCTGAGACGAAACAGCCTGTCGTTGCAGCTTCGCGTTTTGCATGTGGGACCAGAATCTCAAAACGTACTCAAAACCCCCGGAAAAAACTATGCGTGTTTCTCTACCTCGGAAACTAGGTGCCAACCACCTCGGTGCACTTCTTGCGGTACGCGACTGAAGAGAAAAACAGAGAGGTTCTTGCATGTCCACACGCGCAACCTAGAAGCTGAGATTGAAAACGGAATAGGTGCCTCTCGCTCACCGTCGGTGCGCCAGGAGTGTGCAGCTGAAAAAACCTAATCTGGCTTTTTCATCAAGTCTCAATTCACAAAGGTAGCAATGAGCCCTGTGTAGTTACACCTGCCGAGACCCGCTGGCCAGTTCTCTCTCTGCAGGTCCACCCTCGAAAGTACCTCTTTAGATGAACAGCCACAGGGCGATCGGTCTTTTTTCGCATCGCGTCCTCTTTTCTCAGTCGCTCCTGTCAGTCGACTCCTGTGCCGCTCGCGGCAGGCATGCAGCCTTGTTCGCGCCACGGAACGGGTTTAAGAATGACTGGTGTTCCACTTGCGAATTCTACGAGTTCAGTTAAGAACAAACACCTACCCTGGCCTTGGTTCCGGGCGTTCCTGGGAGGGTGGGAACGGAGCTTCGAACCTCTCCGCGACCTGAAGCATTTCAGGGTCGTGGAGAAAAGATTAAACCGCTATAGAAAAACACTCTTTCAGGAGCCAGGAATACGGCTAATGGTGACCGGGACACCATGCCGCGCAAAAGGCGGAAAGTGAATTGCCTGCCGCCGGGGGTGTTACCTGCGCCTGGGTAGAAAGACAGGGGAAAGCAGTCTCATGCGTCCTCTCTCGATCTGTCTTATCAGCGCTGTTTCGGATACTAGTCCGGACTGAAGATACTCAGACGTGTATTTTTGTCGCGGCGATAACACAAGGATGGGGGACTAGTGCACCCACGCAAAACGTTATTGCACGTGTCCGCACACATATCCCCAGAACCAGGGCGACACTTAAACTGGTTTTTTACCACTTCGTTGTTGCCATCTGTGAACAGACTTCTGTGTCAGGGCGCCCGCCAGTGGTTCTCTTAGTCACACAATCTCCGAATTAGGTAGACGCATATCAGCCTGTCTCTGCATGCATGCAAATACCATATGCAGAGTAAATGGGGTGGACGAGAGATGCGGCGCACCAAGAAAATGCCTGTCAATGTCTGAGTCATACGAATCACGGGAGAACTGTGTCTACTGGGCGGCTAACCCGCAAACTACGTCCGGGCTGGGCCAGTCTAGTTCTGGGCAGTTTGTAGACGAGAAAGACAGATCTGAGGATATCCCTTTTGGCTCTTCTTGAAGAGTAGCATTCTCAGCGTCTATCGCTGCTCTGCACTGAGAAGAGAAAAAGCAAAAGCGACGTCACGGCCCGCCGCGCGACCCTAATCCAGTCGCGCGCGCACGTGCTGTAGCTCGTGTCTCGAGGCACATGAACACCGCCGCGGGCGGATCACCTCGGGAGTCTCCTTAGTTGGCTTGCCGCACAATGTATGCAATCAAATGCACTGCTAGATGAGGTCAGACATGAAAAGTGCAGATATCTGACGAATGAACGTATATATACAATATGTACAGATTACCGTAAGCAGATACGGATGTGCAGGAGCAGAGACATGTGACCGTGGTTTGCTCGGAGGCTGGCGACTGTGCCTCGTGTTTCCAGCTCTCTGCTTCACCTCATTTGGTTGTCTTGCTCTCAGTCGCTCGGCTGTGAGTTGTTCGCCGAATCAAGCGTGTGTGTATTGGACTGCTTGCCTTTTTCCGGAAGTTCACCCGACCGTCACCGTTGTGTCGGCCTAATATCGCGCATGCAGAGTTTTGGCGCGCGATCGCTCGTGTGCTGGCCCGTCTTTTCTCACTTTCAGCCACCTACCTGGAAAACGCGGCGAGAGAAACACACCCCCCAAGCAAGAGGGCCTCCCTCCAGGCAGACGTTCCGTTTTGATGTCTTTTTAGCGGTCTTCCCTCGGAACCTTGCCTTCGTCTTTCGACCGCTCCCTCTCTTTTCGCTGCAGGCACCTCACAGAGGGGCTGACGAAAAAGGAACGGAAAAAGCCTCGCCATCGACACAAACGCATGGTCTCGAGACGGCGCCGAGGCAGTTCGCTTTCGGCCCGGCTGATGTGTGCCGATTTCTCGAGCTCTTTCTACTCGTTTCGTGCCAGTGGAATCGATAGGCGGTTTGCTTTCGCATTCTCTGTGAAAATCTGCGGGTGGCTGTGAGCCTCTTCAGCGCCTCCTTCTCTCCCCGCTTAGCCAGCCCAAGTCGGGAACGGAACGCCCGAGATGTTCCGCGCGGTCCTCTGCTTTCTCTCCGTTTTCCCCTTGTTTTTCTTCTCCGTTCCCGTTTTTCGTTTCTTCCGCGCCTCCTCTTTCTGTGTGCGCGATGGAGGACGGCGACTTCTTCGGTCCTGACGATGTGGACGCCCTTCTGCGCGAGGCCGAGGCCTTTGAAGAGCCAGACGAGGACCTGCCTTTCCTTGTCTCTTCTTCTTCTTCCTCTTCTTCGTCTCGTCTTGTCGATTCGCATGTGGCGCCATCTGCCGATGTCGATTCTTCTCCGGCGCGTCAAAAGCGAGGGGCTGAAGAGCGCCTTGAGCGGGCCCAGCGCGAACGACTTCGCCGAGAAAATCCAGTGTTACGGCCTCTGGACGCGCCGCGGGAAGTCATTGACTGCGATGAAGAGCAGCTTTCACCCGCTCCTTCCCCTCCTGCAAAACGCTTCAGAGGCCACGAGGGGACGGAAGCATCCACGGCGCCTGCCACTTCCGCGTCTTCGGAACTGCGCAGAGACCCAGCCGAGACCGAAGACGTCGATGCGCTGCTGACCTCGTCCTACGGCCCCCTTGCTTTCGGATTCGACGACTGGGGAGATGTCCCCTCTATAACTCACTGGTCGGCCAGCGAGCGCACCGCCCGGCTCCGTAAACCCGCTGCGGCGTCGCTTTCCGCCTGCAGCGCCGAGTTCTTCGCGAGTCCTCACGACTTGCGCGACCGTGTCTACCGTTCCGCTCTCGACCTTAAACGTCTTGCACTGCCAGCGCTCTCCTTCTCGTCTCTCCTGCCCCCGTCCGGCCTCGCCTCTCTCGCTTCGCGCTCTGCGCCCTCGTCCTCCGAATCCGGCGAAGCAGCACCCGCGCGGGAAATCCCCGCAGCGGGCTCGTCGGCCGCCAGGGCCTTCGCGGCTGCATGCAGTCTCCATGGCCAGCAGGAGTCGATTCGCGTCTTTCCCGTCGATGTCCGCGGCGGCGGAATCCCTTTCTTCCTGTCCGTCTTCTCGCCGCAGGAGGAGCAACGCAGGCAACGCGCGACGGCCCGAGCTTGCGGCTCAGCTGGCGCGTACGGCGAGGACGAAACGGCGGGGCAAAACGACAGAACAAGGCACAGCCGGAGAAGAACCCTCCGCAGGCCGATACAGGAGATCCTCAGGTCAGTGGAAACCCCTGGAACGCTGCGTGCGCGGCAATTCACATGTCCAAGAAAACACACACAGGGCGCGATGTCGCTCCTAGGACTCACGCAGATCCAGAAACCTCGTGCGCCTGGGTGGAGGTTCGCCTTGCAGCCGTCTTCGTCCTCAGGAGCCGCGCGCTTTCACTCGCCTGCGCAGTGCACCGAAGAAGAGTGTCTCCACCGTTTTCGCCCCGTTTTTTGCATGCCTTTGCCTCATAGTCGCGGAGAGTCTTCCTGTGGGGCTCCTGGTTTCTACTCACTGGTGTCTGTGTCGCGATTTTGGTAAATCGACAGTTCATGTCGCTACGCCTAACAAGTAGAGGTGTATCTCAAAACACTCCAGGACCGGCCTGTCGCCCTCTGCAAGCGTTACACCTCCACCGTCTGGCCACCCCCTGCGGAGGGGGTTAAACACTTGGAGAGAGGCGAACGAGATCTGAACCGCTGCGGGGAGTGTCGTGCCTGGTTCGCACGTTTGTGAACACCGTTCCTGCAGCGCGCGAGGACCCCGCCAAATACGCAACGTTCGCCGTAGGTCGCCCCTTCTCTAATCTCTTTTCTCCCACTGTCCTTTCTCGATCTCCAGAGAAGCCATGGAGGAAGAAGCCGCTGAGGCTGCAGAGAAGGCGGCAGAGGCGGCTGAAGAGGAGGCAGGCGTTTCCGACTTTCCTTCGTGGACTGCGAAGAGGCGCGACGCCGAGCAAGGTCGACGGCGCGACGGCGTGCGGCAGTGGACGGAGAAGTACAGAGCGAGAAAGTGAGAACGGAGACAGGCGAAAAGGACGAAAAACAACGGGCGCAATGGGAGAGAAGGAACACGGCGCGAAAGAGCAAAGCCACGCTGCACACACGAGCCAAGACAGAGAGAAAGGCGACCGGGGAACCCACCCCTCCGGGGTCTCCACGTGGTTTTGTCAGGTCGGCCTCTGGGTGAGAACGCCCTGACGCCGTCTCCCTCTCTCTTTTCTCTGCGTTCTCTCTTTATCGGGGCGGCGAGCGCGGCGCCGTCGCGGGGTTGTGCTGGGACTGCTGCCAGGTTTTCGGCGACCGGCGCATGCAGTGGATCTTGCGTCTTTGTCCTGCAGGGTAGTTGATCTCCTCAGCCCGCCAGCGACGAACCGAAGCGTCCTCGTGTGGCTGCACCAGTGGCAGCAGCGGCTCCAGAGGCGGGGAAAGGACAAGAAGGTCGGAACGAGGGGCGAGGAAGGCGGCGAGAACGAGGAGACAGAGAGGCGCCGCAAGTTGCTGAAGGGGAACAAAGAAAGCGACGCTGGACGAGGCTCGAAGCGGAGGCTCGAGGGCACGGAGGATGACGAGAACCTGCCTCGAGTGAGCGAGGACGAAAACACGCGTTGCTGAGGGGCGCCAGACTGCATGCGACATTCTGCGTGAAACGCCTCCGCGACTCAGCGTCAACTCGAAAGCCGGGAAGACAGAGCGAGAAGCCGGCAGTGGAGCAACGACGTGTAGCGAGTGGAAATGATGGAAACTGCGCACCCGGGAGACAGAACATGGACAAGACGTAGACACACTCCACAAGCCTCGACCGAAAACCTCAGTTCGCGTACACCTCGTGTCTTCCTGGACTTCTTTGTCTGCTGTGTGCTGCCTCTTCTTTCTTGTTTCTCTCTCTTTTCGCTCTCGCTCATCCGCTCTGCGTTCCCGTCCCGCGCCTCTATCTTTTTCTCCTCAGTCGCTTTCCTTTCTCGGTTTGTGATCGCAGATTCTTCTCATCGGCGGCGCCCCAGGCATCGGAAAGACGACGCTCGCTCACGTCTGTGCCCGGCACTTTGGCTTCGACGTGGTCGAGGTGAACGGCAGCGACGACCGGTCTCGGGCCACGCTGCTGCCGCTCGTGATGAATTGCGTAACGGGCGCGGACAGTTTCTTCCACGCGAAAAAAGACAAGAAGGCGACTTCCCGCGGCGCGTCGTCGAGCGGCGAGAAGGGCCGGGAGACCAACGGAGCCGAGCGCGCCGTGTGCGAGAGAAGCAAGAAACCGATTCTGCTCGTAATAGACGAGATCGACGGAGCGGCCGCCGCATCCGGCGAAGGCGCGGAATCCGTCGTGGAGGTGATTGCGCGTCTCGTCAAGAAAAAAGACGCAAAAGGAAAACCCTTCATCAAGAGGTAAGCGGGGCTTCACAAGGTGGGCGACGCTCGCAGGCCGTTCCGTTGGCCTCGCCTCTCGTTGGTCCGAACGAAGCGAAGAATGCAGAACAGCGAGTCAAAGTTAAGACATACACCTCGACAAGGAGCACTCGACACCGTGACATACTGAACCCGGAGCGTTATATATTCGATAGGACACGGGAACGTCTGTGCACCAGTCTACATGTTGGGGTTTCGAAAGGCGTGCGAAGGGTAGTGTCTTCTGAGAGATTTAGCACCGAGACACAAAGAGGTGCGGGGGGCTAGGTTGCTCTTTGCGCAGAGCCCCGAGTCGTTTTCATCGCTTTCGTCTTGCTCAGTTTTGCGTTTGGATTTCCTTCGGTCTGTGAACAGGCCGGTGATTTGCATCTGCATCGACTTGTACGCTCGCGTTCTTCGACCGCTCCGAGAAGCTGCGCAGATCCTGAATTTGAATCCGCCCCCCCGCAACGTGCTTGCGGAGAGACTGGCCGAGATTCTGAAGGAAAACCAGTTGACCGCGGACCGCCATCTCCTCGAGCAACTCATTGACATCTTCGAGGGAGACGTGCGAGCCTGCATCAACGCGCTCGACTTCCTGTCGAGGTCAGGAAACGGACAGCGACGACCAAAGTTTTGGATCTCTCATCTGTCGGGAGGCCCGACACAGCGCCTTCACCACTAGACCGATAGGGCAGCAGGGATCAAGTAGAGGGAGATGCGACACTCGTTTCTCAAATATATATATATATATATATATATATGTAAAGGTAGACAGCTATGGGGGCATATCTTTCGCCAAGGACTAGAGGGATTGCATGTGGACTTGTCGACTTGTGTGTTGCTCTACGAGTCGCGAGCTCCCCTCTCTTCACAAACGCTGAAGGTGTCTCGTGCACTGTATATGTATATACACGTTTTTATTTGTGCTGGTGAAGTAGGCGGCGGCGCGAGGGGAAGATGAAACGTCTGTGGAGAATGAAGTCATGTGCCAGAGGAGTCGTTTGAGGCAGCTATGGAGAGAAGAGTTGCCGTTGTTTGTCTTTTCCCAGGAAGTCGCTGACCGCTGGCGTTCGGGAATTGCGACAAGAAGATCTCGAGCTCTGTGCGATTGGAAAAGACCGAGAGAAACATGTCCAAGACTTTGTCCGCTTTGTCTTCACTCCGCCTTCGTAAGTCCACCATTTTGTGCCTGTGACTGTCCTGCTCGGACCTTCTTCGTTCGTTTCTGCGTCGTTCTTTGTCCTTGGCGTTTGTTGGTGCTTCCTGTTCCCTTTCCGCTTCTGCCTTTGTTTCGTTTGTCCCTCCTTCTCTCCCTGTGTTCTGGCTTCGTATATTCGGGCGTCCCGCAGCTGGTGGTGCCAGCCTAGAAGTAGGCGCGCGAAGAGATCTGCGTTCCTTTGAATGCTCTCCAAAGTGTTTGGCCTTGTCCCGCGGACTGTGGCTGCTCGGCAGCGTCGCGACCTCGCCCTCACTTGTCTCCGGACTCGCTGGCGTCCCCTCCAGCTCGTCTCGAACCGAGCGCTGTGCGAGGCCTTTGCCGCACACAGCCGGTTTTTTTTGTTCCTGGGGTGTTCTCGCCTCTCTGCGTTTTGCGTTAGAGTGTGCAGCCTCCTTTTGTTTCTGTTTTCTGTGTGTTCTTTAGGCGGTCGCAGGCGCCTCTTGGACCGGCCGTCGACGGCTTCTTGCCGAAACCGAAGGTCCCTTCTTTCCTCGAAACGTTCGATTCGCTCGCCCCCGCCGTCGACTCCCACTTGGCGCCGTCCCTTCTTCAAGAGAGCTTCACTCAGGTGAACTTTGTCCCCTGTGTGTGCCTGTCTCCTCCGTGCTTCTCGTGTCCATACTGCAGACAGCCGTAGTCGGACAACGCAAAGAAAGACGCCCATGACACATCACGGGCACCTGTCGGGCCGCACCCTTACCTCCCTGTATTGCGGTCAAGATATACATAAATATATATGAAAAGGTATATATAAATATATATCTACATAAATATAAGTGGATAAGGCCCCTTCCGGATGTTCAGTTCCCAGTTTTATGCATATGGGTATGCGTGCACATAAGTGGAGGTGTCGTGATCGAGGTCGCCACGAGGGCCGAGCTCTTGGGTGATGCAGACTCCGTCGGTTCTGGTTGGATTTTTTCCCCTCTGCCGTTTCGCGATCTTTTTCTCCTAGGTGGTTCACAGCGACTGGACGCTTGACAAAGTGGCTTATGGGACAGGTGAGCATTCGCGTTTTTTCCGGGTTCGTTTGCTTTCGAGAGGCGTGTGCCTCGCGTGGGTCACACGCCGTGTCTGTTTTGGACGAGGCCTCCACCAGGAGCCTGTGAATTGTCTTCCCCAGTTTCTTCCGAGGCCGCTGAGCGCGACTCCTTCCACCGCGGTCTCCGCCATCAAGTCTCAATGTATTGCCTTAGAAATGCTTTATTCTGGAGCTTAAACGCACAGCTTTCCTTTCGCCTGTTTTTGCCTTTTTGTTTCAGAGCTCCTCGCGTTCAGCGACTGCTGTTCGTGTCCCTCGCTCTTGGCGTCTCGGTTTTCTTTCGGCGGAGTCTCGACAGGCGGAAACGCCCCTGCGGCTTCTTCCCACAGCGCGGGGTCTCTGGTGCCTTTCTCGCTCTTCGCCTCGCACTTTTGCGTGTCGGCCTCAACGCAGTCCTTCTTCTACTCTCTCGGGAAAGGCAACGGTGCCGGACCGCTGGTCTCCCCTTCCGTCTGTCTCTATCGATTCTTCCGCAACAAGAAACAAGCCTGTCAGGCGTCCATCGCCTCCGTCGCGTCCTTCGCCGCTCGGCGGCGCCCTCTTTCCGCTTCGGCCGGACCGGCCTCCGCTGCCTCCGCGGCCTCGGCGGAAGGTGAAGGCGGAACTAGCGTAGACGCCTCGACCTCTGCACTGGCGGCGGCAGCCTGCGCGGACTTCCTTCGGCTCTCTTTCGTCCGAGACACAGTCAGCGCGCTCCTCTGGCTAGCCGTCCCAACGCCGCGACACCGAACGGACTTCTCGCGCCTCCCGCCGTTCGCTTCTTTCGCCCTCCCTGAGGCGGGGAGGAGCGCCTCTGGTGGTCGGCGGTTCGACGCGGGCGACGCGGGGAAACCGGCCTTCGGCAAACAGAAGGACGCAGGCGAAGACGGCGAGAAGGACGCGGCGAAGACCGTGTGGAACCGGGCCGGGGCGGCTGAGAACCACAAGCGGCAGATCGTTGATTCCGTTTTCACAGGTACGGGAAAGAGACAAAAACTCCGGCAGAGCCCAAATGGCGAGGGGCTCGCCTCGCGACCGTCGACGCATCAACACTCTCCTTTTTTGCTCACGTCTCCAGCCACATTCTTCACTCGGAGCTGTGCCTCCGGGCTTCGCCGTTCCCGGTGTGTGTTTTCCCTTCCTCGTCCTCGACTTGTTTTGTTTGTGTAGCCGTCTCGCCTGACTCAGTGTCGCACCTCGGCGCGTTCGTGCCTCTGCGTCGCTCTTTCCCGTGCTGGTCTCCGCCGCCAAAGAGCAAGGCTAGACCTTGAGTTGTTATTCCCACATATACGTAGATGGTGTCTCTGCACAAATGAGTAGCCTTCCTGCTCGCTCGGGTCCTCTCACGCGCGTTTTCCACTGTCCCCCTGCGTGTCTCTTCTTCGCAAGATATGCAAAGGCACCACCCCGACAAACCGCTGCCGAGAGTCGCCCTCGGCCCTCTTCATCCTTCGCGGTCGGTCGGCGCAGCGGGCGAGGCCGCGGACGGGTCGGTTCCAGGCAGCAGGGAGCCGCCGAGGCCAGCGAGTGAAGAGGAAATGCCCCTAGGCGTGAGGGTTCTCTCTCGCATGGCTGCTCTCCTGACTGCCTACGGCCTTTCGTTCATCGAGGTTCGCCACGAAAACGACGTAAGCGAAAGCAAAGTGAGAAAGACGGAACGTTTCCACGCGCCAGCGAACAGACACCGCGACGGGCAGACCAAAAACGATGGGGAGAGAGGGAAACGGTCGCGCGGACCGGGCTGGTGCGCGAGTGTTTGTCGTTCCCGAAACGTCTGCAGCGCCTTGTTCGAGGATTTCACTTTGTTTCTCGATTTGCGTCCGACGCTTCCGTCGCCCCCGTTTCATATCGTTGCCACGCCGACTTTTGTGGGCGTTTCCTGTCCCGACCAGGCTGCCGACTTCCCCCAGAAGCGACTGCAGTCCTCGTATCGACTGGAGCCGCCGCTGGATCTCCTGCTGGCTCTGGACGACTGCCGCATGCAGCAGACGAACTACAAGCAGGCACAGCATCGCAGCCGGCAGCGAGGGCCCGCTTTTCCTCCGCACTCTGCGGCGTCTCTCTCTCTTTTCTCTCCGGCCTCTGCGGGTGCGCCTTCTTCGCAGGCGCGTCTGGGGGGCCATTCAGGAGGACGTTCTTCCACCTTCGGTTCGCTGGCTGCGCCCAACAAAAGCGCCGAGGACTGCTTCCTCGCGGCGTTTGTCGTCCCGGTGGTTCACCCCCTTGCCTCGCTCTCCGACCGAGCCTGCAGCCTCCTGATGGAGGCGAAGCGTCTGCTGAATGCCGACGCCTCGCCGTCGCCAAGCGTGCTATTGAAGGAGCACAAAAGCAAGTCCGCACACAAGGGCGAGCACAAAGAGCGAGGCCGAAGGAAGAGTGCCGGCGATCGCGAGGCGCCGTCCGCCAGCAAGAACGGGTCCTCGGCCTTCTCTGTTCTTCTCGAGAAGCGGCGAAGCGACTCCAAGACGACTCTCGCGGCAGCGATCGTTCTCGTGCGAGAAATAGGGTGGATCGCGTTCATGCGTGACGCGGCGAGGAGCAGCAAACTTGCCGCCGCTGGGTTTCCTGCGTTTCCGGCCCGAGCAGGAGAAAAAGAAGGGACGGGTGTATCGAGAAAGCAAGGTCGGGAGAGCGCAAACGGCCTCTCGGGCGGGGCTCACGAGGGGGACTGTGTCCTTGGTGAAGCGGAAGACGGCCTCGGAAGCCCCGGTGGGACAGGGTCAGATGAGAAAGCGCGTCTCTCCTCGCTGCTACCGTTTTCGCAAGGGGCGAAGAAGGGAGAGAACAAGATGGCTGGAGCGCAGGGCGCGAAGCTGCGGCAAAGCCCAGGCAAAGCAGAGGAATCTGGACTGTCCTTCCAGAGGATGAGTTTCAAGGATTTTCTAGCAGAGCAGACGGCAGTGGCTCGTGCGATCAAAAGGTGAGAGACAGGGCGCGACGACACGAGAATATCCTGCCTGCAAGAGAAGTTCCACTCGGCGCGTGAATCCGACGTAGTTGCGGGTTTTTCAAACGCGGTGGTTTTATCCCCGCTGGCTCGGTTCGTTTCCGGCTCCACCTTTGCGGGGCACTGTGACGAGCGGTGTGTTTAAGACTAGTTTACATGCGCTGTTGCCTCCTTCGTTTCTCTTCCCCTTGTTCCCCTGGCCCGAGGGTGGCTGTGCGAGATGCGGGGTTCCGGTTTCGACAGGGAAAAAGTGCAAAATTGGCAAACATAGCCAATCGATTCCTTCATTTTTGTGGTGGTTCGCGATTCCTGTTCGACTTCACCGAGGCTCTGTGTCTCGCTCCTCTGCACTCCTGTCGCTGCAGGTTCGGCTGCGTCATTCACCAACTCCCAGCCTCACAGAAGGCGGGCAAGGACGAGGAGAGAGCTGTCGGCAACTTCGGAACGCGGTCCTTGGTCTTGTGTCTCCTGCAGAGACATCAGAGAGCGAAGGCGAAGAAGGGCGAGAAGGGAGATGGCGCCGCTACCGCCGAGCGTGAAGATCAGGACGAGAAAGAAAATGGAAACGCGGGACAGCCCTTGGAGGGAATTCAGGGACCAGGCGGCAAGGAGGCGAAAGAAGACGGCGTTTCGAGGAAAGAACAGGACAATTTCAGCGTGATTCGCGACATAGCGGATATGTATCGCGCATGCACGAATGGCTATTTCAAGTTCCTGGAAGGCCGCTGCAACGCCGTCGTCCAGGCAGTTGCCGATGATCTGTTTCTATAGAACGCCCACAAGTACCGGCACCGCAACACTCTTCCAAGCTGCGGGAGGTGTGCCGTGAGAGATTCGAACGTTGGCCTTTCTCCTGGCCTCGTTTTTGTCTTCTTGGCCGGGTCCCTTGCCGTTCAGCTGCATGTCCTCTACCCTTTTTATGCTTCTCTGCGCGACACCGTGCAGTGGAGACCAGGGGAGCTCGTCTCCATGTGTTCGTGGCTTCCGTGTAACGCAGTGAGTCACGAGAGCGGCTGGCCACGGGACGTAAAACAAGGTTGAGACGCCACGAGAACAATGTCCACCTCTTCCTTCCTTTTGCTAATTTCACGATGTATTGCTTCAAAAGCTAAGCCGGACTCAGATTTTGCATCAAAAAGCAAAAAGAAAACTAGGCGCGTTTCTCTTTCCGCACCGCAACATGCGTGGTGTCTCTCTGTTTCGAGAACCAAGCGTCAGCAGAGCCAACCGTTTCGTCTCCATGGTTCTGAAGGAACGCTGGGGATGTTCACACGGAAGTTTAAATCCGGCACCATAGGCATTCATACACCTAGCGCGGGCTCAATATGGCTGTACTCTTTGCAGTGCCCGGGTACACGCGATGCTTTTGGAGTCCTCGAAAACAGGATTTCGTCACGTGAACCTGTAAAACGATGGCAGCGAGTCGCTCAGAAACCAGTTGTTGCGGTGTTCAGAGAAACACTCTGGGAGTTTCTCGCCGATATCGAGGCTCTCCACGACGCATCTGCTAGCTTTCCGGGTTGTGGTCACCACCTGTTGCGTCGGACAGCCAGCAGATTCACGAGATATTCCCGGAAAACTCTGAAAGAGACTGATCGCGTCATATTTCTGTACAGTATCTTTTGATGTGGTCGTATCGGTCAACGCGGTGGATTTTCAGTTTTGCTGTTTTTTGCCTTGCGTATACAGTGGAAGGCGTGTATGTACGGCGGTGTGGCCTTCGGCTTCTGAACCTCCATTTCTGCGCGATGCCTTTTGCATGCCGTCTCCCTGGTTCACTGTTCGAAACTTTTCAGCCTAGACGATCACGGCGCCCCACGCTTTCGCATATCGTGTGGAAGAGACTTAGAGTTGCACGCATCGGAGCGTCTCATGCAGACTTCACTGTAGAACAGGAATCGAGATGGCCTACAGGCCACAGAAGGCCGCATCACACGCGGTTATGAAACACATTTCTCGTTTAAACGGACTCGCAGCAACCGAGGGGCTGCTGTCTCTTTCGAGGCGGGCACGTGTTTCCAATCTCCGTGGAAAGGAGTAAAGAATACACGCAAGCTCGCATGCGTTCGGACGGCAGAGAGAGCACGTTCAAGAAACGCGTGGAGAAAATCAGTTTGAAGTCCAGGGGATAGCCGGTATCACGCCTGCCGCCCCGGGAGGCGCCACAGCTCTACACAGGGCGGACGCCAGGAGACTCTCGTAGTCCTTGGACAGCAACGACGCGGCAGCAGCCGGAAGCCTGAAGTCGACAGACGCATAATGCGCAACAGGGGAACGCAAAAGCAGGTTCAAACTGAGATACGCGGCCTCCAGTCGCGCGGGTTTTGTCCTCCCTCATGGATTGACGGTTTAAAGCGTCAGAGAGACGGGCTACCTGTGATTTGCTACCGCGTCCACCTAGGTGTAGCGAAACGTTTCTGCATCTCATCTGCCCTAAGACAGTCAAAGTAAAAAACATGGGACGCGCCACTGTGACCCGTCAGAGAGGTGGCTAGAGATGTCTGAGGCCGGTCAGCTACTTCCCACTTCCTGTCTTGTGAACACCACAAAAAACACTGAACATTTCGGGTCCTTGAGATTCCCAGTCGCTGGGCCTCCTTCCCAGAGTCTCCCGCGTGTTCCGCCAGCTCACCCTCCAGCAGCCACCCGCAGCGGCCTTTCCGGTTCAGCCTCCTCAACTCGGGAGGAGCCTCCGCGGCGAGACACTTCAAGGTTCGGCTCCTTCTCATCTCGTCGACCGTCTCTTCTCGCTCCGTTCTCATCTGTGCCTCTGCTGTGACAGCGGCTGCTTATTGAATTTCGAGACGTGACGCCGTCGCTTGCTACTCCCCCTCGGCCATCAGGAGCGCCCGCGCCGCCGCACTCTCTTCGCGTCGCGCCTTCCCGGCCAGGCTTGCCAGCCTCGGAGTGTGCCGGTGGGGAGGCACCGGAGCTAGGATCCTGTGCAGCTGTGCCGTCCTCTCTGGGTCTCCGAGCTTTTTGTCCAAACAGTTTGGAAGAAAGTCCCAAGGACACTTCATCGACGGGTGACGTTGTGGGTGGCCCAAGTGGAGCCGACCGCAAGGTTACGGAGCCCGCGCCTCGTGCAGGATTCGCGTCTGCGTTCTTCGAGAACGTGGTGGTGCTCCTACCTGCGCGAGACGCCGCAGAATCCAGTCGCGGAGACGCCTTGTTCAGCAAAAACGTCCGGTCGTGAAGACTCTTTGTGGCTGGCAGTGGAGCTTCCGACAAAGGCAGACTCGCCGAAGGCGAACCTAGGGACGCGCCTGCTTCGGACGCGTCGCGCTCACCTCGCCATGTCTTGATTACGGCTCCGCAGGAAGGACCGGCAACGTCTCTGGAATCGAGGAAGGAGGACCGGGGAAGAGACCGTCCAGCAGAGAACCTTGAGGGCGGCGAAGGATGTCCCGCTGGTCGGCGCCCAGACGGGTGTCCTGAATCGCTAGGGGACGAAACACCATCAAGACGCAACTGGAGCAAAAACCGGGAAAGACTGCCTTCGCCGATCATACGAAGAAGTCCTCCGTCTTCTGCGATATCCATCGACGTTTGCAACGCATCAGAACACTGAGGAACTCCAAAGCTCGCGTTCGACGGGGTCTCCACACGGTTTTTCTGCTGAGGCAACGGCGTCATGGCAAAATGAACGCGCCAATGCAGGTAAGCCCAGTTGAGCAAGCTTGCGTTGTGTGCAGACATGGCGCGCTTGAGCGCAAAAAACAGGCACATTGCGGAGGCGCGACGCTGCCGAGCCACTGCTTCCCCGCATTGGTCCAACACAGTCGAAACGAAGAGCGCGAGATTTCTGTAACCCACGGGATTCTCTTGGGGAGACGGCAGTGAACAGTCGGATCCGACAGGGGTACCCGACGAACAACAGCGGTCCGTTGCAGATTTGGACGCAACGTGACCGGGGGACTGACTTGACGTCTTTTGTGAATGACAACTCGAAGGTCGGGCAGGCGATCCTGCGGCATCCCTGCATAGCTGTGCGCTCTGCGCTGCAGCCACCGCCTCCGGACCTTGGCGGGGGAGTTGTTCGTCTGACTGACCTACGTCGTCCCCGGACACTTTAGTTGAACGTGGTCCGTCATCGCCACTATCGTGCACCGTGGATGGCGCTTCTCGCACAACGCAGCAGTCTGGGTTCGAACCCTGGCTTTCGCCAAACGCCGCTTCGGTAGATGGCAACATAGCTGGGACGCTTCCCCTGATGCCACAGTCAACAGGCCGCGATTCTCCAGTTTTTCGCAGTGACCCAGAATAACATGCATCTGCATGAGGCAACCCCGACACAGGAGAAGGACAGAGTTCTGATGCGGAAAGGGAATCCATTGGCATCTCAGCATATCCGCATGTCGGTGCGTCGCAGGTTGCTTCGCTGCCATAGTCTACCCCCTCCGACGATGAAGAGGTTACAGGCGTCCCCGATCGGCCATCCCAAGGACGGAGTAACTCCATAATGCCACACGCCCAGCTCTAGAGGGGAAGAAAATGGAGAGTGACCGGAGAAGAGCGCGACGGTACTTCCGCAAAAGGACCGGAGTTCCGGGGGAGAGATGAAACATATGAACTGGAGAAAAAACCAGTAGATCGCTCCCGGACTGGTGAATCCAAGGTCACGTAGGACTTTTTGTGCAGCGTAAAGGCGATATTAACTGCAATCCGAAGCAAGGCATACAGAAATCAACAGGCTGTACGCGACACAGTGCTCTGTGCGACGATGAGCCACACCAGATTTCACCTCTCTATGTGCGCAGAACTGATCTTAAAATAACAGCAGTTCATCTGCCTCGCAAGACACGGTTTCACAGCCACTTCACAGCGCTATCGTCAGTGGTTTCTGTGGGATGCGGATCCTGCAGCGCAAGGCGGAAAACGGAAAACAGGAAAGAACCTGGTAAGCAGGCGAACGACTCTACACCTCCAAATGAGGTGGAGAGAAACGGGCAGTGAGATTTTTTTGCACGGACGGATCGTTGGTGCGCTGCTTAGCAAGGGAATATTTGGCGGCCGGCTCCTGTTGATAGTGCCTCCAGTCCAGTGGAGCCGAGGATTGCTGGGCCTTACCTCTTCAGATGCTTCCCTGTGGGGGCCTTGCCCGGGCAATCCCTTTTTCGAAGAGCGAGAAAAGAACAACTGCCGATCGTGTAGCAACGGTCTGAGCCGCAGCGCAGGATCTCGCTGGAGTCGTTGCGGAAAAGAGATCGCAATCATGCGAGGCCGCACATCTCCCCGCCTGCGAAGCTCCGGTCCTCTCACCCCCCTGTCTTGCACCGTTTTGGGGGTTTGTAGCCGAGGACTCAGTTGTGACCAGGAAACTTGGCCAACTCCAGGCTGGAATGGCAATGAGAGCAACAGTAAGTTCCGCAAGCTTTTAGGGCTGCCTAAAGGGAAAAGCCTGCTGCCTGACCCGTAGCAGACGGGCAGAAGCTAGCCACGCGAGTGACGTCTTTGTGTCCACAAAGGCGCACGCGACAGGTTACAAGGAACCCAGGAGCCACCAGAGAGAACCGTTTGCTCACTAATTTGCGTTAGACGGACCGAGGAACGTAGTTTTCTCAAGGTAGAACCTGCACTCGCTCGTTGTTTGACATGAAGAAGCGCAACTTTTCACCAACGGCACCGCGCGCCAGGCGGCACGGACGACACAGCTGACGGCGCTGGAGGGTTTCGTCCAAGTCTTTGGTGGCTACACCACGCAGGCTCTCAGCTGCTCGCGTCATTTCGACGGCAAAAGAGGGAAATCCGAGGACCAAGCATGAAGCCGAGCTTTTTCGTCTGAAACACCAGGAAAGGCACTCTCTCGCGGAAAGAGTCCCTTATCGGTGTGTGTGTCCACCAGCCCCGGACACTTTCCGAGAGGCCGCGCCGCCGGCCTCTGCAGAAGGTCACTGCAGATGTCTTTTTACAGTCCCTTGTACCACAATGATGGCGCACCTAGGATGAAGAGAATTTAGGTACAATGTAGCCGCCGCTAGTCACCCTAGGAAACCCGTTTGAAGATTTCGGGTGGGGTTTCGTCGCAGACGCTGAGAACACACGGGTGCCTCGACTTGATATATACAGGCAACAACAGAGACCATGTGTGCCTCGGCACGATGGCAAGGAAACGCTCCGGCGATGTCGAATGCAAACGTGTGACCTAGAGATGGGCTCCGAGGGTGCTCACGACTCGCACTGGTCCGTTCTCGTTTGCAGTACACAGCACAACCTCGAAGACAAAATTGCAGCTGTCCGCGAAAATCGGCCCGTGTTAGTATACCGCCGGAACCGACAATCCGCACAGACTACACGGGGGACAACAGGACAGTAGCGCGAAGACAAACGGGGAGAGACCGTGGGGGGTTCCAAAAGAAGAGTAACTGGGATGCCAGGCAGAGTGCATCGAACGATACGCCAGGTGGCTCCAGCGGAACCTGATTCTAACTGCTCGCCAGCGGGGGGCCAGAAGTTCCACACATTCTCGACATGGCGTATTTCCATGTGAAAAGCTGGGGAGGACAACGGGTTCACGCCGAGCACCATTTCTCGTAAAACGAAACGCCCGACGCGTTTATACTGTCTTCGGTGCTCGGTCCGCTGAAACAGCATGATCGCGTTACTGTTTGAAAAAGACAGTGTACTGGGATTCGTGGAAAAGCATTCACACACGGGTAGGCGGAGTTGCCACGCATCGTTAATGATTACATCCGGTCTTCACGCCATTCTTGGTTGGAAAGTTGGGTGAGTGTTTGCCCGGCCCGCTGCGCAAGCATGACAGCACCAAATCTTTTTGCACGCAGCGTGCTGTGTTCAGTTGCGCTCCAGACAGATCCGCTTCAGACACAGGTCGAGAAACTCAAACGCTGAGAAAGTTCAACTACACAACGAGAGTGACGCCTAGTGAGAAGCTTTCTCTGTACATGTCCGACTCGTCAAATTCCTACTTTCCAAAGAAGACCGTGCCTGTTGCCTGTGAGGTGCTGGGTATCACATGCCCGAAGTTTTCAAGCGGGACACCGTTCTTGGTCCCGCGTGCTTCCAAGGAGGGCTGAACACAGTTTGTACAAGGTTTTCGGTTGAAGTGGCGAAAAACGAAGGTTGTTTGAACACCAGTTGAGCAGGCGTAGAGAAAACAACAGCCGTGCTCGCGCGACGTTGGAAGGTGTTGCCGTTCAGCGCTGACAATTGTTGCAAGAAGAACCGCGAAGACAGGCCGATCTTTTCTGTGATCTCTGTGTACACAGAATGGAGTCCCGTTGAAGACTTTCGTAACGACGGGGAAACCGTCAGTCTCGCTGAGCGCTACAATATTGGGTAACGAGACTTTCTGAGAGATCAGGTACTAGCGGAGACGAGCCTCTTTCTCCCAAGGCGCCGTCACATCAGCTGAACGACTCAACAACTGCCAGAAAGATCCTCGTGTTCGCTTGCTACTGGTCATAGCCTCGGCATTGCAAGAAATCTGTAGAGCTACCCGCCATGATAAGCTAACAGAAAAAAAGCAAAGTATTCGCAGAGGCTCGGAACGCCACAGCGAACGCGCGTCAGTGTTTCGTCTTCAGCTGCAGTGAGCACTGGGATGAATTGAAGTGTTAACATGATACCCACACGTGCGGTGTTTCCAGTTCAAACTTCAAAAGAGAAGAATTGGGTATGAAGTTGACAGGTATCTGGTGACTCGTAGCATTAATGCAAACGTCTCTATACCCACATACGCCAGCAGAAATGGACCTCTCGCATGCGTGTGTAACGCTCAGCCCCGAGGCTGCTGGCTGTAGCGTGCCCGGCACAGCTTCCACCCTAGTGCCAAGAGGGGAATGTGTACACGTCGTTTGCTGCACAATCGTCGTCGCTGTCCCGTGCTACAAGATCACTTGATCCGAGAGATTAGCACGCAACGCATGAAAACAGACGCCGACAGTCTAATCTCTCCTGGGTTATGTATTCCCGCCGATCCCAGAAAAGACCAGATAGCAGACGAGAGGAGTCCCCTTTGTCTGCTGTGTGTGGCTGCTACCGCACATTGTTCATTGATGCAAGCGTCACAATCAGATCTGCATAACTTCACATGGCAGTGGCAAAATAACGTTTTTTCCGTTTCCATTCCCTGTCCATTTCGATACCCCCAAACACTTCGGCCTTTGCAATAAGTGCATTCTCGTCCGTTACACAGGCAACCATCCGGAATGGAACATCAAACACGAGAGTGCATATGCCAGAACGTCGTCCGTTTATTTTTCCCCGAGTCGCCAGAGAAACATGCTGACTGACACGTCACAAACGGATAAATCGGATAGGTCGCCGTAGAAAACGCCTCATCCCCAAACAAAAAAGGCACAGGCAGTCCTCGACGTGTGTTTCACTGAGACATTACAGCACTGGGTAGTCCAGCACACAAAGCTGTCGACTTCATGTGCTCCGAACAGTCAGAGGCCGGTCAATACGCTGTTCCCCCCATGCACTCCCTCTTTCTTCCTTGTGTTGGCCTGACCGGCTCTGTTCGCTTTAGACTCTCTCGCACTCCCTCTCCCGTCTTCCCTCCAGCAACTCGGTGGCTCTGGGGATGCTCAAACCACCCGGTACGATGGAAGGCCTTGAGAGAAGCGCGGCCCAACATGGGAGATGGAGACGTCCGTGAAACGCGTTTTTCGCTGCCTGGAAGCGGGAAATGAGAGGCCTTACGGAACTTGCACGAAAACGCCCTACGCATTCATCGGAGGATGTACTACTCCATGAAGACGCGAATGCACCTGCCGTTCAGATCCCCGCCATCGAAACGAGCTGCGAGCACACGCGCAGGCACGGGATGCCCCAGGAGAAGAAACATACATACACCTGGGGTTCTCAGGCTGAGTCTGAGGAGCAAAACGAACGTGATTCTGTCCCTACACAGGACGGTACGAATCAGCGTTCTTTGCTGGATTCTCTCGAAGCGAGCATACGCACCAGAGAGAAACACTTTCTCACAGAGATTGCAACCACGCACGGCCTAAACAGAAGCAATTGCCACGAAGTTTGGACCGATTGCGGAGCAAAAAAACCCGGATCCTCCCGGATAAACCATCCAACGTACACACCAGCTATGTAAGAGAACTAATTACTGACATGCTCGCACACAACGTGTTCGAAAGCGCGACACGCATGACACAAGTGGCGCATTCGTGAACACCACAACGCTCCGGAGATACATGCCACAAACTGCAGAGATGATTTACGATCGTTCCATACTGAAGGGACACGCCCTGCAGTGCATGTACAGCCGAAGGACCCTGCCCATTTCTGCATTTGCTCCAGGAGCGCCCGCTGCTAGCGGCAGAGAACCCCACGAGCACTATCCACTGCACGAAATGAACCACTGCGACAGAGAACTAAAGCGGCCGACTGAGGCGCCGATAGACAGGAAACCACGGAGGAGAGATGTGCGTGGCTAGGCTACCGGCAGCACGACGTAACACAGTGACCACAACTGTCTCCCGAGAGTGAGCTACGCTGCGCCATCCAGCAATCGTGCCTGTTGGCAGACGAAACTTCTCTCCATTTCTCCCTGTTTCTGTTCGGTTTGTCCTTCAAATTAACTGATAGAAAATAAAGTCAGGAAACCTGCGTTAAAGAGACTCATCTGGTACCTTGCGCTGCAACACTGATTTTCCGTGTACCGTTTCCCTTTCTCAGATAACGCACGCCACCCAACGACCACGCACTCCCGCATTTCGTTCGTATCACACATCCCTACCTCGACCCTGCCACACGCCAACGTAGCTCCACAATCATCTCTGGCCCGAAGCACATGGCAAGCGGTAGACACAGAAGCCTAAGCTACGCGGCGACACGAACAAGAGGCGTGTTTCGATGCCGATTTCCACACGGAGTGACTGTGCCTGTAGAATTTTGTCTTGGCTTACAAACAGCGTCTTCGGCGGCTTGCCGCGTTGAGAAGGTGAAACAGACGCGCCCAGTGCGCTCTCCCTGGTAGCAGACAAAACGGCAGGGAACACACGAAGCCTCAGAAGCGGCGGGAGACAAAAAAGAACCTGCGCGAGACGCGGTGCCTGCGCACCAGCACAGGATACACGAAGCCGGCCGCCCAATTCTCTGACTCAAATACCTTCTGAGGAACCCTGTGCGTGGCAACGGATGGACAAGCGGGATGAACCGCACAAAAAAAAAAAACGTCCCAGCACAAAAGGAAGTGCCTTCTTTTGATAGAAAACAGTAACCCACAGGCGCCTGTGTTGCGCTCACGGAAGATCGGACGTCCAAACCAGAACTACATTGCGGCTGCTCGCCGCACGAGGAATGTGAATCGCGAACACAACCACCAAACACACACAGTCGACACCCGCTGTCGCAGCAGCCGAAACAGGACTCAGTTCGGTGAGTCCGGCACACTACAGCACCACAGAAGCGTCACCCACTAGGCGTGACTTCCTATTTCACGGAACACCTCGCAAGCGAAACATGCGTATCGACAAAACACACGGTGGGCGCCTTTGGCATGCGGGTCTTCCGAGTTCGATGCGCGCCGTCGGCATGCACAGAGGTACATATATATCTGTCAGTATATCACGCGAGACATGCACGCACAGGGTACACCTTTCCATGAGGTGAATGGACGTGACATCACCCCTGCCCAAGAATTCCTTAACGAGAACAACAGCGGATTCGCGCACGAATCTGGGCTCGGCACCTGTTCCACTACAACACCCCCCAATGTATGGAGCCCGGATCTGCCATCTCTTCCACACAACTAAGACAGTCCGCAGACGATCTCTCCAGTGCTCGTGTCCTTGCCTATCCTGTCGCGAGACTCCAACAGGCCAAGAGGGAAGAACCACTGCCCATGAGAGGCATGCGGGGCTACTACACGTGACGGAGCCACAGAAACAGATAGGAAGAACCGTTACCCTTGTACGCCACCCTAACGAGTGTGCGCGACGCATTCTACAGCCTTTTCTTTCGTTCAGTGTACTACGCGCCACAACGCAACGAAAGCTAGGTCGGCCTCACTGAAAGACCAGCCATTCACATAACATTTTTTCTGGACCGTCACCAATCGACACGCCACATACGGAGCGGGTGTGGTATTACCTAGAGTTTGGTGGCACATATCGCGGCCGTATACGTCACTAAAGCAAACGCATTCCCACTCTCGCTTGGCATGTGCAAAACGAATTCGACTGCTCGTCGCTCTCTATTCACCATCTTCACTTCTATACAGATACATATATAGATGCGCGTGTAAACACATGAAGATATATGCACATGACAGAAATACGTACAGGGAGTGGAAGCGGGTGTGTCGGCCTGCCGTCAAGTGTTCTCATGTGGAAAAACATTCGGGGCCAAAACATAGGCTCCGCCCGCCTTGCCCAGAAGCCCCAGCGGCCTCGCCTAGCTCGAAGGAAGTGATGGAAGAGACATTAACTACCTGTCTAACTAAAAACCGTTACAGAAACGAAAAAGAAATTGAGACGTGCCGGTGCCCTGACGGCGTAAGGCTGTGTGCATTAGGCACGGACACTTTAGGGCGCAAGAAGACGATCTCCCTGCACAGTTGTCTATCCTCTGGTGGTAAGGCTCCTACGCCGACCTTTGCAGAACGCGATGCACACACGAGAACAGAAAAACGGAGCTAAAAGACCTCTCTGCGGTATCCGGTTCTACGCAGATTCCGGACGACGAGACAGCAACCTCCACAGACGCCAAGACGCGTGTCGCTCTTCTCTCGCCCTCCACATTGCGGGTCTGGGACACACACGTTCACAGCAGCTACACTAGGCCTTTTCACGCTTCCACTCTGCACATCGATCGACGAGGACAAGGTGAGAAAACCACGCACCGAAGAACTCAGCATAATATCCGTCCGCAGCAAAGGCCCAACGGCGCTGAACGCCTGGTGAAGATCTGCAGCCGACAAGTCGACGGGAACCTGAGCGACAAAAACAGGCACGACAGGGGCCAGCGCACATGACAGTCTCAACAACCCTGGAGATCCAAAGTGAAGTCTACACGAGAACACGCGCGGGGTCACACTTGCTTGAAACCGTCGCTAATCCTCCGCACAGGGAGGCAGCGCGTGTCTGTGCTCGTCTCGCACCTCTACCGAACACAGACGGAATTCAGAAAGAGAGGTTCTGCGCGACTGCCACCGACAAAATCGCCTCGACAGGCATTTGGAGACACGCTGCCGAGCACAGTCCGCTGAGATTCTCGGAAAGTTGCTCCTCTCTCCAACTCACATTTGTGACAATGACAGTGAAGCCTTTCTGCTCGGGTTCTGCCCCAGGCGTCGCATGCGCCCGAAGTGGAGTCGCTGGGAGACCGGCCTCGCCCCCGTAGCCTTCGGCAGCTCCTCTGCCTCCCGGCCGTCCATACTCTCCGTCTCGCCCGTGGTTTTGCGTTCCTCTTGCTGCCCCGTGTCCCCTGCCCCTCCCTCCATTCACGCCGTCCCCTCGCCTGCCGCTCGAGTCTCTTTCGGTGTAACCTGAGCCGCCTGGCACCCAGCCGCCAGTCTCTCGCTCACTTCCCTTGACGCTCTGCTGCCGAAGGCTCTGCCGCTGACCAGCGTCGCCGGCTCGGCCCGCAGAGTAGCCCGGTCCCGCCTGCTGCCACTCCCTTTGGCCCCTGTCTCCGTCTTCGCGGCGACGGGAAGGGTCCGGCGGAGAGCTCGCTTCGCCCTCCACGTCTCGGCTCCGACCCAGGTGACCTGTCGCCTGCGGAGCAGAAGCAGGGAGATCCGCACTCTCGTACCACGCTTGGTCCGCTCCAGGTGTAGCGCCACTCGAACCCGCCGGAGACGCCTGCCAAGGCTCCCACGAAGGGGCATACTCGGAGACTTCTTCCTTTCCGCCGCCCCACACGGAATCCCCCTGCGCGTAGCCCTGTCCAGGCTGTCCTCTTGCTGGCCTGCCGCTGTGCCGGAAGTGTGCTTCCTCGCTTTGCGGGGGCCGAGACGCCTGCTGCCACGCCGAAGGTGGTGAGCTTGCATGCGTGTGAGGCGAGACGTACGAAGGCCCGAACTGCGCCTGGCCAGGCGGCCCTCGGCCCCCGTCCGCCGTCACGCCTGGCTGACCTCGCTCGCCCTGCGAAGCGGCGAGGTTCGACGGCCCAGAGAGATGCAAGTGTCTCTGGGCGTGCACCCCGGCCCCGCGAGATGGATGCGACTGCTCCGAGAACTCGCGATTCGCCGGGTACCAAGACGCGCCTCCACTTCCCCCGGTACCTGGCTGATTCGCCCCCCGAGGCGGCATCGAGTCGGCGGGGCGAGGCCCCATCGCGGCCTCGTTGCGCCAGCCTCCACCCTGGAGCGGGCGTCCGGGACTCTCAGGTCCGCCACAGAAAGGTCCGCTCCCACTCTGCTGGGCACTGCCCGGGTGCTGAGGCCTGCTCCAGAAACCTGCCGAGGCCTCTGCTGACGCGAAGTCGCGGCCTCGCTCTGACTCTCCACCCACTGGGCCTCCCCACGGACCGGCAGCAACGCCGCCGCTAGCCGGACCCTCGCCTCCATACGCACCTCCGCGATCGTCGGGGACGCCCCGTCGGAAGCCTTGCGGCCTTCCGTCGAGCGAACTGACGCCTGGACCGCCTGCTCGCGGACTCCCGCCGCCCCACGGACCGCCTGCTCGCCCCGACTCACCGAAGGGCGGTCCCGCGGAAGCTCCAGGGTGCGAGCCTGTAGCCCCACTGTGTACGGGGTGCCCAGGCAGAGGCAGGCCTCCTGGACGTCTTCGGATGTCTCGGATGTCGGTCATCGGAGACGCAAAGTCGGGGCGGGACGCTGAGCCCATCGCTCGACCCATGGGGCCGTACACAGAGTCACTGCCCGACGTGTCTCCGGGTGCACCGCGACCGTGTCCAGGCAGTGGCCGCGGGAAGCCTGGCGCAGCGCCTGTCTCCACCCCACTGACTCCTTCCGCGCCAGGTCTGCCGCCAGGGCCTGTCTCGAATCTGGGCGGACCCGCAGGCGCAGCCAAGTCTCTCTCCCTCTTTCCGCGGCTGCCTGGAAATCCGTACGCCCCGTGAGCCGACTCGTAGAAGACTCCTGAGCCCGCTTCCTGAGGTACACAACCTTGGCCCCCTCGGTACCCTGGCTGCTCGGCCAGCATCTGACAATCCCGACCATGCGGCACGCCTGGACCTCCGGCCCTGCCGCCTGCGCCTGCCGACAGAATGACCGGGCGCCGGACAGGCCTCTGCAGGCCGCCTCCGGGGGCGCTCTGACCGGAGTCATCTAAACGCGCGCGGCCGTAGCCGTAAGAAGGCGGTCGTTCGCCCACGTGCCCTTCCTCGCGACGCTGCGCCGGTGGATACGGAGGGGCGGGGGACGCGAGAAACGGCCCCGTTGGCTTCCCCTTGGCGCCTTCGAGACCCCGCGAGACGCCCGACCCGCCTTCCGAAGCTGATGCGGCCGCAGCTGGGGGCTCCCCAGCCGTCCAGCCTGTCATGCGAATGTCGCCGAATCTCCCCGGCAACGGTTGGCCCGCTGGAGGCGCCGCACTCGGCCCTGCGTAACCCGCCACCATCGGCTCCTCGTGTTGACAGCGGTAAAAGCCTGATCGAGCTCCGGCCGCGCCACGTGGACCTCGGCCTAGGCCTCCAGTCAAGGTACTCGACGCAGAGGGTGCGTCTGGCGACAGGCCGCCCCCGTGAGCCTCACCCACGTAAGGGGGGAGCGGAGAGCCGCCGTCCGGCTGCGTTGTCGAGATCGGGGGATTCAACACAATCGGGCCGCCTACGCGATTCCCCACCCGCGCTTGAGGAGACACAGAATGCGGCGGATTGATGATTGTAGGAAGCGCAGCTGGTCCGACTGCCCCCGAAGGCGGAGGCGGTGGAGCGCCTCCTACGGCGTGCCCAACGCCTTGCGGCCCCAGGCCTCGCAGCGCAGCAGGACCGCCCGCCCTCGCGTCCACGCCCGACGCCCCCGGCCTGGGCACCGACTGCGGTCGCCGGGGAAACGGCGGGGGTTCAGGCATTGGCCCGTTCGCCTGGCGCACCTGCGATGGCGACGGAGACGCACCCAAGGCGGCGGGTGCGCTAGCAGCAGCAGGGGGAGGAGGAGGCGGCTGTTGCTGAGAAGAAAAGGCCGGCGCAGGACTGCTTCGAGCCCCGGGATGCGAGGCCACGCTGGAGGCGGGCGTGGACGCGCGGGTGGGAGGCGTACCAGAGGGCCCTCCAAAGAACGGCGCGGTCGCCCTCCCCGAAGGCGGCCGAGGGGCCATGGGCGACGGCCGACAACTCGGAGCCGTCAAGATCTGCGGGCCTGCCGGAGGCGGGGGACTGCCGACCTGGGGCGACGGAGGCGGCGGCGGGTGCTGAGACGTACAAGAACAAATCAAGAGGCAAAGGAAGGAAACAGAGTGTGCCGTGTCGCCATCCCTGAAAGCGAGAGCTCTCCTTTCGGTTCTGCAACCGCCCAAGAGGCCCGACTGGCTCTGCGTAAACGCATCGTCAACGGCGCCGCCACGCGGACTGGTCCGGCTGAATACACCTGGCTCCTCCCCGCGAGACAAAGTGTGGACGGACCCGAACCACACACAATTTCTTCCCCCGCTTCACACCACCAGATGCACAGCGGAGAAGGCGGTTTTCTCTGCGCTGCAGATACACACCTAGCTGATCTGGACGTGCACGGCAGCGACCACGGAAGTTTCTTACCCGCTTCGGATGAATCACCCGAGGCATCGGAGGGGGAGCAGGCGTCCCAGTGTTGCCCGCCGGCGGCGGAGGAGGAGCTGCGAGACAGAGACACCAGACGGCCAACGCATGCAGACAGGCGATGTGTCAGGTCGCGGAGAATCACAGGAATGCCGCATCCATGTAAAGGACAAGCGAAAACGTGGCAGAGCGTAACTGAAAAGGTGAAATGTGTGAACGGTCGTTCTCATTCCTCAGGACGGGTGCAAACCCAGGCGCACAAAACACGCTAGACTCTCACGGGCGAAGTTGGGACGGTTTTCACTCTTACGTTGGATAACAACAGGTCCCCTGGATGGGCCGCCTGTTGCCGCTCCTGACGGAAAGGGATATTTCTTTTTGCTCGATTTCTTGCGTTTCTTCCTCTTCCCTGCTGCTCCCTCGTCCCCGCCGTCCCGGTCGTCGTCCCTGTCTCCTTCTTCGTTTCCCGGCGCTTCACTTTGTTCCTCGCGCTCCTGAGCGCTTTCGCTGGCCTCCCCAAGTCCATCTCCGCCGTTTTGTCCTTCCTTTTCCGTTTCGTCGTCTTCGGCTGTCTGCTGGAAGTCCTCGCCTGAGTCTGCACACTCTGCAGAACAGGGTTCGTCAACACTCGAAAAGTCGTCGTGCCTCGCTTCGTCTCCGCCTTCTCCGCCGACACCCACATCGTCCCCGGCGCCCCACGAGCCTTCTCCGTCTCCAAAGTAGTCGGCCACTTCCTCGCCATGTCGGTCTTCGTCTCCTGCTGGAAAACCGCCGTCCTCTTCCAGGGGGAGACCCGACCCTAGTTCTTCTTCATCGTACGCCACGTCGTCGTCTCCCTTTAGACCATCGTCTGGATCGCTCCGCGAGTTCGAGTGCTCGTGCGCCGCGTCAAAATGCGAGAAGCCTTCTTCGCCGCCTGCCACATCTTCCGCCTCTGGAGGGTCACCACAGTGCTCCGCACTCGTGGCCCCAGCGGCGGAGACACGAATCATTTCCTGAGCTATGTCTCGGGCCGGGTCAACTCTCTCCAGGTTCGCGTGCCTTTGCTGTCTCCAAAAACCTCGCAAAAAAAGCACGGGTTTACCTCTGAAACGCGACAGATGCATGCATTACCATCTGGACTTTGTGCGCTTCCCAGCACTCTTCCTAAAGTTGCCTCATTTGGTGGGAGTCGCCGAATGACGCGGCCGAACGGCCTCGAATGGCGAAGAAGTGCGGTGAGACCGGCCAAGGGGTTCCTATCGCCTGGAGCCGAGAAGACAGACGCCTCGCCTAGGCGACGACGCTTCCGCTATCTTCCCTCCCTTTCCGTAGACACGGCTGATAACACACACACACCAAAGAAGGCAGCGACTCCCGGCGTGCGCACGGTCCACGGCATGTGACATGAGGCCCGCAGCGTCCGGTTCGGAGCACGCACCACAAAGAGAACAGCGTTGAAGCAGGAAAGCTTCGGCTCTAGACAGGCTCCACAAAGCAGCAATTTTTCCAAGTCAAAACCATCAGGAATGGGATGCCGGCTCAAACGCACGAACACAACCGACTTCGGTGGGCAACGCGGCACGACGAGGGCGTCCAGAAAGAAAACGGCGCCGGAACCTTCCCGTGTAGAGCATACAGCTTCAGACACCGACACCTTTTGTGCAAACAAGTCTTGGGAAGCGACTTGACAAAGCTGGCAACTAAATGACAACGTAAAGTGAAACAGGACAGGAGCGGAACGATGGGCACTAAGAGACGTGGCAGACGAAACCCGCACACTGGCGTATGAACCCCCACACCGCTGGGACGACGCGATGGTTGTTCCGGCGTGGTTTTCATGCTATAGGAAAAGACGACCTTCTAGGTGACCCGAGAAAAAGAGACATTTCAGCGAGGAAACAGAGATTACACCCGGTACTTCGCTCTCTCGGCGCTCGCCGGTGCTGTCTCTGTTGCCAGCACGGCGGTGTAGTTGAAGCATGAACCAATGAGGCGGTCCAAAAACCAGTCTTGCATGCAGGTGGTCTCGTGGGCGCAAGTCGAATTGAAGGGGGGACCGCCTGCCGTCTGTCCTTAAAGGGTCGATACTAACATGAGGGAATGAGTGAGATTGTGTCCAACCGACAAGGCGTGTGCTTCATGCAAGCGTGAATGGGACATTACGCTTCTAGTGTGTGGGTGCCTCATCTTCGCTTGTTTTTCTCGTGTGTTTCGTCTTAATGATACCCCTGCGGGTCGAATATTCAACGGCATGCGTTGGCGGTGACTGGGTTTCCAAAATTGGCTGAGGGCCGCCGGGCGAAATTTCATTCTTCTTTCATTGGTTCACGCGACCAAGTGAATAGACAGATGACGGCGCTTTAGATGGTGTGATTGCAAGGATGTATAGAGATCGGTAGACGGGCGCGCTCAGAGCGAGCGAGAGACAACGACGAGGTTTCTTACATCAGTTCCACAGCTTTGACCCTCAACATTGACAGAATTCCACTCCAGAAACAAGTCTCCACGGATAAAACCATCTTAAGCGCTGCGCGTGCACCAGGGATCTGTGCGTCAGACGCGGTGGCATTGATACCCATCGACCTTGCAATTCGTCGAAACTTCGAGTGTAGTGGGAATAAGCGTCAGCATAACCACAGAGTTCTCGGCATGAAGATGGCCCGAACTCTGTGCTTCAGAGAGAACAAAGAGATAGTCATACTGGTTTTCAATTTGAAGCACGCGTCAGCGACAATGTCTGCAGGCGTTTGAAGCCTACAGGGGTATGTTTCTCCCTGGTATCGAGTAACATATGAACCTGGCGCCGATGTGTGTGAATGCGACGTAGACGCTATATGGCCTCTATAGATATGGTGTTCGTAGAGTTCAGGTAACAGACTTTTCAGGTGGCCTGCGCTTCGCATTCTCTGCTGGTTTTGGGTGCAGCGTGTTCTACTGCGCCTAGGGTCACGTACAGTAGCTGCTCGAATGAACCACCGCCATCAATCGCCTGACAACGGGTAACAGATCGCACGTGCCAAATCATCCGATGAAGAAAGGGCGAACTAATCTTGCCGAAAACCCATCACTTCGCATCCCTGTTACCAGCGACGCAAGTGTAGAAACATAATTAGGTTCTGACTTGGCATTGAACAGATGTCGATTCAGTAGGAGGCCGGACTCCTTCCTACAGCACCACCAGTTGCGCCCACGTTCAAATTGTGCCTTTCTTTGGAGAATACAAGATTATGAAGCTAATGCAACAGCGGCGTCGCCAAGGAGGTCAATGTAAGTTACTGAGGAAGTCTTACGATTTACAAAAGCATAGTCGCACCATCGCATTCCTTCTCACAAATCATGCACGGACTATTGTTTGCTACAATAGGGGCACAAGCTAGTATGGTCAGAACCATCGTACTGGGAGTGGTAATCTCTGAGTCAGGACAATTTATAAGCTTTTTCTGGGAAGTATATAGTACACGTTGGACTGCTGGTTTATATCTTGAATGCCTTTGTTTACCGGATTCAAAATCCATTGTGTTAGTAGAGCATCGTTCAGATTTTCAGAAGCGCGTAGTCGGACCATCACATACACTGGAGTTTCGGGCAACGCGCATCTGAGGGGTACCACCGCCACACGATAGCCCGACACCTTGTTCTACAATCGCCCAGCTTCAGATGATCGCCGGTTTCGGCGCTCAACCGCCCGGACATATGAGGAGCGATGGTATGGTTTCTTTCATGCTCCGCGCACAGACACATTCTGTCGGGGAAACACGTGTGAGCGCAGTCAGAAACAAAGGTCGCAAGGACAAGGTGACAGTATCACAGTGCGTACGGGCAGCATCATTTGAGCGGATGGCACCGCATTTACGGGCCAGCAGCCGTAACTGCAAAATCGCAAAAATAAGACACTGAGGTGTCGAGTCACCTGAAACGCACATGAACAAAACAAACAATGTCTTGGTTTTTGCACTTCTCGCGCCCCTGCAGATCGGGTAGAGCTACAAGCTGTCTTCCGGGGGAAAGCATCGGATACTCTACATCCGCGAGCAGCCTATGGGCACGGGGTGATCCAAGAGCGCCGTCCCGGTTCGACGGTATACGCCGAAACCTCGATAAAACCTTGCTTCTGATGGCGCTACCAAAGAAATGTGAGGCACAAATCGTGGAAATCTATTCAACAGAACTACGATGTTCAGGCTCGTGGATTCAGTATCCAGGACTCCCTCGCGCCGAAGAACGACGCCATCTTCCAGCTTTCAATTACACAACGTATGAAAATGAGCACATGATCTCGAAGCCGGAAACTAACTTGGTTGTGTAGCATGAATCAACGTACATATCCTCGCTCAACGTGAAGCCGCGAGGACCCGGAGGACCATACCACAATTATGGTGACCGGAGCGACTGTGGCCGTACGAAAAATATCAACCGAGTTTTTGTTTCACGACGGGTGCCAGGCCCCGGTGGAGGCAACTCACAAATACAAGCCAAGGGTGACCCGAACACATCACGACGCTGGACGGTCTCCGCCATCACCGGCGGATCCTCGGGGCGACTCGGGCAGCGGCTCAACTGCCTCTGCAACAGGGGGAAGTCGTGGAGGTGGGGCGGGATCAGGTTGAAACTCCGAGACTAAATGTGGCACTGGAGGGCCTGGAATGTGTTCTTGTACCGGCGACACTGGCAGTGTTGCGCCGGGCAACTGATGATTTGGATGTGGAAGAGGGGACGGTCCCGCACGTAGAGGGGAACCACGTCCAAACCGCAATGGCGGTTGCGGCACTGGACGGCGCGGCTTGTGTCCTGGTACCCGTTGCACTGCCGGTGTTGAGCGGGGCGTGTCATAAATAGACTCGGGACCACGTGCGCCTCCTGGATATGATAATGACCGGTCCCCCCTGCGAGAGTCCACATGCGATCGCGGCGTTGGACGGCGCGGGAAGTGGTTAGGCACCACTGAAAACGCGGGTGTTGAGCGGGGCGTGTCATAAATAGGCTGGGGACCACGTGCGTTTCCTGGATATGAGTATGACCGCCCCCTGCGAGAGCCCTCGCGCGATCGCGGCGTTGGAGGCCCAGCGGCGTATCCTCGCAACTCTAAATCTTCCAAGAGTTCGTCAACCTCCTCATACAGATGTTCGGGATCAGGGGTCGCTCCTGCTTGTGGCAGCTCCCCGCTGCTAGAGCCCTCGCGCGATCGCGGCGTTGGACGCCCAGCGGCGTATCCTCGCATCTCTGAATCTTCGAAGAGTTCGTCAACCTCCTCATACAGATGTTCGAGATCAGCGGCGCCTTCTGGTTGTGGCGGCTTCTCTCTGAGAGTGCTCAAGGGCCTTCGCCACGTGTGCAGTTTATCGCCGTATGTTGTCTTCGACAAATCTACCTGGGGTTCGTAAGACGCCTTCATCACATGCTCGCCAGCTGGCGCACCTTCAGCACCTCCTCCTGAGGCACCAAATACCGTGCCAGTCTCCTGTGTGCCACCAGGTGCAAATGGTACATACTCTGAGGTATCGCGGGGTTCAGGGGGATCGACAGAAATGGGTAACATTACCATATACGTGAGGTCGGAAGGAGGGGTTGCTGGGTTCGGCGATGACAGACGCGTTGGAGATGAAAGACCACTGACACCTGTTTCACCTTTTTTCTCTCTATCCGAGTTTATCCACGGTATAATCGGGCTCGAAATTTCTACAGGACGAGTCGCGGATGCCTCCCTGCGACGAGCCCCCCCAGTATCCGATGCTTGTGAGATGGAGGACGACCGGCGCCGGGAAAGCATTGCCCCAGCCATTCTGGCTGATGATAGCACAGCGTCATTAATTCGGGAGAACAGCGACGATCTGCCGCCGTGGGTCGGCGCTTGCTCATCATTTCTGTCGGGACGCTCTCCAACCGTACTTGACTGCTGTCTTCGACTCTCCGAGTGCGGTACTCCCGTGTCCACCGAAGCGGTTCGCGAAGTGCCGTCTGCTGTGTGTGACGGCGCGGACCCCGTGATGTCATGCAACGTATCTCTACGCCTTGACCGCGCACTCCATCCGGCGGAAACGCTCAAAGTGGCCTCTTCCCGCAGACGGCCTCCTCTCGCGGAGAGGCTTCTCCAGTGGCGGACCAGTAGAGGTCCTCTCGGCGGTAGGGCAGAAGACCAGCTGCCAAAAGAGGCCGTGCGGGGCGGCACTGGAACAGCCTCTCTGCCGGAGCTGTTGTGCCGCTGGCGGCCCAATAGAGGCGTGCTCGGCGGTGAGGTAGGAGGTGACCCATCCGCTCCACTTATCGAATTCGGAGAGGGAGACTGCCGCGTGGAGAGTTCCCTAGGACGTGCACCTGGGTTTGTGCGAGACTCCGTGCCTGGTGCCGGACGTGACTCTGATCCAGTGGC